>NC_056741.1:337717357-338049857 GCF_019279795.1 Protopterus annectens | reverse complement strand
TATAATTTAATACAATCAGGAAGGTGTATCACACAACACATGTATGTCTTGTGTGCAAGGGACCGATCATTTGAAAACAGCCCAAAGTTAATCTTTATACTAGCCAAATGTATTTTCTTTGAATGTGGATTTCAATACTGTTTCAATGAATGTGAGTTTCAAGGGCAAAGAAATTTTAATGCTAAGTCTATTTTCATTGTGAGACTGCATTGCATTGTTTAGCAGAGGTCTTAGTGTTTGTGCTGTAAAATGCAAAATAAAACTTTCAAATGAAATCCAAATCATCGTAGGAGTAAAGCAGTATGCACATTACAGTGTTTATGGTAAATGGGGCGAAATAGCCAAGTAATGGGACATTGGAATGGCTTTAGGGGGGAGACTCCTTTCGACCATGATTTTTGTGAAGGGGAAGCGTGGCAAACTCAAAGACAACCCAGGCTGAACTATACCTCTCAGCTGTCCAGATTTTCACAGAATGAATAGATTTTTGCTTCTTATTTTTGGTTTGTTCCTCTTAAAATTTGTGGTTTTCTGGCAAATCATTTAGGAATTAAGTCACTAAATAATGACAGACATTGAATTTCAGACTTTATAACCTTTAGAAAAATTCATGCTAAAGCAAGACCTGTTATTCTCTCAACTAGGTTTATACAAGAACAATTTTTAGTACTGTTTGTACGTTCCCTCGATATATTTGGCCTTGTCCAGATTTCCTGTGTTAACAGGTTAAGAGGTACATGCAAATAAATTGCTTTATAGAATTAGGCATATCCAAACCTTTCAACTGTCCCCGATTTTGTCTCAAAATGTTGCTCTCCCTCAAATAATCCCTCCGCAAAATGGCAATTTTGGAAGAAAATGTGGAGGGTTTACAATTAATAAATAACTGTAATAATCAGAGTTATAGGTTCATAGGTTCATAGGTTCATACTTTCGCCACCCATTTTAAATTAATTTTGCTATGCCCTTTTTCGAGGTTAGTATACTGTGCCTCTGTCTAACAGTGACACAGAAGCGATACTCGGGGTAAACCTACAATCCCCCATCCACTCATCTAGATTCTTCCCGAAGAGAGTCAATGAGGGACTCTGCCAAACCCAGACTGGGATTTTATTCCAGAGTGAAGGGAGCCTCTGGGTCATGAATCCGTCACTCCAGCATGTCCTATCCATTCCAGTACTGAGGTTCAAGTCTCCCGAGCGTGCAGCTCGATGGGATCTGGATTTTCTGAGGTGCAGCATGTCCATTAATTCCGGGTTGGACACGGCCTTATACGTCAGGCACAGATCGCCCCTGAGCAGGCGGCATGGCACTGATCAGAGCTGGAGCTTCTTTAACCGGGCAGCATATGACATCTGTTTGAGCCCTTCGATCCCTGGTGAGGCACCCCTGGGGTCTTTCCAGCTGCTGCACGTGTCCGGCAAGGTACACCCCAAAAGGGGCACTGCACTCAACCATGGGCCTGATAAGGGATGAGCAAAGAGGCACGATGACCCCCCCTGATCTAGATGTGAATCCGTTCATGACTAGGTGGGCCATATAAAATGTTTTTCTAACCACCCTGGCCACGTGGTTGTCAAATGAGAGACCGCTATCAACCTGGGTCCCCAGGTCCCTAATTACTTCTTCTGTACTTAATGGATTACCACCTATGTGGTAATTTGTGGGCACTTTGTTTTTGCCAAAGGGGATGACTATACACTCCCTGGCGTCCCTCTATCAGGCCCTCTTGGAGGATGCTTGTGTTGGCTGGAGAGTCGATTACGGCGCCCAGCTTGCAGTCATCTGTGAACCTGGTCCTTCCATGTCAGCCTGTACCCCTGAGAAATATACACCAAACAAGAGAGGTCCCAGGAACGAGCCCTGCGGGATGCCACCCGCAACCGGTCTGGAGTCTGAGATGGCTCCAGCAATTCTAACCATGTGGGTTCTGTCCCTGAGCCAGTCCACAACCCATCCAGTGACACAGGGGTTTATATTTAAGCTGGTGAGCTTATCTTTAATGCCCGAGTGGGGTACTGTACTGCAGGCCTCCACGAGGTCCAGGTAGGCTGCGTGGACCACCCCCCCCGTCAATGGCCCCGGCGACTGCTTCAAAGAAATTGACCAGGTCTAAGAGGCAGGATCTGCCCTCAACAAAGCTGAACCGGGTAGGACCCAGTGTCTGTAGGTCCCCAATATCCCTATTTATGAGGTCCACGATGACCCCCTCCATAGCCCTGCAGACCAAGCTAGTCAGGCCCATGGGGCGATAGTTTCCAGGATCTGCCAAGGCACCACTCCTGTGGAGAGGGACCACCGTCACTGTACACCACTCTTTGGGCACATATCCTGTAGTAAGGCTGAGATTGAATAGTAGTTTTATGTTTGGGTTTAGCTCTTCTTGGAGTTCATGTAGGATGCAGCCCAGGACACCGTCTGGTCCCACTGATGCTGTGCTTTCTGCCTTGGAGAGGGTGGCTCCCACCTGAGCATCTGAGATATCAGGGGGGCAGCACTCTGCTGGGATAGATATTTGCCCCCTTGGTGGGGGGGGGGGAGTTTGCGCTGAACCTGTCAGCTAGGATGTTGGCAATGTCTGTGGGTTCGATGTATTTTTTGTCATTTTGGAGTAATTCTGAGCATATCCGGGAATCCCCACCCAGGTTCCTAACACAACCAAAGAAAGCCCTGTGATTATCCTTAGTGTCCTGTGCAATCTTTCTCTCGAAGCTGGCCCTAGACGATTCTACGAGTGCCTGCAGTTTTTTGCTAATACTGATCAGAGATGCCTTCCCTTTTTGGGATTCCGCTCTATCATCCAGCAGCTTCCTCCCTCTATTGCACAGCCTGTCCATGGCTGGGGTCCACCAGACAGAACGTCTGCCCCTGGAGGATTGGGTCTTGGCTCCATTTGGGACTGCACGATCCATGCATTCCTGAAGGTGTTCACAGAATGCATTTATAAAGGATTCTGCGGTCTGGGACGTATTTTCCACAGGCTCGGGGGCTTTGAAGGATTCCACCTCGGTTTCGAGGAGTGTGAAATTTGCTTTAGAGAAGTTCCTCACTGTGGTTTTCCGGGCAGGGGGTGGGCTCGGGATGCGAACATCCAGTGAGATTAGTCTATGGTCTAATCTTACCAGTGAGGGATACACTTCCGGTCTGGAGCATAGAGTCTCCATGTTGGTGATGATCAGGTCCAGTATGTTTTCCCCTCTTGTGGGAGTGGTAACAAGTTGTTCCATAGCATCTGAGTCTATAAATTCCAGGAACCCTTGGGCTAGGGTGTTGGAGCTAGAGTAATGCTCCCAGTCCATGTGTGGGCAGCTGAAGTCGCCCAATATAATGGTGCTTGGAGAGACCTTCATATTTTCCAGTGTTCTCAGGAAGGCCAAGTGGGGTTCCTGGGTTTGTGAGGGTGGTCTGCAGGCTATAAACTGGAAAGCAGTTCTACCCACTGCCAGCTGCACATGGATAGTCTCCGATGCTTCGCGCCGTGCCACCAACATGGAGGCGTGGGTATCCCCGACGAATACTGACACTCCCCCTCCCTCTGTGGTTCAGTCCAAGTTCTGGGGCTGAAAAGCATGGTATGAGGTACAACCTGGTAGTGCCGGGGCGCTCTCGGGAGCCTCGAACCAGGACCCTGCCACCGCACAGATATCAATGCTCTCCATGCCAAGGAGAGCCTCGAGTGCGTGCATCCCGAGGTCCAGACCCCCTGCACTGAGTAGCACCACTCTCAGTCTCTTATCCCTTGTGATACCTATGGAGGTGGGTTTGCCCCTTGAGCCCTGCCCAAAAAGGCACTATTGGGGAAGCAAGAGCCCCCGCCAATATCCGAAAGCCCAGGAATAACAGGTGCAAGCTGTCCCTAGCGAAGCATCGTGGCTTGTCGAGCATGTCATCCCAGGCTGACAGGCATTGGATCCCCTTTGAATGACATCAATACTTAAGCCAATTGTTGAAATTGATCATCTTGTCTTCATATTGTGGCATCATTCTTGGTGAGGGTAAGATGCTACTCAAGGTCAGGGTCATACCGGCCTGGGCTACATGCTCAGAGAGCTCCTCTATTTCTCTTTTCATGTAGTCCAGGGAGGTACGTCTCCGGTCATTCACACCAGCATGGACAATGATGGAGTCCTATTTGTACTTGCCTTGGAGTGACCTGAGTGCTTGTGTTATGTGGTGGATCCTAGCACCCGACAGGCAGCTCACCGTGACCTTCTTGTTCAGCCTAGTGAGCGGGACATCAGTGTGCCTGACGATAGAGTCACGTATTACAAGTGTATCAGGTGTGTTGTTTAGCCTTAAGGCTGTGACTGTTCGACACACTGGCTTTGTGAGCTATGTGTTGCACGTGTTTTGTTTTGGGATAGCGGTTGCTTGGGTGTCTGCTTTGGAGGTCTCTGCTGCTTAGGCAGATTTTTATTTAAAGCCTCCGAATATGTTTTTGTGTGTTTATGTGTTTGGTTTGCTGTAGTGGTAGGTCTATATGAGACTGGAATTTTAGTGAGTGTGGTTTCCTTCTCCTCCTGACTGGTTATGTCAGTACTGAGTTGAGAGAGCTTAGCCTCCAGTTTGGCTGTATGGTTGCATCTCTCACATGTGTTGGAATTTGTTGGGAGGAGGAGAGGGTTGTCTGTGTACATGAGGCAGTTGTAACATTGCCTCAAGATTCCCAGATTTACCAGCTGGACCGGAGAGGAGATTGACAACTGACCTTTGGACATGCTAGAATAGTATTGGGAATTCCTTTATAATTGAAAAAAAGGGCCAATGGGGAACAAGGTACTCAAGGGGAGTTTGTGAGGGTGTAGTGCTTTTAATTTTTTAGTGCTGACTTATATAATTGCTTTAGTGAGCAAGTGCCAGGTAACTTAAATGCAATGTGTTACAGGTAACTTAAATGCAAAAACGACAAATGGTAAATTTCTTTCAAGTGAAACAAGGAAATAAGTACAGTAAGCAATGCAGATATCACTAGGGATCCACAGAAGCGCTGAAAAGTCACGTTTTAGGTGGAATTAGCGTTTCAGGGAAATAACAAGCAAACAAACAACAAGCATACAAATAAAGCTAGATTCAGCAGACCTGGATCTAGTCTATGCTACAGCAAACAAGGTGTACCAATTTCAGTAAGAAACAGTTCAAATATGCAGGCACTATAAGCCTTTAACCAGAAGATCCCAGCTCAGAAGGGCAGAGTCCAGCCTCTCCTCCCACAAGAGTGCAGACCACAAACCTTCTTAATGTAAAATAACTGGCCTGAAGCCCAAGTGCTTAAACCAGAACTAATACACTTTTAGAATAACAGACACTGAGCCCTCAATCAGCAGTTTCCAACTTAGAAGGATGTAAACTACCTGTCCTGCCACCACAGTGCAAGTCACAAACCTCCCTCATGTAAAACAACTGGTCTGAAGCCCAAGTGCTTAATCCAAAAGACTTAGAATGATAGCTACACTTTAATCAAGTTACTACCAAACAGTAATAAATACAATTGAATACTTTAAATAATGCCTGGATTAGTGCTCAAGTTATACAAACAAAGCTAGATTCAGCAGGCCTGGATCTAGTCTATGCTACAGCAAACAAGGTGTACCAATTTCAGTAAGAAGCAGTTCAAATATGCAGGCACTATAAGCCTTTAACCAGAAATTCCCAGCTCAGAAGGGCAGAGTCCAGCCTCTCCTCCCACAAGAGTGCAGACCACGAACCCTCTTAATGTAAAATAACTGGCCTGAAGCCCAAGTGTTTAAACCAGAATTAATACACTTTTAGAATAACAGACACTGAGCCCTCAATCAGCAGTTCCCAACTTAGAAGGATGTAAGCTACCTGTTCTGCCACTACAGTGCAGGCCACAAACCTTCCTAATGTAAAACAACTGGTCTGAAGCCCAAGTGCTTAAACTAAAAGGCTTGGAATGAGTTACACCAAGCAGTAATAAATACAATTAAGTACTATTAAGATGATGCAAAAGCAAAATAAAGTAGGAAGAAACACAAATACAGTAAAAGCAGATAATTTTTTTTTTTTTTTTTTGAGTGAGCAAATGAGATGGGCCCAGGAGTTACAGGACAGAAACAAGTGCAAATGCAGGCCTTCAAATCAGAAAGTTGAGAGAGATGGAAGACCGCCCAAATGGCCAATAACTACAAATTCTGGGCCAGAACCACTCCTTATGTGGTAGACAGGTTACCTAATGCTGACCACTCCCACTGATAAGCTAGAAGGCTTCCCTCAAACACAGAAAGGATTGGGGGGCTCAGAAGTTTACAAACAGTCCTGGATACAGCAAATCTGTATCTGGAACACTAATTACAGGAAAGGTAGGAAACAGGCTTACAATTTTTTTTTTTTCAGAAAAGCAGCAAAAACAGTAGTAAAAACAATTCACGTGCAGTGCAAGCTGGCACACTTGAGTATGTAGCAATATTAGTCCACACACAGTTTGAAAAAATGTAATTAAATTAAAAAGGACTAAAAGCAAGTGCAGAAAGGGTTTATTAGGTAAAATGCGGTAAAGAGATGGGACTAGGGGAGTGTCCTAGATCAAATCTACAGTGGGGCGGGCACTGCAAAAGCCACCAAATTTAAACTACAACCAAGAACAGGGAGGAGGGGTGTGGAAGACAGTTTCAACAGAGATGTGAGGAATCACAGTGCAAATTATAAAACCAGAAAAATATATACTGATCTCTGTATATTTGCAAAACAGTAAGACAACAGATATCTAAGCAACAATTTAGCTATACAATACAGAATAATACAGAAAAATATACTCAGCTCTATATATTTGCAGACAGTCTTGTAAGGCTCTCTCTCAGTGCACAGGTTCCAATTTAAATGCAGGCTGTTATTAACAGGTCAAAATTAAGGGAACCTGGAGTTAAGCAACACACAAGCTATAAAAACCGGTTATATTTCAGAAATGCATATAGATTAATTTATTTTGTCAGCTGCTCAAGTTAACAGTACTAATATTAAAAATGTCCTTTCTTTGACAGGTTCCCAGCTGTATTGTGTGGCTATTTTATGTTTGCATCACATTTTTGGTCCATTTTTCATAAAATTGTGGTTTTCTGGCAAATTATTGGCAAATCATTAAAGATTGAAGTTAGAAAATAATGGCAGACATTTTAGTTTCAGATTTCATACCCTTCAGGAAATTCATACTAATGCAAGACCTACTATTCTATTAGAAAGTTTATAAGAGCAATATTTAAATATTGTCCTTATTTTTGGGCCTGTGTCCCACTTCTATGTATGGCTTTGTCCAGATTTCTTGTTCTGAGGTAGAGAGGTATGACAAATGTGTCAGGGCCATCACAGTCAGCCAGAGACATTTCAAATTGTGACATACTTGTTGCACCCCACTCCCCCATGTAGTGACTCTAGAAGTGTCCAAGCAAGGCAAGAAGCAATTATGCAGTGTACGTGTGCAGAGTATCCCCCCATCCAAGGCAGACACAAGTAGTACAGTGGCTTTTTATCTGTCCTTGCTTGATTTTGCAGAATGTTCCGGTTTTCTGTCATATTTTTATACTTTTGATTTATGCTTCTTATTATTCAGAAAGTGCCCGTTGCTCTGTGTTTAAGTAGCAATACTTTCATGACCATCAGGTAAGCTTGTCTGAGATTGTAAGATGCAAGTAAGTTTTAATAAGCATACTGTTAAAGAATTACCAACATTGAAAACCTTTTTGTTGTTGCCATGCAAAGAATACTTACATAACTTGATAACGTATAAGCCTAGGGTATTGAAATGCATATGCCAGTATTTGTAATAAAGGACAGGATTACAGTATTTGAAGAAGCTCATTGCCTTTGTTGAAGACTTGCAGTCATCTTTGCAGGCTTTACCCGTAAACTAAACAGAATGCCAATTTATCATGTGTGGTCCATAACCTGTGCAGTAATCCTTTAAGCAATTTATCTTGAGCTTGTTTCTTGTTTTCTGTTCATTTTTTACTTTGATCAGGTTTTCCCCATGAAACAAGTAGATAGTTGTTGTCAGGCAGCAGGTCTTTTTTGGATAAGAAATATTTTTACAAGTGGGGGTATCCCAGAGATTGCTACTTTCAGCATGTTGATTGGTACTTTTATAAAGCTGAATATAAATTATAATTAGAACTGCAGTGCAAGGAGAAGTGGTTTGAGTTGAGTGCTGCTTGTTTTTCTTATACTTGACTTTGACTGGCATTCCAGTAATGTATTTAAAAAGTAATTTATTTTTTCATGCCTCACAACCTTTTTGTTTCCATCTAGATATTAAGTAAGCGGTCATGCAGCCAATGCATTGAAATATTTTTTTTCTTCTGCACTTCACTTTGTCTTGATTGGAGTCTCATAATGATGGTTTGGCACTCAGGGCAGTATATTTAAAGTTCCAGTTTTTGTGGTTTTGAGCATAGCTCCTCCCCTTTCTAGTTGGCCACACCCTTCCCATTGGCCCCACCCATTAAGCTGTCTCCTGCAGCCCCCCTTTGATTTTGAAATCACCATCCACCACTGGAACAACAACAGAGGAAGGGGCAGACCCTGTCAGAACCCACAGCCCTCCAGACAGTGATGGTCCAAAGCCACTGAAGGGCAGGGAATGATCCGAGGAGCCCAGACCTGAACCAGCCCCTACGGACTCTGGGGTGCCAACCTGAACCAGTGGCCTCACCTGTCCTGGGAGAATGGAAACAGAACTGGCCATGGATCCAGATGAGGTAGGGACAAGGAAAACTCCTGAAACCCCCATCACCTCCATGCAGTGCACCAGCCCCCCGAGTCTAATTTCTGTGAGGTCAGACAAGGAAAAGGTAAGCAGGGATGGGGAGAAGGCTCCCTAAGCCTGTGGGCTGGGGAGGCCAAGAGCACCAACTCAACTTGAGCCTTCAGAAAGGACCACAACATCTTGTTCATGTCTGCAGGTAGGATGCTTCTGGTGGATTGGGAGGAGATGGAGGGCCTAGCTGGAGACTTATGCCAAGACCCTGAGTATCTTCTTCTATGGTCTGGAGAATGAGTCCTACATGAATGAGTAAACAACTGGTCATCTCCCAAAGGAACCAAAATAAAATCCTCTACAACAAAGGGATCCCATATGTGCCTCAGATCTGACCAGATCAGGTCCAAGTAGATGAGTGGATCCAAGGTAGAAAGTTTCAAATCTGTGACAAGTGATGACTTGCTCAGATTTGAAGGCTTCAAACAAGAAGCCTTGAATCTGGGAGTTGAGGGCAAGACTCTCAGATCTGAAGACCTGGAACCCAAGACCTTGGTTCCAGGAGTCAATTCCCTGGAAGCCCTAGGATCTGAGGATCTCAGATCTGACACCACTAAGACAGGAGTCAGATCCAGAGACCTGGGATCCAACCACTTGGTTGTTTGGCAGGAACCTCCCTGGAGGATGAAGAAGAAGGCTCTTTTCTCTTGCATCTGGAGGGGTCTGATTTTGTCACAGTTTCTTTGACCAGGGGACCCCCCCCCCCTTAACCAAGCCTTTAGCAAAAGCTTGTTCTGGTGGTTGACCAGGGCTCTAAGGTTGAATGCAGCACAAATGTTACATTCACCCTCCAGACGATTGGCACTGAGACAATAGAGACACTCCTTGTGCGAGTCGGAGACAGGCATCTTCTGACTGCATAAGGAGTGCCTCTTGAAACCTAAGGGTTTCTCTGACATGGAGAGAAAAGTGACCAAAAACCAAAAATGACAGCCAAAGGACAGTACCACAGACAGGCTAAAGTCAAAACCAGAAGTCCATCCTAACAAGCACAATTATCACACACACTAAATTAACTCCAAAAATCAAAGAAGGTGAAAAGAATCAAACCAAAAGGGAACTACTACCTCAGAAAAGGACCTCCTATTATTCGAGAGAAAAAAGGGCGCCAAAACCAAATGGAAGGGGTAAAAGTCTAAGAAGACAGAAAAGTAGCAAAAACTAAAAGTGAGCTTTAAAAAGAATGATTTTAATACTAAAAACAAGGAAAGGAAGAAACAACTATTAGACCAAGAAATTACTACTTACAATACCTTGAGGAGCTGAGCAATCTGTGTCTAACATGTAAAATGGCAAATGAGATCTGAGGCATTGGGAGTGCAGCAGAGCATTATGGGAGAGGAGGAGCTTGAGCTAAGCTGTTGTCTAAAGTGTGCTGGCTCAGATCCAATGTTAGATCCTAGACCCATACGTGATGAATGGTGACTAGGATAACATCAGATGAGTTAGTTTTGAAGAAGTGTCATGATGGAATGACAGCACTTAATTTTTTTCTTTCAAGTAAATTTTGTATTTTATATGTTCATAATTTTTAGTTTGGTGGAGTGTTTTCCAGTGTTATGTGTTGTTTCTTTGGAATATTTTATGCTGGTACTGTGTTTTATTTTCGACAGTGGGAACTCTGATGCAGTCAATGTTGACAAGTGATAGGCAAGTGAGTTCCAATATGAAAGAGCAGTAGATGAGACAGGATGAAGCTGAAGAGAATATATCACAGGAAGATGTTTTGGAACTTTCTGTAGAATGCCTACAGGAAATGCAGAACAAAGAATGTGCCCTTACTTTAGAAGAAAATGCTGTAAGGGAAGAGTTGCTTGATTTAGTAGAGATGGATAGACATATTAAGCTCGATGAAAGAAATAGATTACAGAAAGTCATTAAGACCCAAAATGTTAGAAGTGTAATAAAACAGATGAACACTGTAATCAAGACTACTAACAGAAATTCATGTGATATAACAGAATTAAATGAGATATATTACTGCACAGCTGAATTAATAACAGATAAAGTCTTACTACAAAAATGTAAAGCAATAAGGGAAAGGAAGGTAAAAAATCAAATACCATCATGGTGATATCAAATAGAAAAAAACTATAAAGCAGCCCCCCTCAACTGATTAACTATACAGTTTTAAAAAAGAAGCTGAGAAGTCTTTTTGCACTTGATTTTTTCCCTTTTTTTGTTGATCTATTCCCTCACAGTGAGAAGAGTATAGAAGAGGGAATAGATCAACAAAAATACTTCGAAACATAGACATGATAAAAGCAATATGCAGTATCAAAACAGACCAGGATCAGTTGTACACTATTGCAATTAATAAACTAAAGGTAACAGCACAGGCAGAAAAACTTAGAAGGTATGCAGATGAATATAAAAAAAGTAGATAATAATCAATTCAGCGATGACCCAAAAAAGTTTTAGAGAGAATTGGGAAACAAAGCAAAAGGAATCAAAACACTACCAAAAAAGAAGACATAGACACAGATTCGGAATGGATAGAAGTAAAAGAAACAGTAAGAAGGTATGAAATGGGATGAAGTAACAGCCAGAGTAACTGAAACAAAATTAAGAGAATCTCCTAAATGGAAAACCAGAGGATTATATGCAGTACCTAACTTTTGGCTAAAAGTATTAATATCTTTACACAAAGATTTAGCCCTGAGTAAGAACTATTTATATGCGTGTCCCAAACAGACATCAACCTGGTTAACATCAGGAAAAATGATACTCCTTCTTAACTGCGAACCTGCAAGCTATCCTAAAAATATAGATTAATAACTTACCTTTTGACAATGTATAAACTATATACTGGAACTGATGCCAGCAGAGTGTATAGTCATTTAGAAGAAAATTCAATCATAGCAATTGAACAAAGGGTTAACAAAAGAAAGTCATGTGGAGAAAGTGTCATTTATTGTTAAATAAAGTCATAATGAAGAATTGTAAAAAGGGAAAGAATTTAAGCATGTCATGGATAGATTACAAAAAAAAAGCATTTGATGGCATCCCACATTCATGGATAAAAGAGTTCTTACAGATGTGTAAGATGCAACGTACATTGATAAACTACATTACAGCGACCATGAAATAGTGGCAAACTAATATGCAGCTAAGCCATGATAAAGGACAAATGATTATCCCAGGGACAAAAACTCAAAGGGGATATTGCAGGGTGACTGTTTGTCACCCCTGCTGTTTTGCCTTGCCCTTAATGCATTAAGCTGTGTACTTAACAGATTAGGTCATGGTTACAATTTGCCCCCCCCCAAAAAAAATAAAAAAAAAATCAAGTGCAAAAAGACTTCTCAGCTTCTTTGTTAAAACTGTATAGTTAATCAGTTGAGGAACTGAAAACACAACTGCAAGTGATTAAAACTTTTTCAGATGATACAAAAATGCCAATTGGTCTTGATAAATACGCAAAAGCAACATTTAAAGACGAAAGCTGCAGTACCAAGAAAATAGCAGTATTGGACAGGGATGTAATATATGGGAACTCAAGCAGGAAGGATGCATAAATATTAAGGAGCTGATGAAGGATTGACAATAAAACATGTACAAATCTGAATAAATCTCAGTAAAGTATATTTTGTAAGACTAAAATTAATACTGAAAACAGCCCTGACATCTAGGAGCAAAGTCCAAGCTATAAACCAATTTGCTTGTGTTGCAGCAGGTAAGGACAGATTTGAGGTAAAAGAAGCAACATTGAGTTACTAAATGAAATGATACTGTGAGTCACAAAATAATACGGTAAGAATTAAATCCAATTTAGGAAAAGTAATAGGCTGATGTGATATATAGAACAATGCTGTATTACCATTAATTAATAAAGCTTTCACTTTTTTGGAAAAATGAAACATTTTTGATATTATTTTTGAAAGTTTGATTAATATGCAAAAGTATGGGGAGAGTTGTGAAAAAAGAATTAATATGTTTTTTTGGTGGGAAAAAAATATGTGTATAGTGCTGAGTATATCAGTTAAAAAGAAACTAAATATTACATTTACAGCTGATGTAGAAGAAGAAAAGATAGAAAATGTTTAAAAGAAGAATGTGAAAATGTATATATTATAATTAAGACAGATGACAGAATATATGAACTGAGGGATGGGAATGTTTCAGTTCATGACAAATGAAAGAAAATAAGTTCAACATCTTTCAAGTGTAATAACTGTTGATCTAGCTAAAAGTATCCTGAAATATTGTTGGCAACCAAAAACATGTTTTTTTCTTTTTTTTTTTTTTGTGGAGAAGAAGTACATTTAATTGGGCCAATCCAGTAAAATGATATATGCTTAGTGTGGTGAGAGGGGCCTTATAGCCAAAATTGTGGAACAGTATGTTACAAGTACAGAAAGGACATTTTTGGAAGGACTGTGTGTTGGGGGGGGGGGGGGGTATGAGTAATGAAAGTAAAGACATTTGTCACAATATTGCTGATATGAATAATAGTGCTGCATATTTATTTTTTATTTATTTACCATTTAGTAAAGAGCAGGCAAATTGGTCTAAATATCCTTTTAACCATGAATGAGGCTCATAGACAATAAGCAGTGCAAGTAAACTTAAGTTACATACATTAAATTTGATAGATTATTATGTTTATATAGTTGAAAAACAATAGAAAGTTCATATACAGTTGAAAAAGTTAGGAAAATAATCAGATTGTATCTGATGCAAAGCTTGATACTGACTTACAAAGAATAAAAAATGTGATTTAGATAGGAAAGGAATGGAAAACTTAACTGAAAATATTGTGCTACTGTGAAATGAGTATGAAGTTTTATAAACAAAGAGCACGACAAAAGTTATAAAAGTGAACGTTCTATTGGAAAAAGGATCAAAAACAGAAAAAAAAAATAAAATTAAGTACATGGCGTTAAAGGGGAAAAAACTGATTATTTATTGTGTTTTTAATGTGAACAGCATGACAAATAATGTTAGACATTTGATGTTGTATAGGGAAATAAATGTGAATGTCATCTCTTTGTCAGATAGATTTTTAAATAATGAAAAAAATATAGCATTGAGTATTATGAGATGAGAAAATAATACAGAATTTTAGTATAGAAAAATGTTCAATTAAGAAACAAGATATCTCAGTTTTAGATGTTATAATATTCAAAACAGGAAGAGTTTCTGTTATTGATGTAAGGCCTAATTATGTTCCAATAAGAACTAAGAACTATAGTCATAGATGCATACACAGAATATAAAAAAATAGAACAAATATTTGGATTGCTTATGTCTTATGTTTTAGTTAATGTGATTTTGATACTTGTCAGAGATATGAACTGTAAACTCTGAAAGAAAGGTAGAGTGCTGAAAGGCATTAGAATGTTTAGAGAAATGATGAAGGATGGACATTTTGCATTGGACAATACGACAATATTTACTTTTGTCAGGGTTGAAACAAAGGCTGAAATAGGTTCATAGGTTCATAGCCCATGGCCCTGGAGCCTTTACAAGCCTAGCCTACAGAAGTGCCCTGGCATCATGCCACCCAATGTTGGTTCCCGGTGCCTCTATCAAGTAGAGTCACTGGAGTGATCCCCGGGGTGAAATTTCTATTACCCATCCACTCATCAAGATTTGTCTTGAAGAGGGACAGCGAGGTGCTCTGCTTGACATGTATGGGAAGTCTATTCCAGAGCATGGGCAGTCTCTGGGTGAGGAACCTGTCCCAACAGCATGTTCTGTTGATTTTGGTAATGAGGTTGAGGTCTCTGGAACATGTGGTGTGGAGGTATTGGGATTTCTTTAGATGTAGCATTTCTAACAGAGCTGGGTCAGACATGGCCTTGTAAGTCAAGCAAAGATTACCTATAAGTAGGCAATATGAGACAGAGCTTAGCTGGAGTCTTTTGAGTCTGTCCATGTAAGACATGTGTTTAATGCCTAGTATCATCTTCATGAGGTACTCCTGTGGCCTCTGCAGCTGTTGCAGGGGTCTAGTGAGATACATGCCAAATGGGGCATTATACTCAATGATTGGTCTAATGAGGGAAGAGTAGAGAAAGATGATGACCTCTTTCTCCCTGCATGCAAAACCCTTGGTAATAAGATGTTCCACATAGAAGGGCTTTCTGACCACAGTGGCAATGTGGTGGTCGAAGGAGAGTTTACTGTCAACCTGCATCCCCAGATCTGTTAAATGCCGTCAGTGTTCAGTGGGCTCCCCTCGATGTGGTAATTGGTGGGAACTGAGTTTTTAACAAACAGGATGGCAACACATTTTTTGGCATTAAGCTTAAGGCCATGGTTTCAACACCAGTCATTGGTCTCAGTGAAGCCTTTCTGTAGGATGTCTGCATCACTTGGGGAGTTAAAAATGGCTCCCAACTTGCAGTCATCTGTGAACTTGGTCAGCCAGAGTCCCTACATGTTGGCCTGGACTTCTGAGAAGTAGATGCCGAACAGAAGAGGACCCAGGACCGAATCTTGTGGGACTCCACTTGTGACTGGTCATCAGTCTGACTTGGAGTCTACTACTTTTGCAATGTGTGCTCTATCTGTGAGCCAATTTGGAACCCACCTAGTAATATAGGGGTTGATGCCTAGTTTGGTGAGTTTATCAATAATTCCTGGGTGAGAAATGGTATCAAAGGCCTTGGCCAGATCGAGGTAGGCTGTATGTACTGCCTTAGCTTCATCCACAGCCTTGGTGACTGACTCAAAGAAGTCAACCAGGTTGAGCAGGCATGTTCTAACTTTCAAAAAGCCAAATTGTGTGGGGTCTAGAGTTTGGAGATTTCCTATATCTTTGTTGAGCTGTCTCCTGCAGCCCCCCTTTGATTTTGAAATCACCATCCACCACTGGAACCATAACAGAGGAAGGGGCAGACCCTGTCAGAACCCACTGCCCTCCAGACAGTGATGGTCCAAAGCCACTGAAGGGCAGGGAACGATCCAAGGAGCCCAGACCTGAACCAGCCCCTACGGACTCTGGGGTGCCAACCTGAACCAGTGGCCTCACCTGTCCTGGGAGAATGGAAACAGAACTGGCCATGGATCCAGATGAGGTAGGGACAAGGAAAGTTCCTGAAACCCCCATCACCTCCATGCAGTGCACCAGCCCCCCCGAGTCTAATTTCTGTGAGGTCAGACAAGAAAAAGGTAAGCAGGGATGGGGAGAAGGCTCCCTAAGCCTGTGGGCTGAGGAGGCCAAGAGCACCAACTCAACTTGAGCCTTCAGAAAGGACCACAGCATCTTGTTCATGTCTGCAGGTAGGATGCTTCTGGTGGATTGGGAGGAGATGGAGGGCCTAGCTGGAGACTCATGCCAAGACCCTGAGTGTCTTCTCCTATGGTCTGGAGAATGAGTCCTACATGGACGAGTAAACAACTGGTCATCTCACAAAGGAACCAAAAGAAAATCCTCTACAACAAAGGGATCCCATATGTGCCTCAGATCTGACCAGATCAGGTCCAAGTAGATGAGTGGATCCAAGGTAGAAAGTTTCAAATCTGTGACAAGTGATGACTTGCTCAGATTTGAAGGCTTCAAACAAGAAGCCTTGAATCTGGGAGTTGAGGGCAAGACTCTCAGATCTGAAGACCTGGAACCCAAGACCTTGGTTCCAGGAGTCAATTCCCTGGAAGCCCTAGGATCTGAGGATCTCAGATCTGACACCACTAAGACAGGAGTCAGATCCAGAGACCTGGGATCCAACCACTTGGTTGGTTGGCAGGAACCTTCCTGGAGGATGAAGAAGAAGGCTCTTTTCTCTTGCATCTGGAGGGGTCTGATTTTGTCAAGGTTTCTTTGACCAGGGGACCCCCCCCCCCTTAACCAAGCCTTTAGCAAAAGCTTGCTCTGGTGGTTGACCAGGGCTCTAAGGTTGAATGCAGCACAAATGTTACATTCACCCTCCAGACGATTGGCACTGAGACAACAGAGACACTCCTTGTGCGAGTCGGAGACAGGCATCTTCTGACTGCATAAGGAGTACCTCTTGAAACCTAAGGGTTTCTCTGACATGGAGAGAAAAGTGACCAAAAACCAAAAATGACAGCCAAAGGACAGTACCACAGACAGGCTAAAGTCAAAACCAGAAGTCCATCCTAACAAGTACAATTATCACACACACTAAATTAACTCCAAAAATGAAAGAAGGTGAAAAGAATCAAACCAAAAGGGAACTACTACCTCAGAAAAGGACCTCCTATTATTTGAGAGAAAAAAGGGCGCCAAAACCAAATGGAAGGGGTAAAAGTCTAAGAAGACAGAAAACTAGCAAAAACTAAAAGTGAGCTTTAAAAAGAATGATTTTAATACTAAAAACAAGGAAAGGAAGAAACAACTATTAGACCAAGAAATTACTACTTACAATACCTTGAGGAGCTGTGCAATCTGTGTTTAACATGTAAAATGGCAAATGAGATCTGAGGCGTTGGGAGTGCAGCAGAGCATTATGGGAGAGGAGGAGCTTGAGCTAAGCTGTTGTCTAAAGTGTGCTGGCTCAGATCCAATGTTAGATCCTAGACCCATACGTGATGAATGGTGACTAGGATAACATCAGATGAGTTAGTTTTGAAGAAGTGTCATGATGGAATGACAGCACTTAATTTTTTTCTTTCGAGTAAATTTTGTATTTTATATATTCATAATTTTTAGTTTGGTGGAGTGTTTTCCAGTGTTATGTGTTGTTTCTTTGGAATATTTTATGCTGGTACTGTGTTTTATTTTCGACAGTGGGAACTCTGATGCAGTCAATGTTGACAAGTGATAGGCAAGTGAGTTCCCATATGAAAGAGCAATAGATGAGACAGGATGAAGCTGAAGAGAATATATCACAGGAAGATGTTTTGGAACTTTCTGTAGAATGCCTACAGGAAATGGAGAACAAAGAATGTGCCCTTACTTTAGAAGAAAATGCTGTAAGGGAAGAGTTGCTTGGTTTAGTAGAGATGGATAGACATATTAAGCTCGATGAAAGAAATAGATTACAGAAAGTCATTAAGACCCAAAATGTTAGAAGTGTAATAAAACAGATGAACACTGTAATCAAGACTACTAACAGAAATTCATGCGATATAACATAATTAAATGAGATATATTACTGCGCAGCTAAATTAATAACAGATAAAGTCTTACTACAAAAATGTAGAGCAATAAGGGAAAGGAAGGTAAAAAATCAAATGCCATCATGGTGATATCAAATAGAAAAAAACTATAAAGCAGCCCCCCCTCAACTGATTAACTATTAAGTTTTAAAAAAGAAGCTGAGAAGTCTTTTTGCACTTGATTTTTTTTTCCTTTTTTGTTGATCTATTCCCTCACAGTGAGAAGAGTACAGAAGAGGGAATAGATCAACAAAAATACTTTGAAACATAGACATGATAAAAGCAATATGCAGTATTAGAACAGACCAGGATCAGTTGTACACTATTGCAATGAATAAACTAAAGGTAACAGCACAGGCAGAAAAACTTAGAAGGTATGCAGATGAATATAAAAAGTAGATAATAATCAATTCAGCGATGACCCAAAAAAGTTTTATAGAGAATTGGGAAACAAAGCAAAAGGAATCAAAACACTACCGAAAAAGAAGACATAGACACAGATTCGGAATGGATAGAAGTAAAAGAAACAGTAAGAAGGTATGAAATGGGATGAAGTAACAGCCAGAGTAACTGAAACAAAATTAAGAGAATCTCCTAAATGGAAAACCAGAGGATTATATGCAGTACCTAACTTTTGGCTAAAAGTATTAATATCTTTACACAAAGATTTAGCCCTGAGTAAGAACTATTTATATGCGTGTCCCAAACAGACATCAACCTGGTTAACATCAGGAAAAATGATACTCCTTCTTAACTGCGAACCTGCAAGCTATCCTAAAAATATAGATCAATAACTTACCTTTTGACAATGTATAAACTATATACTGGAACTGATGCCAGCAGAGTGTATAGTCATTTAGAAGAAAATTCAATCATAGCAATTGAACAAAGGGTTAACAAAAGAAAGTGTAATTTATTGTTAAATAAAGTCATAATGAAGAATTGTAAAAAGGGAAAGAATTTAAGCATGTCATGGATAGATTACAAAAAAAAAGTATTTGATGGCATCCCACATTCATGGATAAAAGAGTTCTTACAGATGTGTAAGATGCAACGTACATTGATAAACTGCATTACAGCGACCATGAAATAGTGGCAAACTAATATGCAGCTAAGCCATGATAAAGGACAAATGATTATCCCAGGGACAAAAACTCAAAGGGGATATTGCAGGGTGACTGTTTGTCACCCCTGCTGTTTTGCCTTGCCCTTAATGCATTAAGCTGTCTACTTAACAGATTAGGTCATGGTTACAATTCCCCCCCCCCCCCAAAAAAGGGAAAAAATCAAATGCAAAAAGACTTCTCAGCTTCTTTTTTAAAACTGCATAGTTAATCAGTTGAGGAACTGAAAACACAACTGCAAGTGATTAAAACTTTCTCAGATGATACAAAAATGACAATTGGTCTTGATAAATACGCAAAAGCAATATTTAAAGAAGAAAGCTGCAGTACCAAGAAAATAGCAGTATTAGACAGGGATGTGGGAACTCGAGCAGGAAGGATGTATAAATATTAAGGAGCTGATGAAGGATTGACAATAAAACATGTACAAATCTGAATAAAACTCAGTAAAGTATATTTTGTAAGACTAAAATTAATACTGAAAACAGCCCTGACATCTAGGAGCAAAGTCCAAGCTATAAACCAATTTGCTTGTGTTGCAGCAAGTAAGGACTGATTTGAGGTTAAAGAAGCAACACTGAGTTACTAAATGAAATGATACTGTGATTCACAAAATAATATGGTAAGAATTAAATCCAATTTAGGAAAAGTAATAGGCTGATGTGATATATAGAACAATGCTGTATTACCATTAATTAATAAAGCTTTCACTTTATTGGAAAAATGAAACATTTTTGATATTATTTTTGAAAGTTTGATTAATATGCAAAAGTATGGGGAGAGTTGTGAAAAAATAATTAATATTTTTTTTGGTGGGAAAAAATTACGTGTATAGTGCAGAGTATTTAAGTTAAAAAGAAACTAAATATTAAATTTACAGCTGATGTAGAAGAAGAAAAGAAAATGTTTAAAAGAAGAATGTGAAAATGTATATATTATAATTAAGACAGATGACAGAATATATGAACTGAGGGATGGGAATGTTTCAGTTCATTACAAATGAAAGAAAAATAAGTTCAACATCTTTTAAGTGTAATAACTGTTGATCTAGCTAAAAGTATCCTGAAATATTGTTGGCAACCAAAAACATGTTTTTTCTTTTTTTTTTTTTTGTGGAGAAGTACATTTAATTGGGCCAATCCAGTAAAATGATATATGCTTAGTGTGGTGAGAGGGGCCTTATAGCCAAAATTGTGAAACAGTATGTTACAAGTACAGAAAGAAAGGACATTTTTGGAAGGAGTGTGTGTTGCGGTGGGGGGGGGGGTATGAGTAATGAAAGTAAAGAAATTTGTCACAATATTGCTGATATGAATAATAGTGCTGCATATTTATTTTTTATTTATTTGCCATTTAGTAAAGAGCAGGCAAATTGGTCTAAATATCCTTTTAACCATGAATGAGGCTTATAGACAATAAGCAGTGCAAGTAAACTTAAGTTACATACATTAAATTCGATAGAGTATTATGTTTACATAGTTGAAAAACAATAGAAAGTTCATATACAGTTGAAAAAGTTAGGAAAATAATCAGATTGTATCTGATGCAAAGCTTGATACTGACTTACAAAGAATAAAAAATGTGATTTAGATAGGAAAGGAATGGAAAACTTAACTGAAAATATTGTGCTACTGTGAAATGAGTATGAAGTTTTATAAACAGAGAGCACGACAAAAGTTATAAAAGTGAACGTTCTATTGGAAAAAGGATCAAAAACAGAAAAAAAAAATAAAATTAAGTACATGGCATTAAAGGGGAAAAACTGATTATTTATTGTGTTTTTAATGTGAACAGCATGACAAATAATGTTAGACATTTGATGTTGTATAGGGAAATAAATGTGAATGTCATCTCTCTGTCAGATAGATTTTTAAATAATGAAAAAATATAGCATTGAGTATTATGAGATGAGAAAATAATACAGAATTTTAGTATAGAAAAATGTTGAATTAAGAAACAAGATATCTCAGTTTTAGATGTTATAATATTCAAAACAGGAAGAGTTTCTGTTATTGATGTAAGGCCTAATTATGTTCCAATAAGAACTAAGAACTATAGTCATAGATGCATACACAGAATATGAAAAATAGAACAAATATTTGGATTGCTTATGTTTTATGTTTTAGTTAATGTGATTTTGATACTTGTCAGAGATATGAACTGTAAACTTTGAAAGAAAGGTAGAGTGCTGAAAGGCATTAGAATGTTTAGAGAAATGATGAAGGATGGACATTTTGCATTGGACAATAAGTCAATATTTACTTTTGTCAGGGTTGAAACAAAGGCAGAAATAGGTTCATAGGTTCATAGCCCATGGCTCTGGAGCCTTTACAAGCCTAGCCCACAGAAGTGCCCTGGCATCATGCCACCCAATGTTAGTTCCCAGTGCCTCTATCAAGTAGAGCCACTGGAGTGATCCCCGGGGTGAAATTTCTATTATCCATCCACTCATCAAGATTTGTCTTGAAGAGGGACAGCGAGGTGCTCTGCTTGACATGTATGGGAAGTCTATTCCAGAGCATGGGCAGTCTCTGGGTGAGGAACCTGTCCCAACAGCATATTCTGTTGATTGTGGTAATGAGGTTGAGGTCTCTGGAACATGTGGTGTGGAGGTATTGGGATTTATTTAGATGTAGCATTTCTAACAGAGCTGGGTCAGACATGGCTTTGTAAGTCAAGCAAAGATTACCTCTAAGTAGGCAATATGAGACAGAGATTAGCTGGAGTCTTTTGAGTCTGTCCATGTAAGACATGTGTTTAATGCCTAGTATCATCTTCATGAGGTACTCCTGTGGCCTCTGCAGCTGTTGCAGGGGTCTAGTGAGATACATGCCAAATGGGGCATTATACTCAATGATTGGTCTAATGAGGGAAGAGTAGAGAAAGATGATGACCTCTTTCTCCCTGCATGCAAAACCCTTGGTAATAAGATGTTCCACATAGAAGGACTTTCTGACCACAGTGGCAATGTGGTGGTCGAAGGAGAGTTTACTGTCAGCCTGCATCCCCAGATCTGTTAAATGCCTTCAGTGTTCAGTGGGCTCCCATCGATGTGGTAATTAGTGGGAACTGAGTTTTTAACAAAGGGGATGGCAACACATTTTTTGGCATTAAGCTTAAGGCCATGGTTTCAACACCAGTCATTGGTCTCAGTGAAGCCTTTCTGTAGGATGTCTGCATCACTTGGGGAGTTAATAATGGCCCCCAGCTTGCAGTCATCTGTGAACTTGGTCAGCCAGAGTCCCTACATGTTGGCCTGGACTTCTGAGAAGTAGATGCCGAACAGGAGAGGACCCATGACCGAATCCTGTGGGACTCCACTTGTGACTGGTCATCAGTCTGACTTGGAGTCTACTACTTTCACAATGTGTGCTCTATCTGTGAGCCAATTTGCAACCCACCTAGTGATATAGGGGTTGATGCCTAGTTTGGTGAGTTTATCGATAATTCCTGGGTGAGAAATGGTATCAAAGGCCTTGGCCAGATCGAGGTAGGCTGTATGTACTGCCTTAGCTTCATCCACAGCCCTGGTGACTGACTCAAAGAAGTCAACCAGGTTGAACAGGCATGATCTAACTTTCAAAAAGCCAAATTGTGTGGGGTCTAGAGTTTGGAGATTTCCTATATCTTTGTTAATCAGGTCCATGTTGATGCGCTGCATAGCTTTACATATCAGAGTCATCAGGCTAATGGGGTGATAATTCCCAGGGTCTGTAGTTGCTCCCACTTTATGGAGGGAGATGACTGTAGCAGTGCGCCGTTCGGTAGGGACAAAGCTTGAAGTGAGGCTGTGACTGAATAGGGCACACAGATGTGGTGACAGTTCACTTTGTTGTTCATGTAGAACACAGCCAGGGATATTATTATGTCCCATGGAAGCTATATTCTTGGCCTTGGACAATGCAGCCTTAACCTGTGCTGCAGTAATGCTGGGTGCCTGGCATTCTTTCAGTATTGTGATTGGTTCTTTAGGAGTGAAGAGAGGGGTAAAGCTGGCACTGAATCTGTCAGCCAGTATGCTTGCAATATCTGTTGACTCAGTATAGGAGGCACCATTGTGCAGTAACTCAGAGCAAATCTGGGTATTGCCGTGGAAGTTCTTAATATAACTATAGAAGGCTTTGTGATTGTTTTTAGTGTTTGCCACAATTCTGCCTTCATATCTAGCTTTAAATGATTTGATGAGGGATCTCAACTTTTTATTGAGGCTAATAAGGGAGTTTTTCCAGTGTTGGAACTTCACCTTTTTCTGCAACAGTTTATTCCTTCTGTTGTAGAGATTATTAATGGCAGGGGACCACCAGATTGGCTTCCTTTTTTTGGAGGAGAGCATCTTGATTCTGTTGGGTACGGCTAGTTCCATGCATTTATGTACATGTTCATACAGTGCATTGGTGTATGATTTGGCAGTCATGCAGCTATTTTCCTTTGGCATGGGTGTCATGAAGTTAGCCACCTCTATTTTTAGGAGCTCAAAGTCAGCTTTGGAGAAGTTTTTTAAGGTGGTTACCTTATGCAATATATATATATATATATATATATATATATATATATATATATATATATATATAGAGAGAGAGAGAGAGAGAGATATATATATATATATATATATATATATATATATATATATATATATATATGCATATATATATATATATATATATATATATATATATATATATATGCATATATATATTATATATATATATATATATATATATATATATATATATAGATATAGATATATATTATATTGGGTCTATATCACCACATCGAATGGTGATAAGTTCGAATGCCCTTTGTTCAAACCCAAAAGGTTTGAAAGCCCTAAACCACGAAGTTAAGGAACATCAATTTTTTTCCTAGGGAAAACAATCATTGGGCTGTCTTCAGGGCTTTCTATTTCCTCCACTGTAGTGCGATCTCGAAGTTGGTATATTTAAATAGGGGGGGTGTGGGAAACACGAAGCTTCCCACTTTAGTTTTTTCTAAAGTTATGATTTTTTTTCACGGAGCAGTGATTTTTTTCCCCTGTTTCACTGTTTAGGGTTTTCGGACTTTTAGGTTCGAACAAAGGACGTTCGAAGTTATCACCATTTCATGTGGTGTTATAGACCCTATTATATTCAGATGCCTTAATAGAGGTTTCAAGGGAGGAGTTTACAAGCAGATTTTTGGATCTTTATGTATTTAGGCAAAATTGGAAAATATGAAAGTATTATAAAACATGGTAAAAGAATAAAAGGGTTGAACGTGTTAAATATTTATAGGACTATTTTGAATATTGCAACTAAAGAGTTATGTATAGAGCCTGAAACTACATTATTTATGAATAATAATTATTCAGACTTGAAGAATAAGTATGAGAAGAAATATAAAATAATGTATAAATATATGGAAATGCAATATTTAGTATGGTAGAAACTAAGGTACAGCGGTTAAGACAGTTCCCTGTGGTACATTTTGCTGGGGACACATGGCTGAAGTGACATTCAGCTGCAGAGAAATATGTCTGTTTGTAAATTCCCTGTGGGCAAAAAGAAGTACACAATGCCATGCTTACAGCTTTAATAACCAAATGCATGGCGGCAGAAGAAGTAATGAGTGTTGTGCTCAGAGTACAGCACATGCTTATGTAAATACAACATGGTGAAGTGCGCTACAGTATGGAGGAAATCCTGCCTGATTCTTTAGTCACATTTATGCTCCAGTATGCATTTTAGGTAATGTTCCTTAGACACTGTGAAGGGGCAGTGTTCCACACACACCGATTATAAAGGCACTACCCATTGTGCACTGCATTTTTACTGACACTTACATGCCCTCTGGCCAGCCTGCTGCTGATGACTGCCATATTGCCTGCTGTCTCATGTTCCCTTCGGGACCATGGACATTGTTTTCCCCCTGTGCATTTGGTTATTAAAGCTGTGGGCATGGCAGTATGTGCTTCTCTTTGTCCACAGGGAATTTGCAAACAGCCATATTTCTCTGCAGCTGAATGTCACTTCAGCTATGTATCCCCAGTCAAATGTATCACAGGGAAATGTCTTGCTGCCTAGGTGTCTGAACCCTGTGGAAGAAATAACAGTAACAATGCAGGAAAATAATGCTATGCATTTAATGAAGTGAATCAAATTGTATAAGGAAAATAAAAGAGGCTGGAGAATTTGTTAAAAAGACAGCAATGTTTGGTTTAAGAAAGAAAAGAAGTGTCATCATTCTGAGTATTTTTTTTTTTAATTATTAATTATTTATTGACATTTATTTATCAGAAAAGTCCAACTGGGTGGAAACACATTTTCAGCAAACACCTAAAGAGAAAAGCTCCAAAGTATTACAAAACATTTTAAGAATAATTTTATAGTCTTTAAATTAATACAAAAAGTAAATACAGTTTAAAAAATTATACCAAATTAGACTTAATATAAAAACATTGGTTAGCCATAGATACAAGTTATATGACAATGATTTAGAGAAATTTTATCCAGTTTATAGAGAAATTAATACAAACAGGAAGTGCAATACAAAGTGAGAAAAAAGCAGGCTAATGGTATAATTAGAGAGAAAGCCAGAAGAAAGAAAAACAAAGTTTGCAGATAACTGCAAGCTGGGTGCAATCGACTCCCCTAGTGACACTGTCACCCTTCAAGAAGGTCTTACTCAAACCAATGATTGGTGAAAGAATTACAGGCTAAAGTTAAATGCTGAAAGGTATATCATCATCCCCTTCAGCAAGGCAGATGTCCCTGCAAAGTACCACATTAACAACACCTTAAGTACCCAATCCATGGAAGAGGGCACACAAGTTGACAGCAACCCCTCCTTCAACTTTCGTGTTTCTACAGTAGTGAGGAAGGCCTTTTACATTTCCCATCTTATCATTAAGGGCATTGCCTCCAGAAATAAAGAGGTCATAACCCCCCCCCCGTATTCCTCCTCTTTTGTTAGTCCAATTATAGAATACAATATGCCCTTTAATATTTGCCTTCGCAGGCACCTCCAACAATTGGAGAGGCCTCAGAGGTACCTTACAAAGAAAATTCAAGGTGTCAAACATCTGTCCTATGCCGAAAGATGAAAATCCCTGTCGCTATACTCTGAGTCATACAGACTACTCAGGGGTGACCTCTGCCTAGCCTATAAGTCAACTGCAGTCCCTGCCCTGATAGAAGAACTACACATTAGCAAGACAAATGGTACTCACTGCACCCACTCTAGCGACCTCAACATGGGAAGTGATATTAACAGTTAACAGGACCTGCTGGAGAGACAGGTTCATCTCACAAAGGCTCCTCCTACTCTGGAATAAGCTTCCAATCCTAGTAAAACAGAGCTCTTCACTGACCCTCTTCAAACCTAATCTGGATAATTGGATGGGAAATTGCAAATTCACCTCTGGTGTTTTACCTGCATCCTTTCTGGATAGGGGCAGCAGGTGGTGAGTCAGGTCTACTAATAGCACCATTAAAAAATGGAAAAAACTTGGCTAGGCTTGTAAGGGGCTCAGGGTCATTAGCTTAGTCACCTTCTATGATCCTGTGATCCTATGATAGCCATAAGGAAGTGAGTGAATAATAGAGAATAAGGCAATATAAGATAAGAATAGGTGTTTGTTCATATTTAGGGATATAGTTTATCCTATTTTTGAGCAAGAACAGAGCCAGCTTTTGGCTAGAAAGTCACTCAGAATGATTCTGAATGATGGGGGGAGGGTACCGACTTGATGGTTAAAGATAATGAGTTCTAGGCATTAATGATATGATATGAGTACAGACAATTCCCAGCAGATTTGATAGGTTTGTGGACAGACAGGAGTTTTTGGTCATTGGATTGTACCAACCGACTATGAACATAGATCTGTAAAGTGTTATTTAGTGCTGGACAAGAAGATGGATTCAGGATAATTTTATAGGTGGCAAGAAGATCTATATGTTTTTGTTAATGGGGTTAATTCTAACCAAATAAGGCTCTTTACTGCTATATGGTGGTGAGCTCTGAAAGGGGTATTTGCTACAAATTTAGCAACTTTGTTACAGCATTGTTAAAGGTTTGATTTTTGTGATGCCTGAAGGTTAGTAAGAATAGGAGCACCATAAAAAGTGTAGGGAGGTGATAATTAGTGGCAAGTATAGCTTTAGTTGCATTCTTTAAGAAAGCTTTTGCCTCTATAAAGCATCCTTAGTGTTTGATGAGGTTTTTATTAAGCAATTTTGCATATGCAGGTCAAATTTAAGATTATCATCCAGTATCATCTCTCAATGTTTGGTTGTATTATCAAAAAAGAAGACTTTCATTTTATTTTCATGAGAGAAGGGTTTTGGGCAAAAGTCATTTTTTTTTGGGGGGGGGGGGTTGAGCATGAGTTGTGAGGTATAAAGCCATGTTTCAGGTGCTGTTTTTTGGAGGTGTACCACATTGTCAGATGTGCAAATAAGTGTGGAGTCATCTATGTACTGTATTAGGGAGGCCTCTTGTAGGTATGTGTGCAGGGTATTGGTGAGAATGTTAAACAGGAGTGGACCAAGGATAGATCCCTGTCATACACAGGGTGGTGACTGGAAGGTATGGAGAGAGGGTGGAGTGCCATTTCACTGACTGATACCTGTTGGATAGATAGCTTTTGAATCCTAGAAAGGTGGGGTGAAATAGACCTGATAAGGACATTTGAAGTAAAAGTTTGCTGTGACAAGCTGTGTCAGAGGCTTTAGACAAGTCTAGAAATAAGGAGGAGACTAGTTTGCCTTTATCACTAGCTTTAGTGACAGTATCTATATAGGTTAAAAGTGCAGTATTAGTACTATGAGATGAACATAAGCCATGTTGTGTGAGGCATAGTTCTGCCTGAAGGGGCTAGCAGTTGTTTTTGAATACCTTTTTCAAGTATTTTGCAGAGGGGGGAATAAGATTGTTATAGGTCCAAAGTCAGCAATGTCTGTTGAATTTTCTCTTTTGTGCAGAGGGATAATGTGTGACTTTTTCCAGAGAGATGGAATGTGGTATTCTTGGACTGAACTAATGTATAAGGACTGAGATAGGATTGGCAATGCTTTCAGCTGCTATTTTAAGGTATTCATGAGATAGGATTGGCAATGCTTTCAGCTGCTATTTTAAGGTATTCACTTGGAAACCATCAGCTGAAGTAGAGCCTGGTTTGAGTTTGTTTAAGATCAGTTTTATATAGGATGTGGGCACAGGTTTGAAGGACAAAGTGGATGTGGTGACATGTGTCTGCTGGGCAGAGTTAGGATTAGATGCTGGGGAATCCTTGGTTAGAGATGATTCACTATCTATGAAATAAGAGTTGAACTGTATTGTGGTTTTGAGTGTTGAGTTATTGGAAGAAGGGTTAGGGTTGAATTAATGGCCAGGTTGCAAGATTTCTTTAATGGCTGTCCAGAATCTTTTAGGGTTGTGTTTACTATTATTCTGAAAGTTATTATAGTACATTTTTTTGTCTTCATTAATTTGATTTTAGTATGATTGCGGTGCATTCTGAAGTTTCAAGATATCGTGGTGTTTTATATTTTGCCATTCTTTCCATGTGTCTCCTCTATCCTGCGTAAGCATTCTACTCTTTGTAGATGGCCAAATTGCATTAGTTGTTTTTTGTCTCTTCCTTCTAAGAGGTGCAAGGCTGTTTAGGATATTCCAGAAAGTTGCAATGAATTCATTTAGAGCATCATCTAATGGGGGATTTTTTAGGAAGTTCCAGTTAACAGATGATAGATTAGTAATGAACTTTTCTAGGTTAAACTTGGAAAGTTTGCTTGTTCATAGATTCATGGGTTGTTACTATCCTAATGACCCAGAGTGCCTTTTTCATTCGAACTAAGTTTGTCCAGAAAGAATAATGATGTCCTGTAAATAGGACATTCAGGGCCAGGCATTTTAAGCTTCCTCTGTCCAAAAGGGACATGGCTGTCAGGCTCAGTGTAAATTTCCTACTCTCCATCCACTGGTCTAAATTGTACTTAAACTGGGTAATAGATGAACTCACCTTCACATGGACAAGAAGCCTGTTTCATAGAAGATGTAGTCTCTGGGACAAATATCTATCTCTCCAACATGTTCTTTTTAAGTCACAGACAAAATTCAGATCCTTAGACCTTGTATTTCTGATACTCTTTGACTTACAAATATGTGGCAGATTCATAGGAGTGGGGTTTGTGGATGCCTTGTAAGCCAGGCATAGATCACCCCTCAGCAATCTATAGGAGACTGAGTAGAAGAAAGAACACCAAGGCATTCTGCATAAGGCAGATTTGTTATGCCTTGTATTCTTTTTGTAAGGAGCCTCTAAGGTCACTCCAGTTGCTCCATATGCCTGTCAGGTACATACCAAAATGAGCATTGTACTCTATGATTGGTCTGAGAAGGGTAGAGTACAGTTAGATAAGGACCTCTTTGGATATAGATGTCATCCTCTTACTTATATTTTGCACAACATGAAAGGATTTCCTCACCACTGTGACCACATGGTGTTTAACAGTAGACTACCATCTACGTGTGTATCCAGATCCAGTGTTGTTTTCTAAATGTGCTGTTTAAGTGGATGCATGAGATGTCTAGTTGTATAGATTGGGAGCATCACTGAGACGGTCAGACATTGTACCTGAGGTGGTATATTTGGTAAGGTCTGATACAAGGATCCAGTCTAATAAGGAATTTAATGACTTGCTATAATGTGTGGGGCTATTAATTAGTTGTGTGAAATCAAATACGTTCACACTACATGGAAAAGAGTTAGAGTTTATGTCCATAGGTTCATAGGTTCATAGGTAGGTACTAGGCTATCTGCCCAAAGGCATTTATAAGCCTAGCCAGAATGTGTTGGCTTTCGCTACCCCTTAGATTAGTTCCCTGTGCCTCTGTCCAGCAGAGCCACTGAAGTGATCCCCGGGGTACACTTTCTGTTTCCCATCCACTCGACAAGATTTCTCTTAAAGAGTGTTAGCAAGGAGCTCTACCTAATGCAGAATGGAATCTTGTTCCAAAGCATGGGAAGTCTCTGGGAGAGGAATCTATCCCTCCAGCACATCCTATTTATTGTTGTGGTGAGGTTTAGATCTCTAGAGTGTGTGGCTCAAGGGGATAAGGTTTTCTTTAGGTGGAGTATGTCCATCTCTTCTGGGTTGGACATGGCCTTGTATGTCAGGCAGAGATCTCTGAGTAGGCAGTATGCAACCGAGTACAGCTGGAGTTTCTTCAGTTGAGCTGCATAGGGCATCTGTTTGAGACCAGTGATCCTCTTGGTGAGGTACTTCTGTGGTCTTTCCAGCTGTTGCAGGTGTCTTGTAAGGTACATCCCAAATGGGGCATTTTACTCTAAGATGGGTCTGATGAATGATGAGTAGAGGGGCACAATGACCTCTTTTGATCTGGATGCGAACCCTTTTGTGATTAGGTGGGCCACATAGAAGGATTTTCTAATCACTTTGGCAATGTGATTATCAAAGGAGAGATTACTATCTACTTGGGTCCCTAGATCCCTTATTAAATTTTCCGTATTTAGGGGACTACCACCTATGTGGTAGTTTGTGGGTACTTTGTTTTTTCCAAAGGGGATGACTATGCACTTTTTGGCATTTAGCTTGAGGCCATGATTTTGACACCAGGTATCCACCTCAATGAAACCCTTTTGGAGGATGTATGTGTCAGCCAGAGAGTCAATTATAGCCCCTAGTTTGCATCTGTCTGTGTACTTGGTCAGCCATAGTACTCCTGTGCTTGCCTGTACCTCTGAGAAGTATATGCTGAACAGGAGGGGTCCTAGAACTGAGCGCTGGGGAATGCCACTAGTAACCAGTTTAGAGTCGGACCTAGCTCCCGCAACTCTCACCATGTGGGTTCTGTCCATGAGCCAATTGGCAACCCATCTTATGACGTAGGGGTTTATGTTCAGGCTGGTGAGCTTGTCTATAATACCAGAATGATGAATGGTGTTAAAGGCCTTTGCAATGTCTAGGTAGGCTGTGTGTACCACCTTTCCCTCGTCTATCGCCTTGGTAACTGTCTCAAAGAAGCCCACCAGGTTTAGGAGGCATAATCTTCCCTTAACAAAGCTGAACTGGGTAGGGTACAGTGTTTGAAAGTTCCAAATGTCTCTGTTAATGAGTTCCATGATGATGTGCTCCATAACTTTGCAGACCAAGCTAGTCAGTTTTATAGAGCGATAGTTCCCAGGGTCTGTTATGGCTCCACCTTTGTGCAGCGGAATAACTGTTGCTGTGCGCCACTCTATGGGTACGTAGCCTGTGGAGAGGCTGAGCCTGACAGTGTGTTTAGGTGAGGGGCTAGTTCGTCTTTGAGCTCATGTAGGACACAGCCTGAGACACCGTCCGGTCCCATTTATGCTGCATTTTTGGCTTTAGAGAGGGCTGTTTTAACCTTGGTGTCTGTGAATTTCAGGGGCTCTGCATTCTTCTGGTATGGTTATGGGCCCTTTTGAGGGTGAGAGTGGGGTGAAATTTCCAATTAACCTGTCTGCCAGAATGTTGACGATATTGGTCGGTTCAGTATATTTTGTGCCATTCTGCACTAACTCCGAGCAGATCTGAGCATTGCCACTTAGATTCTTGACATAGCTAAAGAATGCCTTGTGGTTATCTTTGGAGTCCTTGGCAATTTTTCTTTTGAAGCTCGCCTTGGATGATTTTATGAGGGATCGTAGTTTCTTGCTGATACTGATCAGGGATGTCTTCCCCTCTTGGGATTTTACTTTTTTCTGTACTATTTTCCTCCTTCTGTTGTACAGCTTGTTTATGGCAGGGTTCCACCAGACTGGTTTCCTTTTCTTGGAGGAGTGAGTCTTGGATTTGCTTGGGATAGCATGATCCATGTATTCTTGTAGGTGCCCGTAGAATGCATTAGTAAAGGATTTTGCAGCTTGGACAGTGTTATCCTTTAGCATGGGGGCTTTGAAACTTTCCACCTTGGTCTTAAGTAATGTGAAGTTTGCTTTTGAAAAGTTTTTCACGGTGGTTTCCTTGTCTGGGGGTGGGGGTGGAATGTGGATATCCAAAGTGATTTGTTTATGGTCGGATCTAACCAGCAAGGGGCAGGGCATTTGAGTTTATAAATTCTAGGAAATGTTGGGCAAGGGAGTTAGTACTTGAGTAGTTCTCCCAGCTAATGTTTGGGTAATTGAAATTACCCAATATTGGGGTGTTTGGTAGGACCTTTATGTTTCCCAGTGTTTCCAGAACATAACCTAGAAGTATTACTTCTTGTAGAATTGTTATGGATATCCAATGTTGGATATCTTCCAGTATATCTGTATTGTCACCAAGAGTGATGTAAAGAACAGTAACACATATTTGTTTATAAATTGTTTAATTTCAAGAAAGCTATAAGAAGCTCTGCTGAAATTAATTTTGGTATTGGTTTGTTGTAAGGGGAAATGTTGTTTTGGGAAAATATAATATACTTCTACCACAGTTCCTCTTTACACAGTCATTACAGATGACATTATAGCCAGGAGGTGTAATTTTAGAGTCATTTATGTTGGGTTTAAGCCAAGTTTCAGTTACAGTGAGAATATTAAGCTTTTATGTTGGGTAATCCAGGCATATAGTTCAGCAATTTTATTTCTTATGCTTCTAACATTTATGACAGCTAAAGTTAGATTACAATGGTTGGGATTGATCATTGTAGGACTAGAATAGTGTGTGGAAGGGAATTGTCTTGATGTTTATTGTGAACAGTGATAAAAGTAGGGTGAATGTCTCCTTCTAGAAGGATTTTAGTATACTGGGGAATTACTGATACTTGTTTTTTGGAAAGCATTTTCATAGGATCATAGGAAGTTACTAGGCTATTGGCCCTGAGGCCCTTAAAAGCATAGCACAGAGTTTATCCCATGATACCAGGTGGTATTCCAGGGATGTATTTTCTGTTTCCCATCTAGCTATCCAGGTTGCGTTAAAAAGTGGTAATGAGATACTCTGCTTAACATGGACAGGGAATCTATTCCACAGATGGGGGAGTCTCTGGGACACAAATCTGTCCACCCAGCAAGTCCCACTGATGACACAGACCAGGTTGAGATCACTCGTGTGGGTTACTCGAGTGGAGCTTGACTTGCAGATATGCAGCAGTCCCATCAAGATGGGGTCTGAAATTGCTTTGTATACCAGACAGAGGTCACCTTTGAGGAGTCTGTATGAAGCTGAGAAGAGGGATGGGGTTTTTAGCCTATCTGTGTATGGTAGATGTTTGAGGCTCTGGATTCTCCTGGTGAGTAGCCTCTGTGGTCTCTCCAGCTGCTGCATGTGCTTTGTGAGGTACATGCTGAAAGGGGTGTTGTACTCAATAATTATAAGGGAAAAATACAGTAATGTTATGAGCTCTTTGTCCCTGGATGGGATACCCTTACTTATGAGGTGGGTCATGTAGAAATCTTTCCGTACAATGGAAGCAACATGGTGGTCAAAAGTCAGGTTGCTATTAACCTGGGTGCCCAAATCCCTCACAACGGATTATGTGCTTAGGATGTTGTTTTTAATGTGAATATTTGTGGGGATATCACTCTCCACAAAGGGGATAATGATGCATTTTTTGGTATTCAGCTTGAGGCCATGTTTCTGGCACCTGTCATTTGTTTGGTTGAGATCCTCTTGGAAGATATTCACATCACTATGGGAATTGATGATGTGCCCAGCTTGCAGTCATCTGCAAACTTGATCAGTCACAGCCCACTGGTTTTGGCCTGTACCTCAGAAAAGTATATCCCAAATAACAGTGACATGGTAAGAATTGTAGGGTGTGATTTTAATAAGGTTTTTGATTTTGTATTGAATGAGTAACTTTCATGCATTACGAGGGTGTATAATATAAAAAAGCATGATAAAAATAGTCAAATCTTCATAACAGTTCAGTTACAGCTTTAGTTCCAAATTCCAAAGACATGCATCTGGAGCATTTCTCCCCGGGCCTCTGCTGAAAACAGGCTCTGCGGAACCTAGTCGGACAGAACTTTATACTTTGAACATTGCGCATCTAACAGGACCTCCTTTTAATTCTAAAGGGCACACATATTCACAATAGGGGCATTGCTGTGCCCATTTATACTTAACCAGTTTGGCCCATTGTTCAATACACAATAACAGCAACTTCAAAAGGTACTTCCAGCCATACATTTCTATACCCTTTTGCATTTGGGAGGACAGCAATGATAGAAGGCTGAAGAGGGGAGACCAGGCTACTGTAGCCTAAGCAATAGTCTCCAGCTGAATCAGAGTGATTGCCACTCATTCCCAGACAAGATGAAAAATACAGTCTTTCAAACATGTCATAGGTCTGCCTCTGGTTCTCCATCAGGTAGCTCAACACTGATATTCTTCCAGTATGTGGCATCCAGGGGACAGCCTCACAAGGTACTCAAACCAGATTAAATTACTCATCTCAGCATGGAAGAACCATGGTTATATTTCCGATTATCCTAGACTGCTAAGCAACCTCATTTTTTCCAGTTGTATCTATAATGTTATCCACTCATCCATGACCTAAATTTCATGACCACAGCTCATAATAAGGTCAAAGACCAGCAAATAAAGTGAATATATTTTACAATGACTCATATCTTACTTCATTACAATGTTCTAAGATAAAGCCTTTAGTATGTATGCTTCTGTACCCATCTACAATTCAGTCTCCCAATCTCCTCCCTTCACTCATCAATAAAACCCCAAGATACTTGGACTTATTTAATTGTGCTGATTTTCATCCCAGCAGCTTCACACTGAACAACAAATTGCTCCAGTTTAATCCCCTTAACCATAGTGGAATAACATTTTTATTCCTGACAAGAGAAACCATAAATATGGGGATGGATGAAGCATACCCTTGGTAGAGCATTATATCCATCTTAAACATATTCAGGTTAATGCTGAGAATGCAATCATGGTTCTCAGTACTAAAATATTAGGGAAAATTGGTACATACCAACAACTCTGGGACCTTTTACTTTTGTAGCACATTCTACAACAGATTCCAGTGTACACAGCCATATGCCTTCTCCAATACCACAAAACACGTTCAAACAAAGCTGGCAAAATCCCATGACCATTCCAATACATGTACAAGGAGAAAAAGTTGCTCTGTTGTTGCAATGCCAAAACAGTGCCCACATAATTCTTCTTCAATTAGAGGCTCACTTATCAACAAATTTTCCTTTCCAACACCCTTGTGTTTATGTATATATGTCCACAGAGGCTAAGGAATCTGAACCCTCTATACATGTAAGTCACCCTCCTGTACTGCTTTTTGAATATAGGAACTACTGTCCAGTTTGTTAGAAGTACAGTTCCAGCTTCCCACTAAGAAAAGGTGCCTTAAGCTCTGCCTATCCAAAAACATCCAAACATCTTTAGTATTTCTAGTCAAAATCTTATTTCAGCACCTTTAACATTTCTTTTGATAACAACTGCTCATTAAATGCCCTTCACTCCAAAAAAAAAATAAAAAAAAACATTTTTGGTTCTCCCCAATAGTTTACAACACCCTTGATTCTTTCAAAGTTTATAATACTTGAAATGGGCACAATTTTATCCATTTCCATTTTTAAAACAACATTACAGTCCATCCTCCAGTCCATAAACCCCTGTTATCATAGACTTTTGAAATGTCCATTACTTCTTTTTATAGATATAGATATATATATATATATATATATATATATATATATATATATATATATATATATATATATATATATATATATGGGGTTCCCTTCACATGATCAACATTCAAAATGTTTACCACGCGGAACCAGCATCTCGATACAGTGCGGAATGGAAAGATTTCCATCTTCCAGACTGTAGTGCAATCTCAGAGTTAATATATTTAACCGGGAGGTGTGGGGTGTGAATCCCCCCACGGGGGATGCAGGGGGGCTACCCCCTGCTAGCTACGTGAAGGTAAGGATTTGTTTTGTTTTTTAGTTTTACTTCTATGGTCTACATTTTGAATTTCGATCATATGGTCTCAGTCATATGAATGTCGACATTCTGAAATTTCGATCATATGAAGTAGATCCTCAGATCCTCATACATATATATATATATATATATATATATACATATATATGTTAACTGTCCTTTTTTAAGTCTCTCTTTCTACCTCTGTTTGAAACTGTATACTTATTTTTGTCTCTTGAAAAAATGTTTTTATCACATACTCATTTCATGGATTATCATTCAGTCACTTTTCATATTCACACAAAAACATTCCCATGCCATGTGCAGTCTCAAAAAAATGTCACAATATGTTTCTTTATTTATTAGAATAAAAGCTCTTACTGCTTTCCTTTTCACATTCAAAGGTAATATTACAGTCTATGCAAGGGTGGGGAATGTGAGGGGTGGAACAACACAATGCGGGACACAGTAACAACTATTTTTGATATTGTCAAGGATGGACACAAACACACATACAACAACTTTAACATCTTTAACTATAGTGGCATTATTTTAACACCTTGCCACTTTGACCTACTGTCGAAGAGGTTGAAGTTCATCCCACGTAGGAAATGTGATATAAGTAAAACCATCATTGACTTAAAAATGCGTGTACGTAAAATTAACTTAGAGATTCTTAGGAAACCAGAACCCTGTAGCTGACCAGAGCAAAGAACTCGTAGGAAGAGTACATGTAACCCCCCTCCACCCACAACTTAAACATTTTGAAATGATGGTTGAAAATGAACTGAGAAGGGAAATTACTAAGAACAAGTTTTGTTACAACCTTTCAACAAATGAGAACTGTATTTTGGATCAAATAAGATCTGATAATAATAAAAGAGTAATGAAACCGGACAAGGGAGGGGGGGTTGTCATTATGGACAAACTGCTATATGAAAGTAAAATGTTAACTGTGTTAAACAATGATGACAAATATATTTCTGCTTCCAGAAATGAGATAAACATAGCCTACAACAAGATAGACCTGGCCCTTAAAGATATGCTACTAGATGGCCCTATTAGTTTTAGAACTTTTTCCTGTCTCAAAAATGACAAACCCAGAATACCCTCTATTTTCGGTATACCAAAAATACACTAGGACACAGAGGAACCACCCCTTAGGTTGATTGTTTCAGTAGAAGGATCAAAAACAGAACCACTAGCCAAGTTCGTAGACTTTAAACTGAAAAATCTTTGGTTAAATGAGAATGAAATTCTGAAAAACTCTTGGGATATTTTAACTATCACACCAGATTTATTCAGTAAAGACATCCTTTTTGTGACTATTGCTATAGTCGACTTATTCAGTGTAATACCCCATGACATTGGCCTTCTATTGTTTGAAGAACTCTTGCCCTCAAGAGACGGTTTAACAAACAATGATTTTGTGGTGCTGCGGTAGCGTTGTCACCTCACAGTTAGATGCTGTCCGGTTCGATTCTCAGCTAGAGCGTCTTCTGTGTGGAGACATGCGTGAATGGGCGTACCTTCAATGAAGGTTGTGCATCAGGCCTAGCAAGCCGGTACGTAAAAATCAACTGCCAATCATTAGCTGACCGGAGTTCCGCTGTGGCGACCCCTAACCGGGAAAAGCCGAAAGACACAAATTGAATTAATGGACCTAGTTCTTTAAAACAATTATATCTACTTCAAAGGGGAATGTTTTCACCAGTTGAAGAGTGTTGCTATGGGGGCAAGTTGTGCCCCCACATATGCAAACATAGTTCTCACCATGTGGGAAGAAATGTTTATACTCGAATCACAATACACGTCCTGTTGGTCTCTCTGCAAGAGACACCTGGATGATATCTGCCTTTTTTTGCATGGATACCAGGGAGACGTTAATTGAATTTATTGATTACATCCAGAACACGAGCAACTTTCTGAGGTTCACATTTGACATTAGTACAGACAAAGTCAACTATTTGGATGTCACTATACACTAACTGGATAATAAGTTTAAGTCCACCATTCATAGGAAAAAAAACTTTTTCCAACTCATTTCTCTATTTCTCAAGTACACACCCTATGCACCAGAAAAGAGGTACAGTGAAAGGGCAAATGTTAGGGGCTAGTAGAATGTGCTCACTGGATGCAGATTTTGAAATCGATCTTGCATTTTTAGAAACTATGTTCCTGGAATGTGGCTACCCCTCAGACCTGATCAAAGAAATTAGAAGTGAAGTTATTAAGCAGAGGACTGAGAAATATGCCCCTATTTTAGGTATCAAGAATACTGAGGGTGGGGGTGAGGGTGATGCTTCTAATGAGCCCAACATTGAGAATGTCAACAAGTACCAGAGCGCTTTTATTACTGAGTATAATGGTGATGCCAATCTCATCAGAAAAATAGTTCTAAGTGAATGGGACAAATTCACGAGGTTGACTGACATCAGTAAACTGCATAATAAGACAGTGGACATAAATTTTAGGAAAGGACACAATATGAAAAAATATTTTGGAAAATCAAAGTTTGTCTAAGGGGAGGAAGGACATGATTAAAAAGAAAGGCACTTTTAAGTATGTTGCATGTCAACAGTGCCAGTATATTTCTAACAAAGAAAAAATATTTATTAGTAGTCCTAATAGGTTCATAGATGGTAAGGTCTATTCCAACTGCAACACCTTAGGAGTGGTATATTTAGCTCAATGTAAACCATGTTGGGCATTGTACATAGGTAAGACTGAGCGGACACTTAAGAGGAGAGTTTACCAACACTACTATAACATACATAATAAAAACATCAATAATGCACTTTATAAGCACTCCTTGGAATGTAACCAAGCTACATACTTCTTTTTTTACTACTACTACTGCCCTCATCTCTTTCTCTAACGTCATTAACCACAGCCGCAAAAATAACAAACTATCCTCAGCACTCTTTCTAGATCTACCCAAGGCCTTTGACATGGTTCACCACAAATTGCTTATAAATACCTTGAAGGCCTTCTCCTTAAACAACCATGCACTCAAAACTCATTGGTTATGTCCTTGCACTAACCCTGACTAGTGACCTCTCTATTTCTTAGGTGCCTTACCTTCAACTACTTCTAACTTTTTTCTACCACTCCATTTCAGGAATGATCAATTGTATAACTGCTGCTCAGTGTGTCTTAAACCTGAATGTAATGTTATGTATATCTATGTATATCTAAGTTTGAAAATAATGTTATGTTTTGTAAAGTGTTTTATAATAAGTTAGTACTATATATGCTAAATGCTGGTATTGCTTATGACTGTAATCCTGCTTGAAACTAGCATTTACTAAACGTTCAATGTGTATTATTATCTTGGAGCTTTTCTCCCCGGCCTCCGCTGAAAATGGACATGTATCCAGTCGGACTATCCCGGTCAACAAATGTAAAATAAATAAATAAATACATTTTTGTCCTTGAATGCATACTCAAAGATGGTAGGGGTGGCCTTTGGGAAATAACCATAGGCAAACAAGCCTCCAGGACTTAATGATAACATTTCCATTGTCCCAGTGTTAAAACAGAGTGCTGTAAAGCTATAAAACAGTACAAATGCAATTACATCTGTACGACACTAGATGGAGAATTTTTCTTGATTAAATTTTGGCTGAAAAGATTTCACCTAGATTTTATTTCTTATGCTTTATCTGATGAAGTCTGTTTTTAATTTACGAAAATGCTGTGTGGATTAGGTTCATAGGTTCATAGGTAGGTACTAGGCCATTGGCCCTAGGGCCTATATAAGCCTAGCAAAAAAAATACCCTTATTCCTGTGTTTATGTTCCTGAATTCGCTTAATAAAGCCTGCTTTCAATTTGAGTGTTGTCAAGCCTTCCTTCAGTGCTAGCTGGTTTGTTATTTAATATTACAGTGTACCATACCTCGTATCTGTTCAGTTCTTGACTTCTTTTATACTGCACTTTCACCACATATTTTCTTTTTGAAGTTTCCTCTTTCTTCTTTTCCTTCTGTTTCCCATAGCTAGTAGTGGCTGTCTTGGCATATGTTCATAGGTTCATAGGTAGGTACTAGGCTATTGGCCCAAGGGCCTACATAAGCCTAGCCAGCAAGGTTCCATAGCTTACGCCACCAAAGAAAGTTATTTTCCTGTGCCACTGTCAAGCAGAGACACAGAAGTGATCACCGGGGTGTATTTCCTATTTCCCATCCACTCATCAAGATTTTTCTTGAAGAGTGCTAATGAAGAACTTTGTTTGACATAGATGGGTAGCTTGTTCCAGAGTACAGGAAGTCTCTGGGACAGGAATCTATCCCTCCAGCATGTCCTGTTTATTGTGGTGACAAGGTTTAGGTCCCTAGAGTGTGTAGCTCGGAGGGATTGGGATTTCTTTAGGTGTAGCATGTCCAACAGTTTTGGGTTTGAGATAGCTTTATATGTTAGGCAGAGATCACCTCAGAGTAGGCGATATGCTATGGAGTAAAGCTGGAGTTTTTTGAGGTGGTCAGTGTAGGGCATTTGTTTGAGGCCAGTAATCCTCTTTGTGAGGTACTTCTGTGGCCTTTCCAGCTGCTGCAGATGTCTTGTGAGGTACATTCCAAAAGGGGAGTTGTACTCTATAATGGGTCTAATGAGTGACGAGTAGAGGAGAACAATGACCTCTTTTTTCCTGGATGTGAACCCTTTTATGATGAGGTGTGCCATGTAGAAGGACTTCCTGACTACTGTGGCGATGTGACTATCAAAGGAGAGACTACTGTCCAACTGGGTCCCAAGGTCTCTTATCACACATTCGGTGTTAAGTAGATTGCTGCCTATGTGGTAGTTCATAGATACAGAGTTTTTACCAAAGGGGATGACACTGCACTTTTTGGCATTGAGCTTGAGGCCATGGCTCTGACACCAGGCATCTGTCTCAGTGAGGCCCTTCTGTAGGATGTCCACATCATTTGGGGACTTGACTATGGCTCCTAGTTTGCAGTCATCAGTGAAGTTCATTAGCCAGAGGCCTTCTGTGTTAGCCTGTACTTCAGAGAAATAAATACCAAACAGGAGAGGTCCCAGGATGGAACCCTGTGGTACTCCACTTGTCACTGCTTTGAGGTCAGATTTGGAGTCTGCAACTTTTACAGTGTGGATTCTGTCAGTGAGCCAGTTGGCAACCCATCTTGTGACATAGAGATTTATACCTAGTTTAGTGAGTTTAGCTATAATTTCAGAATGGGGAATGGTGTTGAAAGCCTTGACGAGGTCAAGATAGGCTGTGTGAACCACCTTACCCTCATCCACGGCTTTGGTGAATGCCTCAAAGAAAACAGTACCAAAATCCAGTAGCACCACCAAGGAACGCTCCAGTACACAAATTAGAAGAAAACAAAAAAGGAGCGTAACACCATAGACATAAAACTGGAACTTTAATACAACAAAATCAAGAACAGGATAAGCGCTTTTGCCATGTGCCTTCCTCAGATCCTGAAAACAATTCCTACACACAACTATTTAAGAACCAGCTAACCAATCTAGTTAAAAGGCAATTAAGCAATTAAAAAATGAGGCAATGAAACATAGCAACACTTACTCCCCATTTGCATAGTGCACTTGTAACAAAAACATGTTTTAACATAACTTAGATCCAAGCTTAAAACAAAACTACATTTTGTTAAATACAATCAGCATATCATATTAAAACTTATAGTAAATAAATAAAACACTGCTGTCATAACCATTACACAGCTTGTGAATCTGTTAAAAACTCAGAGCTCATACTGTTAACATAGCAGGTTCACAACCATAATATTAAAGAAGCAACAGTCACAGCCTGATTAAAAAATGAGGCAATGAAACATAGCAATACTTACTCCCCATTTGCATAGTGCATTTGTAGCAAAAACATGTTTTAAAATAACTTAGATCCAAGCTTGGAACAAAACTGCATTTTGTTAAAGACAATCATCATAGCATGCTAAAATTGATAGTAAATAAATAAAACACTGCTGTCATAACTATTACACAGCTTGTAAATCTGTTAAAACTCAGAGCTCGTAATGTTATAGGTTCACAACCATAATATTAAAGAAGCAGCAGTCACAGCCTGATCTGCAACAAACAAGTAACTATTGTCATCGCATAAAAATCTGATGAACACTCAGAATTTATACTATGAACAAAATAGACACAAAACTCACCCATTAATAGCAGAATACACTATGACTCCAAACTTAAAAGATGTCATGTCCACATCTCTGAAAGAAATGAAAGCATGCATAAACACATATTCTATAGAAAGTATACAGAAGGAATATTACAAAGCTGACATCTGTAACAAAGACAGATAGGAAGTAAAAAACAATGAGCTTTCTTAATGGCAAAAAGTCAATCTTCGTTCCTTCAGGATACCTCAAAGAAGTCGATCAGGTTCAGGAGGCATGATCTGCCTTTCACAAACCTGAACTAGGTGGGATCCAGAGTTTGGAGGTTACCAATGTCTTTGTTTATGAGTTCCATGATGATACGTTCCATGGCCTTGCAGACCAGGCTCGTCAGGCTAATAGGTCGATGGTTCATTATCTGACTGCTGTCCCCTTTCAAAGTAGTTTTTGATTCCTCTCCCTGTATTTTTTCCATTGTATCTCCCCATAAAACTTCATTTTCTTGCTCACTATGGTTAATTAAATCATTTAGTAGATCATCCCGCAACCCTCCCTATTGAAGGGTTGTAATAGTGCACTCTTCTTTCACCAAATCCTCCGATTCCAAAAATAATTCTTTTTGAAATAAAATTTCCAAATCCTCTGTAACTTTAGAAACATCTTTTACTGAGCTGGCATTTTCCTCTGCTCCCTCCATTGCATTCTCCGTCTCATGCACGATCTTCCCAGCCACCACTGCGTTAGGAACAGGACATACACACATACTTGTATCAAACAATCAGTTAGTACCAATCATGATTAGGAGAAGTACCCCAATGTTCTGGACAGCTTTCCACTAGTAGTATAAACACCTACTCAGGTCTTCCCTGAAAAGGGCCCACTAGCCTATTGGAACTAACCTGGTAAACAAAAATAAATAACTTAAAAATAATGTAACTGTTGAAGTAACAGTAATCATTTACTTTTATAGAAAAATCTATTTTAACTAAAGCCAGTTTTCTTCAAGTTTATAAAATTGAGTCATTAGAAGTTTAGCATCTTTCACAGATGGGGTTATGGTTATTTTCTATCTTTTGCTGATTGTTTTTTTGTGCCAATTAAAATTAGGGAACCAAATTATGCTGGTGGTTCTTCCAACACTTCAAAGTGGAGTCAACCCAATGAAAATATTATAGGGGTTAAAGTTAAACTATTAATACCTGCCAGCATTCAGTTAATGAGGTGTCAAATTCATTTGTATTGGCAGGCTGGTCAGAATTTGCTTGAAGTTCCAAGCCGTAATTAAATTTAAATGTAAGATAAAGCTTTTAAATTAAGAAAGGTATTTTTAACCTTATTTGCTCAGTTTAAATAGCCTCTCACATCTCAGTACTTAGTCATGAATTTAGTACCATGGCTAAGGTACATTGTAATAGCACTGTGTGATATCAGCCTTTAAAGTGTTATAGGCTTGAATGAAGCAATGATGCTCATGCAACTAGCACTGCAGGCATGAAGCAGAATACAGTATGATTTGGCACTGTAGACATAAATAATTTAATCAGGCCAGATTGTTTAAAACAATGAAATAACTTTCAATTAAACTTTTCTGCCTTGAACATTCCCAGAATATATGTATCCAACAGCCTCCATCCCCCTTCTAGGCATCAACACCAACTATCCCTTGTCCTGACAATGATGGTCTGCAGCCTACTTTGTATAATTACTTATTCAAGTGTAGATGCATACCTTGGAGAACTGAAAATTGGGCAAATTGTCCTTAACACCAATGATGCCAAGCCCCTTTCAATGGTACTTAATGGTGCATGTAAACAGTGCACTAGAATGGCACCGTGTCTTCATAGGCCAACATTGCTGTATCTTTTACTCATACCTTCTTGTTCAACTGCAGACTGTACAAAGATTCTTCACATGAATAATGTCTGTACTCTTACCTACACACACACACTGTCTAGTTCTGTTGAAGAACATACAAATATTCTTTACAACTGCAATTGAATGGGCTCAGTATTTATAACCAACGAATACATCAACTCCCTCTCTTTTCTCTTAGATCATCATTTTCATAGATGAGACTTAGTCTTGACATGCAAAACATCAAAGTACCATATACTGTTTGAAATACTTTGCTTAGAATAATCCCCTGTTGAACGCAAGGGGGCAGTCAGCTTCAATAAATATTATTTATTTATTTTATTTTACATTTGTTTACCAGAGAGGTCCGACTGGACATAACTGTCTGTTTTCAGTGGAGGCCTGGGGAGAAAACTCCAGAACAATTGCTAACATACTGTACAGAAGATATTTATATGAGCATTCTGGTTTACACATACAGTTATAAAATATAGCAGATAATAACATATGATAGCATAAGATATTTAAATAAGCATAGTGGTTCAGACATACAATTAAAAGTATAGCAGGTAGTAGCATATGATTGTTGTTCATACAGTATGTTTGGTAGAGATAATCTTGAAGATGTACTGAAGATAAGACAAGAATGGTAAAACTAAAAAAAGTACTAGCCAGATAATCTTGAAGATGTAATTAAGATAAGAGAAGAAAGGAAAAAAATACTAGCCAGTTTATCAATGGAGGAGAATACAGACAAGTGCATATGAGGTTCACTGACTATCTCATTACATCCGAGTGACGCCTCCAGGTGCATCTGCAGTTACCTCCTACTGCTCCTCTAGGCATCAAATATTGCTTGTTCATATTTGCATTAATAATTCCAAAACTATGCTCTATACGAGGTATCAGAATATTTTATCTTGAAGCATACATGATGGCAAACACAATTGTATTGATATTTGACCTATGTCAATGAGTATTTGTTAGAATTGTAAGGTGATAACTTTATTTTTTAAAGATTCAAGCCACGCCCACTAGGAGTTAAAGGTGCACAATCAAAAGGGCTGTACTGGAGGGAATGGGGAAAGCTTTTCAGCTTAGTCTAGGGAAGAGTTAGTGTGTATAGATGGGACAGTGGGGAGCAGGCGGCAGTGAATTAGTAAGTAATGTGTGATAAGATATAGTGCATCAATGGGAGTTTTAAAGAAGAGTTGGATAGTGGGTAGGGGGAAAGGTGTTAGAATATTAATATGAACTACATCATAAAATGTGATAGTCATGCCTGAATGACCTCCATGCCCATGAAATAAAACTCCCTCTCAATTAAACCCAGTCCAACAATCCATACATTCTAGAAGGCACTGCAATTAATATACAGGCATCAATAAGTTCTGATATGGGAGCCAGACATCCAGATCCTTGATGTGTATTAGGCCTTGAACATGTTCACCAAAACTAAGAACATTAAGAACTTGTGAACCTTGGTGTAAGACATATGCCCTTCCAATCCACTGAAGGTATCTGAGTACCCAGCAATGCTTCTGTCTACCCTTATTGCCTTATATACTAGTAGACCTTTTCATTTTGATAAAGCTACAAATTTGTACTAATATATTATTCTGAAGTAACCATTTGTTCTCTCATTCCAGTCTTAATGTAATCCAGCCAGGCCTATTCTGTCTGGTAGTCCCACATTTCCTAAGTTTCTTTAATTTAGTGAACAAACTTCAGTATTATTAAAAAAAATCCAATACCAGGAGGTGTAATCTGTCTTTCTAAATAGAGGTATTGTTAACATCTACTCAGTAAAGATCAGTGGTCCCAATATACTGTAGCCTCATGAATGTCTGTCCAAGCAATCAGTGGGTCCACATTTGCCTTGCCTGCCAAATGATGAAGTACTGGGATATTTTCATCAGCCCAGACTAAGCTAGTTAAAGCCTTTCCATATCATTGAATTTTCCAGAATATTTGCAAATATTGGGATCTTAGAGAAATGTCCTTCTACCTTACACCAAATAAATAAATAAATAAATGATTGCAGACACTCTCTAACCCCCACCAAAACTAAGCAAACACAGAACTTTCTACCTCACCTTGCAGATGCCCATAATCCATAGAAAAATGCAGCTGAATTTGAGAAGCTCTTAAATTAAGCATAATGATAGTGAAGCCTAACCCATCATGATCCACCCAGAACATCAGTTTTTCTACTACTCTGTGGCCAGTTGCCTTGACATACTAAATTTGTGCATACAGTATTAATTATCTCTAGAAATTAGCAGGGGGAAGAGAAAAATACCATAAAAGCTATGCACCAATAGTAAACATATTTTGTAGTTTTTATGTTCCCATAAGTAAGGCTAACTCCTACACAGGTATCATAATAGTTCAGAATTAATAACTGTTGCCTGTCTTGTGGCTATATGCATTTTATAGCCTAAGAGTTTTCCAACATGAATAAACTATCACGGATGTCAGTCATCTCATTGTTTGGATTATGCAGGTATATATTCAAGTTATTCTCTACTTCTATGGAGTAGACCTTCTTAACCATTCCATTAATGGTTCCCAGTACATCACAAATAATAAAGGGAAAATAGGCACCTTTGCCTCATTCCTCTTGGTAACCTAAAAGGAGCTTGACCTTAATCTGGACTTCTGAGCATGTTTTATTTATTCTTCAAAAGTGCTGCGTATAATTCAGGAAACTTGCACTATTCTAGGAACCAGGAAAGAATTAGCTCCATACTTCACAGAATGGTTTCTTGGCATCCAGACTACTTTTCATTAGGGTTTACTAGCTGGTATGGCATCCTGACCTAATAACAAAATATTTATGTTATTTATTTTAATTTATTTATCCTTTGTTGACCAGATTAATTCCACTAGGCTGGTGGCCTCCTTTCAGAGGAGATGCTAAGTGGGACTTATACTGACTATTGGAGATTTGGCCAGGGTAGTAGGGAACATCACCTGCTTTTTTCAATAAGGGCCTTGGGATTTATTTTTTTTTACATCTATCTGAGCTAGCACCAATTTTTCTGCCCCTCCCCAAACAGAAACCAGGAATTCTTATTGAACTAAGTCACTTTTGCATTTATGGTCCATCTCCTGTGGTGGCCACATCCTTAGAAATGTCTTATACTTTGTTCTTCACATACAGTATCACATTGGTTATCCTTCATTGCATCTGCAGCTGAGATAAAATGGTCTGCTTTTCCTCATAATTTAATAACTACTTGACCAAACAAAATATTAATTTGGCTTTACATTTTCTGGTTATTAATTGCATGCCCTATATTTTGAAACTTTTAGTGAGTGTAAATATTTTATTCCACTGAAAATAGGATAAGCAATGTAGTAGTCTAATTTCACTTGAAAACACCTTCCTCAGTCAGATAATGGCATTAATCTTTGATTATTAAAGTAATATCTATTTTACCTGTTATACCTGTGAAGAAAGAATTTAGTTCTGGGCATCATGTTTTAAGCATATGTGTACATTCCATGCCAAGAGTTAGCCACTTGACATGGGCAGTTAGTCATAAATATTATACATAGGATTTTTCTCATTTTGTTAACTGTCCTAAAAGCAAAATTTACATTTTATGGCCATGTTTACATTGTTTGGCATGATTGCAGTCTCCTTATTAAAGTTCGGTATGAAACTGGTGAATAATGGTGATATTTAATAACAAATTACCAAATGTAATAGTTAGTTCATTGCTTTTCTTCCTTTATGTGTTTCTCCATTGCAGAATGTTTTATATGTTTTAGAAAATAACAGAAATCTGTATCACATATTTTACAGATGGTATGACAAAGAATAGTCTTTCAATGAGTTCCCAGTTTTTTGATTTAACAAAAAATACTTGGCCTCTTCATCTTTTTATTTGTTTTGTGTGTGTGTATGTGTGTGTGTGTGTGTGTGTGTGTGTGTGTGTGTGTGTGTGTGTGTATGTGTCTGTGTGTATTTCTGTGCCTCCTGCAGCAGATTTGTACCCCATATGGGATAAGTCTTTGCTTTATTTAACACAGCACCACTTGTTAGAGTAGGTTTTAAATCCGTAGTTTTTAACATGTTTTCTGTAAGTAGTGAAACAAAACATATGAAACAGTAATGACAAAACTACCATTTTAGAACATTTCAACCATAAAAGTCACTCAAACTGCTATCATTATAATCCACCAATAAAAGTCAATATGCACAGTCTCTGCAGAAGTAAAGCTTATCTGAATAATTCCTCGTTAAATGGAAGTGTATGTAATGAAGAGGTTGCCGTTGTCAAACATTTCAGCGAATCATCTACAAATTCAGTGTCTGATGCCCTTGAAAAATAAATTGTCTATGTTACATTAATGGTGTGTGTCATCAGTCAATCTACCTGGTGTGGAAAAAGATCCTATAGCCTTCTGCATTAAAATCAAGTATGTTACCTGTTGCACCAGTGACACTGAGCAACACAACAATGAAACTCTATGACTGACATTGATAGACTCCTCAATAATTTACAAAAATAAATAAATAAATAAATACAATTCAAGGAAACCTGGCATTTGATTTGGGGGCTTAATGCACTTGCTTGTCAATAATTAAGATTAGGGTTTGACTCTGAGCAAAGTCATTTAATTAGACAGTACCCCTAAATGGGGGATTTGATACACATGCTGTGCTAAGAGGTATGAATCTACTCACAGCTCTGATCAGGTTTGGCTGCATCTATTCACAGCTGCGATCAGGCTTGGCTGCTCTGCACAGATACTTCTTATGCTGAGAGGTATTAGGCTTGGCTGCTGCTTTGTATCTGTGCACTCCATTTCAATGCAGATGTTTTAAATATCTTGCATTTTTCTAATGAGGCTTGTGCATATCTCTCAACCTCTTAGCACAAAAAAATCTAGACAAAGGCAAAAATAAGTGGTGGGACAAAGGCCCAAAAATAGGGACAGATTTTAAATATTGCTCATATAATCTTAAAATGTTGCTCAAATAATAGCAGACAAGACTAGAAGCACGGTACTTTTATTCAGCACCTTATAGATTCCAGAGGGTGGAGATCTATACCATGCCTTTTGTGCTGTAAGAGGCCCAGTGTTCCTGGATCTCTAGTATCTCTGCTAATCAACTAGTCCAACAAATACCAGAACCAGGGATCTAAATCTCCAACAGTAAATAAATACAGCATAGTAAAGAGAGAGATTCATTATAAAGTATATTCCACATCTCTGGAATAGACTCCAACTGCAAATCAAGCAGCGTGATGCATTAACTTTCTTTAAATGGGAACTGGTTAATTGGATGGGTATTTACAAAAACACCTCTGGCTTGACTGGCCTAACATTCCTCGAAAAAGAAGACATGGTCTAAGGGTGGGTACTGGCAAGGTGTAAATGGAAACTCAGTTGCCTTGTACTTCTTATGATTCTATGATCATATGACCAACTTTCAGGGTAACATGAGACTACAGGAACATAGGAACATGAATAGGCAAGAAATCATGGGGACCATATTTTGTCTGGCCATATACACCTTTAAGAAGACACACTTAAAAGTCTGAAAGTTCTTGCCACCTTTTTCAAGCACGTAATAGTCTTCATCTCCAAAACCAGGCAGGGATGTACATGATAGCCCTGCTGTAAATTTGTGGCTACCCATACAGTCATCAAAGGAGTGATGTGTATTGATCAAATATTTCATAAATTGGGAATATAGTAAATTAAGATCACATCCCTCCATCGAGTCTTGTTTATTTGTTGATGCAGATTTAAATCCCTATTGCAGGCATCTGATGAGTCACTCAGCCTGCAAATAAACAGAAGATCAAATAAGATTCAATCTTTAATGGTTTAAAATATGAGACACAGGTCTTCACAGAGAAGCCAGGAGGACAGGGAGTATAAGGAAACTCATACTACTCTATCAGGATAATTGAAAGATTTATGGCCTTTTATTTTCTTGCGTAGAAATCTTTGGGACCTTTCCAGTTTAAAAATATTTTTGGATTTGTATATACCAAGGGGGGCATTGAATTACATGATGAATCAAGGAAGAGTACAGTAGTAGGTTTCAATACAGTATCTCAGCCACTCCTTCTCAAGATTTGAGAGCTATCTCATCTCACAATCTCAGTCTGTCTAATGCATAAACTGTTTCACCTTCTTACTCCCAATATCAGTGTGAGTCCATCAGGGACCCAAACATGGAGCACTTCTCTTCAACATATTTATAAATGATCTCCATAAGACCATCAAGCACTCCCCCATCACCCAGTAGGCTATTGGCTCTCCCCTTCAATGCTCAGCCACTAACCAAGACAAACTATAACAAATTAGATTTACTGTCATCTATTGAAACTTTGCTTTCTAACTCACAACTGTCCCTAAAGTCCAAAAAACAATGAAATATAGTCTTGTTCATCTATAAACAATACACTTGAGCTAAACCTATATTTACTATAATTTCAAAATCTCACACCTAAGCTGAACTAGTATCCCATACAAAGTTTCCAGGCTTCATTGTTGATGAAAACCTGAAGTTTGATGTTCATATCATGAAGGTAGTACAAAAACACATCAAAAACTTGGAGCACTGTATAGAAATCAAACCTTATCTTACTTCTGCAGCAAGAAAACATTTAATCTCTTCCTTCCTACTTCCAACTCACTTCTATGCTTCCCCAATACTAGTCAGCCTACAAGCCACACTGTCATTTAGGCTACAGCAATGTTATAGCAAAATAACTAAATTTGCCACTAATATGCCTAATAAATCCTACCATTTCCTGGCCCTTAAGCAAGTCACACGGTTAGAATTACTGTATTGCCTAGCCTTTGCTACTCACTCATAAACTTCTCACTAAGCCTAATCAATACACAGCACTATCTAACATTTTTACAACTCTAATCCCTAAACAGGCAACTCTGCTCTACAGACCAGGCTCTTCTTCAAGTTGCTAAGTCAAACACTTTAGCTTGTGACTCCTTATACTCCTCTCACATTTCCAGCATGTGGACCTCCCTGCCTCTGTCCCTCAAACAGATCTACAACTATAATATGTTCAAAATATAATATCTCCAAGACTCCTAACTCTGGTCCTGCCCAATTCCCAGTTAACTGTCATTCTTCTCTCTTCCTTTTTATGACTATATATTAATACCCAACTCTTCCAGAATGTCAGTCTTGTCCTTTTGTTCTCCCATGTTACATAAATATGTAAATAGATCAATGTCATAGTGACATTTTATTGAATTTAAGGAGAAATACGTATATCATAACATGATTACAATGTTTTCATGTCTACCATAAATTTGTAATCCACTGTATTTAAAAATCCCTAAGTAACCTTTGTAAATTATTGTTACTATCAATTCTACGTATATATGTTAACTATCTATCTAGATATCTGTGTGTGTGTGTTTGTGTGTGTGTGTGTGTGTGTGTGTGTGTGTGTGTGTGCGTGCATGCGTGCGTGCATGTGTGTGTGTGTGTTTGTGTAATAACTGTTTTTTTTGTGGAGATTTTCTCACCAGACCTTCACTAAAAAAAGCTCACTTTTTTGTGCTCAGTCAAACTATCCCAGTAAACAAATGCTAATAAATAAATAAATAAATAAATAAATAAATAAATAGGGATAACTTCTTTGGATCTTAAATCTATTCTTCTAAAAACTGAAAATTAACTGGGACAGAAAAAAGGATTCTTAACTATCACAGAAACATAATGACAGGATGTGAGACAGCTGTCTTCATCAGTAGCCTGTTCTTTTATGCCCATATCTGTCTAGAGAAGAGTACCTTTTATAACATATGAGGTGGGAGCAGCATTTTTGATAAATACTACTATGCTAGAGTAGGTTAGTATCAGAGAGTGAGCAATAGCAGTGTCCACCTTGCAGTCATCAGTAAACTTGGTTAATCACACTTCTGGGACAATGTATTTCTGCAATGTCAAACAAGATAGGGCCCAACACTGATCTCTTTGGTTTCCTACTAACTGCAATTCTGTTTTTAAAAAAGTTAAAAGTAACTTTCATTTACTAGGATCTGTTAGGTAGCCAATTTTCAATTCAGCAGACAGCAAAGGAGTTAACATTAAGTTTGTCTAATTCTTCAGTGCTACTATCATGGGTAACAACATCAAGGCCCTTGACTAGGTCAAAATAACCAGCATGCATGGAGTGATCCAAAGCCTCAGTAACCTTTTAAAAGAAGTTTACTATGTTTTAGAGACAGGGCCTTCCCTTCACATAACCAGCTGAGTGAGATCTAAATAATTTTAGTTGCTAATATCTAAATAAAGGCCCTCTGTTATGATACATTCTATGGCTGTACATATAAGACTAATGAGGCTAATGGGACTATAACTGCCTAGGTCTGCAGAAGGGCTAATCTGCTGTAGGGGAGTCACAATGGCTGTTCTACAGGCATTGCTCAAAACCTCTCTAGATATGCTGAGGATGAACAGTTTATGCTGAGGCTTGTATAGTGCATACTTGGAACTAATGAGAATCCTGCCCAGTATGTTGTCTGGTCCCAAGGAGTTATTATTTTCATCCTTTGATAGGGATTCTAAGACTTGGGTGGGGGGCAAAGACCCAAAATCAAGGATAATTTTTAAATATTATTATAATTCACTTAAACATTAATAGAACAACATAATTTACATCATTATGCATTTTTTGAGTATGTCTAGCATTATTGACTGACTCTAATTAACCTGCAAATCAAACATTTTATAAGGGACAGGGCAAAATGTAAGGCAAAAACAGGGATGTTCATCAGGGGTGGTTGAGAGGTATATGGTGCCCAAGTTACTTCAGTACAGTTAAATACCTAACCTTTTGTTTTAGGAGTATAACTCATCAGTTCAAGATGATTTTCTGTCTCTCCAATTTAAGATTACACACCAGGTCCTGTTCTGCACAAGCACACTAGCTTACCTGTGAGTACCTAACTATAAACTATACAAGTAAAGCATATACTGAAAATAGATATTAACACTGTGACCCTAACAATAGGACAGCATAGCCTACTACACTCTACCTAGTGATTGGTTGGGTAAATTGCATACAGAAAAAAAAAAAAAATATATATATATATATATATATATATATATATATATATATATATATATGGGTCTAGGACAGATTCTCGACTGCATTTTCCACTGAATGGTAAATCGGTGGGCGCACTTGCAAGAAAGTACTGTTCATCGAAGCAGCACTTTCGCGTAAGTTTGCATTTTGTGCCGGTCAAACTATGGTGCAGATAAGGGAAATTCCGTTTTCCCCACTGTAGTGTGACCTCGGAGTGAGAATATTAAAGTGGGGGTGCAGCCCCCCACATGAGGAGTGCAGGGAGGCTTGCACCCCTTTATAAACGTAGATTTAGTGGGGTTTTTTTTAAGTAACACACTTTAACGAGCGTTTTTTTTGATAAAAGCGTTTTCGTTAAAGTGTGTTTGGTAATAGTGGATTTGGGATGTTACACTTCCAAGCAATAGTCCTAGATCCATATATATATATATATATATATATATATATATATATATATATATATATATATATGGGTTCCTGTTACGTTGACGAAAATCCACATCCCCAATGACCGGATCACCAAGACAAGATCACCAACACCGCACATCACCAACAATGGTGAGTAGTGCAGAATGCAATGTATTCCCATTCCCACAATGTGGTGCGATCTCGGAGTTGGTATATTTAATAGGGTGGGGTGCAGGGGGGCTTGCCCTCTTGCCATACAGGTATTTCTTTATGTTTTAGGTATCTTATGGACACAGGAATAGGTTCCATGCTGTAATACATAGACTTACCTTTGTCGGGGATGTATGGTGTCAGCGATCTCGTCTCGGTGATCCAGTCATCGGGGATGTGAGATTTCGTTGACGTAACACTGATCCATATATATATATATATATATATATATATACACGAGTCCCTGTTGTTTGATCGAAAAAAACGGTTCATTGAACCATGTTTCCATGGACACACTTTAGCGAAAGTGCATTTTATCAAAAATACTCTTTTGCTAAAGAAAATCACGTAAAAAAAAAAAAATCACATCAAACAGTGTTATGCAGGGAGGCAAGCCCCTCTGCACCCCCCCCACACCACCCTACGTTACTATTCTCATTCTGAGATCGCACTACAGTAGGGAACAGGGAATATACCCTTATCCCCACTGTACTACGATGTCAGCAATAGTTTTGTTAGTTGTAAATCAACACTATATGTTGATTTACAACTAACAGTGCATGTAAACTGCATGCTTTCTTTAATTTTCCACTCTCTCTTTAGCGAAAGTGCATTTTGATAAAATAAACTTTCGCTAAATTGTGTCCATGCAAACACGGTTTCGATGAACCGTGTTTCGACAATGTGACTAGGACCCATATATATGTGTGTGTGTGTGTGTGTGTGTGTGTGTGTGTGTGTGTGTGTGTGTGTGTGTGTGTGTGTGTATATGTATGGATCTACTTCTGTTCATCGAAAACCATTTTTCTGAAGAACAGAAACCTGAACTCATTTAAACAAAAGTGCACTTTCATGAACACTGGTTCATAGAATTGGACAAACACACATTTTTGCAGGGGTCCAAGCCCCCCCCCTGCACCCCCACAGCCCAGCTACTTATATATACTAATTCCAAGATTGCACTACAGTGGGGAAAAGGGTATATTTCCTTATCCCCACTGTTCCATGCTTTGGTTAACTGATGTCTGCGAAAGTACACTTTTGCTTAAGTGCACTTTCGCAAAAGTGGAAAGTGGGTCTGGCTTTCTGTTTTACGAAAAAATGTTTTTTTGATAATCAAACGTAGACCCATATACAGTATGGGTCTACTTTCATTCACTGAAAACATTTCACTGAATTTCAATTCACTCACACCAAATCACTGAAAGCTCAAATCATTTAAAACTCATTTCACTGAATCTCATTTCACTGAATGCAGAGTACTGTAAGGCAGGTAAAACGTATATGCCCTTTTCCACACTGTAGTGTAATTCTGGAGTTAGTATATATATTGTAGTTTGGGGGTGGGGGGCAAAGCCTCCAACCTAGTTTATTGTTAGCTTTCAATGAAATGAGATTCATAAATATAAAAACAAACTCAGTGGGGGGTTATGCCCCCCAGACCTGCCTATGTGGGGGGGCTGTGCCCTCCACATACTCCATAAGTATATATACTAACTCCAGGATCGCACTACAGTGGGGAAAAGGGCATATACATTTTACTTGCCTTACAGTACTCTGCATTCAGTGAAATGAGATTCGGTGAAATGAGTAAATGAATTTTCATTGATTTGAGCTTTTAGCGATTTGGTGTGGGTGAACTGAAATTCAGTGAAATGTGTTTTCATTGAATGAAAGTAGATCTATATATATATATATATATATATATATATATATATATATATATATATGTATACATAAAGTGGTGTGATCTTAACCAGCCACTCTCTAACATATTATGAGACTTAATGCTTTTCTGCTATGCAATGATTAGTCAACAGTTGTATCAAAATAATATAAGGGTTAGAACAGCAAAATCGAATGTATCATGGCTGTTACAAACAGCATAATGTAAGGAATTGTGATTAGAATGCTACAGGTATGGATGGTATGACCAAGCAAAGGAGCGATATTTAATCTTTGTGAAAAGAAATTTATGAATTATAAATTGTCACTTGCAATCCCCATTTGAAAGCTGATGTCCAAGAGTGTACTTAAGCTTCTAACAACATGGTGGTACATATAATTCAGGATTATTGCTAGCGTCTTTATTATCATGTGATATCTTTACAACATGTTGTTCATTAACAGAGTTGTTTTAAGACCTGCCTAAAGTTTCAGTTATTTATTGAAAATCAAGAAATTTCTACATTACTTCAGTCCATTTTCTTATGTTTCTTTTAGTAAAGTTCTTTATTCTGTCTGTCTGACTGTCTCTTTGCCTGCCACCCTCATGCTTTATATTTACACTGTATGTTTCTCTGTGGATTTATTACTTTAAGTGAGTGTTTTCAGCCATTTATTGTGTCACCCAGTGACTACAGTGTCTTGCATACAGAGAGACACAAAGTCATAAAATACCAAGATTTGCCGGCAGAAACAAGGCATTTACATACTCCTTTAAAATAATCATTAATAAATAGGTTCCCTTTTAGAAGCATGAAGACAGAAAAGTGTTAAGTTGTTAAGAGTTTGCAAACATCAGCGTTCATGCCTGCTCATATTTACTTCGTGTTTTATTTTGCACCGCATGGATAAGTAACATTTCTGATAATTGACAAGTCCTGTTATGTCAGAATACTTATTTTTATATTATAAGTACCACTTAGTAAACATCACAAAATCTTTCTTTCTTTCTTGGGAGAGTTTGTTTTAATGATACCTGTGGAAGCTTGTGGAGACCTAACAGCCTTGCCATGGGAATAGACATCTGTGACTTGTCATCACCAAGGATAGCCACAACTGGCTGTGACACATGGCAGTTAAAGTTTGGGACGAGCTTTTCCTGACCTGACAGTATCAACATTGTGCCCTCTAATGCTCCAGCAACAGTGTCACATGTATCATAGATCCAAAATCCTATCGAGACATTGGGCAAAATGTGAGGGTTGTCATTAACTTCACTAATTGCAAAAATCATGGCTTGGATAAGCTGATAAATATTTAAGTAAAACCTGAAAAAGAAAGGAAGATTTAGTTGTACTGCTGGGTTGCACAAAGATTTTATGAAGTATGCCATATTTAGTAACATGGGCCACTTAACTTATTGCAGTGATTGTCATTTTTTCTAGAGGCTTCAGAAATAATATAAAACATAACAACTATGAATGTTCTGTGCACACTTTGGAAAACCTCAGCCATTCAGTATTAGTTTAATATGTGAGTATTGGTTTTCACAGCCATGAAAATATGACATGCAATAATGCTCTAATCATTTTATATTTAGGCTTTTGTCATTCTACCACTTAATGAAAGAAAGAATTGTTCCTGGACATAAAAACGTGCCAGCTTCTCCAGACTTCTGGTTTAAGTTACTTGGGAAGTTTTTCACAGTGTCTACAGTGATTGTGTGAAGTGCAATCTACAACAAAAAGAAAGTAGCCCAGTTTTAGCAGAGGTACAGAATTGTTCTAGCTACTAAGAAGTTTGACATAGATTACTATTCAATTCTTCTTAGAAGCACAGGCCACATTTTGAAACTGAAATTCTTGTTGTCATATTTCTAGATATATAAAACCAATTACAACTTGACTTGCAAATCATTAGAAGAAAAAAATAAAATTATAACATCATATGTAGACAATTAGTTCAGGATGCTATCTGTTTGAAGATTAGAGTTTTCTTTTGTTTCAAATTGTGAAGCTTGACCAATGGGGCATAATCAGATGACGTATGCTTTCTACAGGCTTTTCAAGATTTCCACTATTGTTCATTGCTTGCCTCAGGCTATTCATGTTTTTCTGCAGATTTTTCATTTTATTTTGATGCTGTCGCATACTCTTCACTCATAACTTACGTCTCACAAGGCAAATATTGTGGCTCCTCTGTATAGAATATAACAGGAGCTTCTCTTATATCATGGACTGGAAAGGTTCCACCAAGGACAATATCTCCTTTTTTAATGTATCCCTTGATATTGTCTCTTCCTAGCTTACAACCATAATGTTCAAAAGCAGGAACTAGGACAGAACACAACAGAAAAACAGAAATGATCAGGTATTAACTCTAACTCTGATTTACTTTACTTTACATAAGACAACCCATAACAATGAAAAGAGAAACAACTCATTGAAGAATATACACTTTTTTATATGTAAATAAAGATATGTACATGTATGGATGAAGAAATTAGAATATTACCCTTTACAGGGATCCTTTCATGCATGACTGAAGCCACTAAAAAAAAAAAACTTAAAAAGAAAATTTCAAAAAAAATGCAGTTATGAGTAGAAAAGTGAGTGACATGCATAACTGAAAATTCCAGAAAGTAATGCATGGAAAACAAATTTTAAGTTATTAAAGCATACATTTTACATAACAAGTATTCAATAATTTAAGGCAGCATTCAGAATTCACAGTAAAGTTTTAGTCAGATGTTAGTACTCAAGTTTCAGAACTGCAGCTGGATCTGAAGTTAAATATTCATTTAAGTAACCATTTGATATTCTAAGACTCATTGCTGCAGGTAAGAGAATATTGAAATTGAGTAACTGAAAATATAGATTTACATTTACAAAGATTGAGAATGCTGTTTTTCAGAATATTCCCCTTATTAGAGGTATGGAGCTCTCAAAGTGGGTATATATAAGAATGGGAAGTATGTGAAGCGTGTCCGCCCACACTGGAGGGTGAAGGGGGCTCGTCCACGTCCAGAAAGCAACTTTAAAAGAGAACAGCGATATACGACATTCACTCTCCTCTTGTGTTTTTGGTAATTGTTTTTCCTAATTCTGGAGCTCTCAATTATGTCTCAGAAACACAAGAGGGAGCCATTCACTCAGCATAGTTTTGAAGTAGATCACACTTAGTAAGAACAGAGTAATGTGGCAGTATAGGATAGAGGATTAGGAACATTAACTGCCAAGGAACCTCACCTTGGACTCCTGGGTTTGATTCTACTGACTCCTCCCTTGCAAACCATAAAACTCTGAAGAATTTTGTTAATCAGGCAGAGGTCTCTCTTATTAATAAATGTTACAAACCAGTCTTCACTTTAGATTGATTTATTCCATAAAAAATTTCTCTGATTCCTTGGATAATGCTCTCAAAGGTATTACTTAGGATGCCAAAGTGAATTTGTTGTGGAATTTTATTTGTATTTCTTCTCCATGGACCTTTTTCAGACTTAGCGCAGGAGCAGTGCCTGGTTAAGTGACTTGCTCAGAGTCACACAGTTAAGCAATGGAGGCTGTAGGAATCAAACCTGGACCACTGGACCACAAGAAACAGCTTATTAATAGCTTCTTAATCCTTCTAATCCAACTGCCAAACATATGCTTGATTGTAATAAATAATTCTCCTTTTAAGATGGGCTTCTATCATGTATTAGTTAACTTGATGGTTATCCCTGAAAAGAGACGCATGCCTTGTGAGTTGTGGAAGCAGTAAGATTGAAAGAGGTGCTACCCATATTTCAACTGACCCTAGGTGCCAGCAGAAGATTTGGAAGAATACAGAACATTATGATCTTAAAAAGAGAGGTTAACAATGATTAATCATGTGCTGTTTGATGAACACATGATTAATCATCCCTTAAACATCTAACACCACAAAATGTTACACAGTCAAAACAGCAATAGTCCAAATGTCACACAGCATGCTAAACTATTTTTTTTCAAGTGGACAGAGCCACATAGATCCCCTTCTGTGGGGAAAAGCCTCCTTACCCTTAATTTCCATAAATACTAACTTTGAGGTCACACATTCTCATAGAAAATGTAAACTGTAAAGACAAATATAAAACTTGCCTTTTCTCTCTATTTGAAGACCTACAAAACAAAAATAAACTCACAGCATGGAACATAACCAGTTTTGATGTAGCAAAACATTAACCAAAGAATCCCAGCAATCTTTGGGCATCATCTTTCCCAAATGTACTGTACCTGTAACTGACAACTCCAGGTTTCCCTTAAAAATCACCCTTCTGGTGAAGTGTGCAAGCATCATTCTGATAAAGCAGTCTGGGAATAGAATCCCTGCTACCAGGTTTTTGCATTGAGCTTTTCATACTGGAGACAGTGGCCCTTCTGAGGGGGTGTCTGAAGTATTATCATATGTATAACATTGAAAGAGGTTCCAATACTGTGGGAGTATGATTTGTTATTTGGCCTGTGTTTAGTGGGTACAATAGTCAAAGAAGGAACACACAAGTTTCTTAATTATTGACAACCAGATTTTTCTGCCTTTTGATGGATTTTGACTATGAACAAGCTACTGCTTCAAGAATGACAGATGTGAATCAAGCTAGTCAAGTCATACTAGAATGACTGGAAGGCAGGAAATTGTAATACCAAGATGGTAATATACTTATTTGTTTGCAATGTCGTGTCCATGTTTTTAAGTGTAGGAAACGGAATGAAATGTAAAGAAAAAATTTATTATGATCATATATACTGCATAAGAAAGGACAACAACAACAACAACAACGACGCAGACACATCATTAGGAAGAAGGGAATAGAAGTTTTAAATTCATTATACTTATAATTTGAATTAATTATGAAAATAAAGGAGGGAGGGGAAAGTTTAAAAAGTTCAGTTGTTACAAATATAATCTGTGGCAAATGTATATGACCACCCCAATTTAAATATATTTAAATGCTTGTCTTATATTTAATTTTTCATAATTTATGAGATTGTAATCAGACTACACAATGACTTTTTTCAAAGCAATTGCTTTATTGCTCTGAATGTTAAATAGAAATGACTTGCTAATAATGTTAACCAGGTCACTGATAAGCAGTATGGTATATCAACACTTTGTGTCAAAGAATCAGTTATAAATAAAAAAAAAATAACTGTCCTAGAAGACAGTTACACTCACGGGGCAACATAGATCAGTACTAAGCTAAATGCCCTTGTGGGCCATTTTAACTCTAGCCAATTACACCATGGGAGAATCAAACACTGCACCTTATGTCTATAAGGTAAACACCTTAACCATTATGCCAACCTCCCATACATGTTTGGCCCAGTATTACTCACTGTGGAAATTAGATTATATTAGAAGACAGTACATATTTCCTCTTACATGTACAAATATTTGTATAGTAGTATCTCTGTTCCCACTCACTTATTCCTTCTAGAAAGTTCTCTGAATGCACTATTTTGTCCAGTTGGACCTGCAGTTTCAGTGTAAGTATTATCTAAATGGGTACACTTCCTTCTCTTTGGTAACAGACACTGTTTACTGTTTTGTCCCGTGCAACCTTTAGTGCGATGTTACTTGTTTCTCATATTACTGACTGCCATTTACTAGATCTACATTTCCTCTCTCCTGTTTTTCTCAGTTTAGTTCCTTAGGTTTGCTATATAACAGTTTGACCCTCTATAACATTCCATTTATGTACGTTGAAAAAGTGTTGAAGAGAGCTATACAATGCATGTATATTACTGTTTCTTTTTCTATTTTTCATTCCCATAGGTTTACATGTTTAACTCAGCACTATACATTTAGATATATCTTGCTTCAGAAATGCATGCATAGCATTCTCCTGTCTGTTTTTGTTTCTATCTGTTAATTAGTCTCATTATTTCTGTACATTCAATTGTTTATTTCATAACGTGTTATGATTGTATACTGCAGTGGTGGTGCTGCGGTAGCGTTGTTGCCTCACAGCAGTACATTATGCCGTTCGATTCTCAGCTAGAGCGTTTTCTGTGTGGAGACATGTGTAAATGGGTGTACCTTCGTTGAAGGTTGTACGTCAGGGCTGGCAAACTCGGCACGTAAAAAATCTACTGCCAATCATTAGCGGACTCGAGTTCCACTGTGGCAACCCCTAACCGTGAAAAGCCAAAAGACACAAGCAATGTTGTTACTTAAAGTTTCAGTTGAAGATTTTTTCTCCTTGGTTCAAATAGTTATGCACACGCACACACATACACACACACACACACACACACACACACACACACACACACACACACACACACACATATATATATATATATACATATATATATATATATATATGTGTGTGTGTGTGTGTGTGTGTGTGTGTATCTGTTTATATATCTATATATATGTATATATACATATACATACATAGAGAGATACATAGCTATGCATGTATATATGTATATGCATATGATAATGGCAATAATGCTGAATAGTATTTGTGGCTGTTTTAGTATGTTATGCATACCTGCTTAAATTTACTATGTATATTATGCTACATAGTTTGTTTCCGCGGTGGTGGTGCTGCGGTAGCATTGTCGCCTCACAGTATGATGCTGTCCAGTTCAATTCTCAGCTAGAATGTCTTCTGCATGAATAGGCGTACCTTCATTGAAGGTTGTGCGTCAGGGCTGGTAACTTGGCACGTAAAAATCAACTAGTAATCATTAGCGGATCGGAGTTCCGCTGTGGCGACCCCTAACAGAGAAAAGCTGAAAGACGCACCAACACCACCATATTATGCTACATAGTTCACCATTTTACCTACCTTGCATAAGTACATTCACTATAGTCCAGACTGAAATACAGTTAAAAGTGAACATTGTATAAAGCCCTGCTTGTCTGTTCAGTTAAATTAAGTTGAACATAAATGACTAATCTAGATAATGCAGAAAAAAATGAACATGACCTTTCTTATGAGAAACTTTCTCTATATATTATAAAGGTCTGCTCAGTCTCTACTGATGATTTATCCCTTACAATGAATTATGTTTCAAAAATGAGCAATTAGTTCACATAATTGTCCTGTGAGGAACCTGAACAACTAAAATGTTGTCCTTTTTTCTCTGGCAGTTTAAAATTCAGATGACAAACAAAACAATTTACTTTATCAGAGCTCTCTTGCTGTTTAATTTATCATGGGGTATTCTATAGCCCATAGCAGTGGGAACTATATTTAGTACTATGCATATCATTTCTACTAATTTAGAATGTTTTTAATTGCATGATACAGCTGGGAGATCAGAGCGTGATTGCAAAATTGTTACTTCTGTTGTAAACAACTGCAAGAAGAAGTTGCTATGGAATAATCCATGCTTGCTAGTTTTACTATCATGTATACTACCTTTCATGCAAATATTCTTCCTTCCTTAATTCTGTATGAAACCATAGGATGCTAAGAAACACTCCACTCAGGATTTTTTGCTACCATAATTTGTTCTTCACAAGGTTTTTCATCTTATGATCTTCTTTCTCTAGGGTCACTGCAATCTTTAGTCATAACATTGGATTTTAAGCCTTTTGCTCTCTTTTTTTCCTGGCCAGAGTTTCCATCAGTGATGTTCTTATCCTCAGGAGAGACCAGATGGCTTAGTGGTTAAGGTCTTCACCTCCCACATACAAGGTGCAAAGTTCAATCCTGACCTCTGACCAATGCCTGTTTGGAGTTTGCATGTTCTCCCTGTGTCCCCATGGGGTTTCTCCCATGTCTGAAAAGCATGCTGAATGTTTCCATCTCAAACTCAACAATGAATGGAGCTGAGACCTGTGGTGCGCAGTAGAGATCACAGACTGTGTGCTGTGGCAGGGCTAGCCACTCAATAGCCACTCAACGGTGTAAAATCACCCCAAAAATGGGCAGTTGAGCATGGGTAGTTTGAGTGGGACCTGTGGTGAGAGGGTATATGTGACTCTATTGGCCAGATAGTGAAAATTGGATGTAAAACCAACCAACCTGCCAAACTTGAATTGCTATGCTTAATGTAGGTTCACTGACAGGATCCAGCTAGGGTAGATGGTGTAGGGGTTGTAGGGGTTGATATGGGTGACTTGGAATGCACATCCCGAATATGAGGACTGGGTCCTCATGGGTGGGGGCAACATAGTAGCCAACAAAGACAGACAGTCGCAAGATTACATACAAGAGTAGACTTCCGCCTAGTAAGAAAAGGCACTGAGGCAGAATCCATGATTGCAAAGTCATCCCCAGTGAAGTCAAGTACTAGTTGCTGCAAGCAGTGGTCAGAGAGACCAGGCTGAAGACCTGAAGTTGACTAGAGAGAAATTACTCAGGGCTCTGGCACCCTAAGAAGAGGAGGAAATAGGTGGAGTTGAAGAAGAATGGCCTAAAACAGCATGTGGTAGGATTACAGAAAAGATATGTGGCTGAGCCAGGCTGGTGGTGGAATGTAGAAATCCAGGAAGTCAGGTGTGCAGGAAGAATTGGGAGACAGAAAAGACTGACCAGGCTATGAAGGACTACTGGTTGGCTAACAAAGAAGCTAAGAAAGAAGTTGCAATAGCAAAGAATAGGGCATCAGAGGCACTGTACCAACTTCTGGAAAGTGACTCAGTAAGGGGCACAAAGAACCTATATCAGGTTGCAAGGCAAAGATGGATAGATAGTTTGGATTCAGATCAGGATGCAGCACAACTGACCTGACCTGATGTTGAGACAGATACTTGAGAAGAAGCTAGAGATGAAGAGAGTCCAACTGGGCATTCCTAGAGTTGGAGAAAGCGTATGACAAGATCCCAAGAAAGCTGATCTGGGTATACTGAGGTGGTCTGAAGTCCCAGAAACATTGGTAGAATTAGTGCAGGCTATGTACAAGGACTCAATTAAGTACGAATAGTGTTTGGACTCCCAGTGGGTGTCAGGGCTCAGCTCTGAGCCCACTGCTGTTCATACTGGTGATGGACTACATTAGGTTGGAGGGGACGGATCAATAAAGCTGCTGTATGCAGATGATGTGTTAGTACAGGCAGACTCTGAGATAGAACTTCAGCAAAGGATAGGAGAATTAAATGCAAATAAGACGGTGGTAATGGCAGCAAATTAGGGAAATCAGAAGAAGCTGAGAACAGAGATGAAAGGGAAGATAGTGGAACAGGTAAACAGCTTCAAGTATCTGGGAAGAGTAGTTGAGGAGAAGGGTAGTCTGAATGAAGAGGTTAAAGCTAGAATCAGAGGGGCTGCAGCCAACTGGCATAGAGTATCATGTGTAGTCTATGACAGAAGAATGCCAAAGAAGCTGAAAAGTAAGGTGTACAAGACAGTGGTGCGACCAGTACTACTATATAGTACAGAAACCTGGGCAGTAAAGGCAGAAACATTGAAGAAGCTAGAGGCGATGGAAGTGAAGTGCCTGAGAAAGGTGATAGGATGCACACTGTGGGACAGATGAAGAAATGAGGACATAAGAGCAGAAACCAAAGTTGCTCCCATTGCAGTAAAGATCAAAGAGAAAAGATTACGGTGGTTTGAGCACATGATGCAGAAAAGCAGAAGACAATCTGGTGAGGAAGATTTGGAACAGACAGGAAGAAGATAAGAGGAAGTGAGGATGTCCAGCAAAGAGGTGGATGGATTGTGTGGAAGAAGATCTATGACAGGCAAGCATGAGTGTTGAAGGAGGCAGGAGTGTGGAACTGAATCGAGAGAGAGTTGGCGACAGTTAACATGATACCCTGACCCCATGTAGAAAAATGGGAAAAAGGGGACTGATAATGATGTTCTTATCCCCATGATGACAGCTGTTGGACTCATACCAGAGTTCCCCTTAACCTTGTTTGGCATTTCAGACATTTATACACTGATTTGCTAAGAGGTTTCATTGATTCACTCCCCAAATTAGCATTTGAATAATTTCATCTGACTAGTGGCTCATATTTCTTGACTGTTTACCATTTTCTTTGAATACAATTGTCTTAAACTATGACTGTGGTATGCCTTTACCACATTGTTACCATAATAAATATATTTTCAACTTTGTTTCACAAAATAAATACAAAAGTGTCTGAAACTGACAAAAAATGATAAATCTCACAGTCTCATTAAAGGTGAACCGTCAAAGGAAACAAGCAAAGAATGCATAATTATAACTGATAACTCAGCGGTTGTTCTGTTACAGAGGAGGATGCCGACTTTCAAATGACTATTAAAAACAGAGACCCAAAGTACTTAATCAAAAGTACAAAAATTCTCCTCTCTGATCTCAATGCTCCCAAAAGGTAAGACCTTAGCTGAACCTTTGTTGGTACCTGTATTGGTGTCTCCTGTTATCATATTAGATCCAGGCATTATTAGTTTTCCTAGTATAATGTCTGATTAATCACTGATCACTAACTCACCAGTTATTTAATTAATTCAACTGCTGGTATCTTACAGCCTTTGTTTACCTATAAAACATTTACTACATAACAGTTTAATATAATGCAGGAAATGGCAATGAAATAGAAAGGCTAGATAGATATCAGTACCTTTGCTGGACCAGCTTCAGCCTTTAGACAGAAAACAGTGAAATGACCATTTGAAGAGACCTGCAAAGGTTCTAGAAAGTAAAAAGAAAAGAAAAGAAAAAGTCTACCCCCCTTTATTTGACTCATCCAGCAAAGAAAAATACCTTTACATGGCTACAATGGATGCTACTTCCTCTCGAGAATCTGATAATAGTAATAGATCCTCATGGTCTTCATTTTTTTTGGGGGGGGTCATCTAGCCTATAGAACATCGATCACTGTTATCTTTAAATAAGATATACAGAAAGATGATTAAACTCTGATATTCAAAATAAACAATACCACCATTTTATGAAACTTTTTTAAATACCTGGAAAATAGAATTATTCATGATGGTGACTATGAAGCTCTTGTTTTCTTTCACTAAACAAAACTATTGAATGGTAACTAGTTGTAAGAGAGGTCTGTCTTTACATTCCAGTGAGTTTGTCTCCTGTAAGCATCTCTAATCCTATATAACTCATCATCACTTTTTATTTTCCACTCTGACATTTGGATTGTCACAACCCAAGACTATTTACCAGAGGCTTAGCTCTAGTATTTGGATATATCAGAAAGCAAATAATCATATTTCCTTTGCTTAAATGATTGCTTGCCAGTGATGATGACAAGGGAATTGTTGACAGACTATATAAATCAGACAGCTGCCATTTTTTCAGTTTTTAGGATTTACAAAAAATTAGAACAAGTTACCACTGATTTTGTCATCATAAATTATATGGTTAGGACTAAGAAAGCTTTTCAAACAGAGATTCAAAATCCTTACTTGCGTCTGAAAGTACTAAGCCATCACAATAAGATTGTTTCTGAAAATGCTGGGGTTTTTGTCTTCTTTTATTCTCTTAACAAGAAATGCATGGTTACATAAAAGAAAGACACCATAACAGCTCAAAACATTCAAGAAATAATTTACAAATGCACTGAACATGGTATAAATAAACAATATCTGTGGTGAACAAATACTGTAGACTTATACATTGGAAATGCATCACTTTGTCTATCTAATATCATACAACAGATTATTTTGCTTATATTCTAGGAGCCCACCATTGCAACATATCAGTGCAGCACAAAATTGTCATAACAAAAAAAGGTCACTTTTTTAAACAACCTGAAAGACATGAAAACAGCTTAAATTGTCTTCACAGCTTTCTAGCGCATTTTTACCCATCACTCTTTCAAACTGGCATCTGTAGTGTAATATGGTGCCCAAACAAGGTAGAACCAGTTCATTCCAACCATGGAATCAGATAATCTTGATTCTGGAATGGGCCTTGCAATGCAAGTTTGGTCTCCTAAGAATACAAATTCCAGATTCTGAGAATCACTTAACAGATGTTTTAAGAAGAAAAATGATTTTAACCCATGAACAGGAGGTAACTGCACTCATATTTGAAAGCACTGTGCTGATATAGGATCTCACAGAAGTGAAAAGATTTCCTGAGTTCTGCAACAGTCAAGTCTGAAGTGTTTTTTTCCCTCATTCTTCAACAGACATTCCTATCCTTGGACTTAAATGTTAATGTGTCCTTTCTATCAGCTTTCCCTGATTCAGAAGATGCTACTGAAAGCAAAATAAGACAATAGTAGTTGAATCTTAATTGATTTTCCACAATCTGGAAATTCATGGCATTCTCTGAAAAAGAGCCTGATCACACTTTCTTTATGGTCCTCGTATGCAACAACAAGGAAAGGTATTACTTCCCAAACTCAAAACTCTGAATCAGTCATCTTGGAAAATAAAATTTTAATTCATTACCTTCCTCTTTCTACTCAGCTCTTAACTATCTTAAAAACGTCATGGCACCAAATATAAGAAAATCTTACCTACAACAGTGAAGGGGGTTTGTCCCCTGGAGTACTGCTTATACTTTAGATTTTTTACATTGTACTACACCAAGGTTGTTAGACTAGTCAAACCATTATATGATTAAAATATTGCTTATTCATCAAAATCCGTATGTTTGCAATTTCTACATGTGTTTCAACATTCCACAATTAGAATCAGAACTCTTTGTTAAGGTTTTACTTAAAGAAATTCTTTACTTAAGGCCACAGAGAAAATATTTCCTGTTGTATATGACCCTTGTATTAATTCATTCATTTTTTTGTTCTTTACTGGGATGTCCAGCTGGGTTGTGGCTCATTTTCAATGTAGACCTGGGAAGAAAGTCACCAGTTGAAGATATTATAAAATATAGAGTGATAGAGAGTATATAAGGAAAGTACAGAGATGTTCATGTTAATTTAAAATGGTATGCAGTATTAGTACTGAACTAGTTAAATACCTTTGAACCAGCACGTACCATGGTTATAAAATGCATTTCATTGAAAAAATTTTTTCAGGTAGCTTCTAGCTCCAGCACAATTTCAATGTTGTAAGCTGTGAGGTGAAAAAAAGGCCTTTTTTCCATTATAAAAGTCCAAATGCTGTGCCGAATGCTGCATCAGCAGTGAATTTGGATCAATCCATACAGCTGCCAGTTTTTTCCAAAATAACAGAGTGAAGATGAATATCTCCTGCATATACTTGATAAGCACAGACAACGCAAATGTTATATTAAGAAAACTGGTTAATTCAAACATTTTGATTAGTTTTTTTTTTTTTTTGTCTAATTCAGGAAAGAAAAAAGTATAGTAAATATAAATTCTCTCTCTAAAACTTGCCCTGCTGTATTGCATTTTTTCATGACAAGTACTGTAAAGCTATCCAAGTCATTGTAACAACAAATTATTCAGTGGCAGTAGCAACAGCATCCTCAGCATAATCTTTCAGAAATGTTTTTGCACAAGTTATTTTATATGCTGTAACACTGGATACTTGTTTGCACTTTTACAAAACTACACAGGTTAGAAGAACAGTCCAGATACAGGACTGCTTTTGGTATAACTGTGTCCCTCACATGGGTGTACTAGTAGTGACTGGGAAGCTAAACAAATGTTGTTATGTATTGATAATAGTAGTAATCCTTCCCAAAATGTAGTTCACCTTGCAGCATATTTATTATACATTATAACTTCAAAGTCACAATAAAACTAGGTGAGGTACACTCTTTCTAGTCATCTAAACTATCTGCATACAGTTTTATTATAACTTTTATTTAGAGCGTTTCACAATTAGTTTTGAATACAAAAGTGTAAAGATCTGCTACATGCACACTTATCTATGATGGTTACAAAGGGCTTGAAGAAGAGAAGAAAGTTGTTTGTCCTGCAGGCTGTATATGACTGCTTTACACACAAGGAACTCTGGCATATGACCATCTCTGGTCTTTGCAGGAGGAAGGACATTATGATGAAACATCTGACCTGGAACGAAGACAGGTTGGGGGGGGGGTAAACCCAAAAGCTATGCTTTACTATTACACTGACTTCATCTCAAAGCTCAGCCATAATCTACAGTATTTTACACTATAAAGTTCTTTTGTGAAGATATTTAGTTATAGACTGCGGTGGTGGTGCTGCGGTAGCGTTGTCGCCTCATAGAAAGACGTTGTACTGTTCAATTCTCCGCTAGAGTGTCTTCTGTGTAGAGACATGCGTGAATGGGTGTATCTTCGTTGAAGGTTGTGCATCAGGGCCAGCAACTCGGCACATAAAAATCTACTGCCAGTCATTAGCGGACCGGAGTTCCACTGTGGCAACCCCTAACTTGGAAAAGCCGAAAGAGACAACAACAACAAGTATCATTTCCCCTTCACACACATACACCCTTTGCTGTAAATGTGCATTTTACTGTTGTCTAATTTTTTCCATCTGACATTCAAAAATGCAAGACGATTGTGAGAATAGCATAACAGTTGGATTTGTAACAATGTTTCCTTTATCACTGTGCATGTGCAGTCATATTTATTTGTTTGCTAAACCTTACGGTGCAGAAATAGCAGATGTGAATGCATGCGGTAGTAAAAATTCTACAGTGCAATCGAAATGAAATGGAGTGCTAACAAAAATATACTTTAATCTGAATTTCCCTGTTAATAAAGTAAACATACAAAGGTCAGCATATCATCAAAGCCCCATCAAAGACTGACATTTTTGACATTTCAATGCCACCTTTCTTAGTGGCATGTTCTAATGTCTTGTTGCATTAGTAACTAAGTCCCAAAAACTGACTTTTTCACATAGCAGGTAGGTTATGTTTGCATGTCCCATTTTCAATATTTGTCATATGGAAGTTTTCTTTACTACATTTAGGAATCTTCCCTGTCTCCCAGCATCATCACATAGACATCCCAAGTAGTGGTAAAGTCATTGATTCATAGGTAGTTACTAGGCATGTAATCTCAATTACCATTAATGAGCATGACCCAGACTCTAAATTGCCAGAATGTTTTGCCTGGTTAAGTGACTTGTTCAAGGTCACACAGCAGGCAAATGAAGGCTGAGGGAATCAAACTCTCTACCAACAGGAAGCAGTTCTTTAACAACTTATGGCCTTAATCCTCTGTGCAATCTACCAGTAATAACTACTGTTAGTTAATCTTTGCCAGGTAGTGGGGTGACAGCAGACTGTCTTTTTGGTGTGACATACTGACTATTATTTCCATCTCCTTAGCCCACGGTGACCATTTTGGTCGATTATTACATATTTTGCTGAAGGTATACTTTTGCTATTGTCTAACTGATAACGTGAACAGCAAATTAGATTGACCACTTTAAACTAATTCACATCCCACGATGATGCTTTTTAGGTGAATTCACAGGAGTTAATATCTGTTTTCTCAGAATTACATAACTTGTAACCACTAAAAACTGATATACTACTGTATTGTTAGGCCTGGTGATGTAGCTGCACCTAATATTGCTGTATTTATATTGCAATTCAATTCCCTTGGCATTATTTGTGTTATTCTGTCTCAGCCAGCGCGCCTAAAACATTTTTTCTCCCTGACAGTTGTCATAATGCCAACATTCCTTTACTAGGTGAGAACCAGTAATGACACAACCATTTTCCATTTTGTGATGTGCACCTACTATCGAATGTCCATGCTGGGAGATGCCAAATGGTAACATAAGCAATGGGCCTCAATGAGAACAAAACACCTTTAAAATTAAAAAAATAAATTAAAGACCGGTAAACTGTGGTAATAAATAATAACTGTTGTGTGACTTGAGTAGAAAAATGGGGATAGTGAATTAAATTTTATTCTCTATAGATGACTGATTCAGAGTTTTGAGTTAGGGAAATAATACCTTTCCTTGTTGTTGTATAGGTAAGGACTTCTGAAGGGACGAGGACCATGGAGAAAGTGTGATCAGGCTCTTTATCAGAGAATATCATTGTACTGAAATGGGTGTGTTTATGCACATGTGTATGTGTTTGTGTGTAGGTGAGAGACAGAGATATGTGCACAGATCCAAGCAATTTGAATAATGCAATCCAGTAAAATCACACGCTAAAAAGTACAAGTAAGAAGTGACCAACTACAAACTATGTATAGATTTATTTTTATTAAAGACTTTCATTTCAATAATCATTTAATATTAGTGTTGGCTTTAATTCATAAATTAATTTAAACACAAACATTTAAGCATAATTGCTAAGGTAATTCCTTTTAATCAAGTAATGCGTATCTTGTGGTCAGTTGTCTATGATCGAAGAAGTAAATTTCTTAGCTTATAAATCTGATTATGTCCAGGCAGAACATTAGTAATTGCTCTGTTTTTAATTGATATCACATGCTCATAATTGCTATCTGACCTGAAGGGCCATTCAAGCCTAGCCAATAACATGAGGTCAGAATCAAACCTTTTACCTGTACTAGCTCTTACAGCCAATGCACAAAGTCACATATACCACCACTGCAGCATTACAATTAAATAACTCTTAGTTTTTTAAAGAACTACTAAAGGATGCTACTACTACTGATGGACCTTCCTATATGATCAACATATTTTACAAAATCCACACTTAAAGGTAGAAGTGTGCTTCAACAACCCAATTCTCTTATGGTACTGTCCTAACAGGACTTTTAAATTTGGACCTTTTCACTGATAAAAGTAGGACTCATGCAAATAACATCATTTAGGTCATGGTTTGCCTAAAATAATATTCCAACTATTTATCAACATTTTCTTTATGTTGTCGACCTCCACTGAATACTGTATTTTAAAAACCTGACTTTAGTCAGAAAGAGAATTCATTACATGAATCTTAATTTATGGCAATATTAGGAGCTGTTTTTCAATGAATGTGCAGTCCTTTGAGGTGGGGGAGGGTTTTCTATAACTGCTTCTAGTTTGCAGTCTGCAAACCTGGTCAGCTAGAGAAACTTGGCATTGGCCTTGCCTTCTCAGAAGAAGATGTATAAAAGCAGCTCACCCAGCAGAGAGCCCTGAGGGACTCTTCTAGTGACCAGCCTCTTTGTGAAGGTGGACAACTGCTCCTCGTTTGCAATCATCTGCAAACTTGGTCAGCCAGAGCCTCTTGACACTGGCCTCGGCTTCTGAAAAGTAGATGCATAAAAGGAAATAACCCAGCACAATGCCCAGAGGGTCTCCGCCAGTGACTGACCTCTTTGTGGAGCTGGTCTCCCTTGTCCTAACTTTCTGGGCCCTATCTGAGAGCCATCTGGCTATCCAGCACAGAAAATATGGGTTTGCTTATATTCATGAGTTTATTTACAATGCCAGAGTGGATTAATGGAGCAAGCGCCTTAGCCAGGTGAACATGGGCTGTATGCACCATTTTGCTGTCATCCATTACTTTGGTAACCTCCTAAAAAAAGTCCACCAGAATGAGTAGGCACAATCTGCCTTTGACAAAATCAAACTGGGCTGAATCTAGTGTTTGAAGCTTTCCTATTTCCTTATTAATCATTTCCATGATAAGCCTTTCTATGACTTTGCATATGAGACTAGTCAGACTTATGGGTCTGTAGGTACTGTGGCCATTCCTGTCCTTGTGCACAGGAATAACTGTTGCAGTTCTCCACGTTTGTGGCACAAAGACTATCTTGTAGTTATGGTTAAACAGTAACTCCAGTAATCCTAAAATATCATGTTTTAGGCTCTTTAGGAGGAATCCTGAGATATCTGGGCCCATCGATGCAGTGTTTTTGACTTTAGAAACTGCTTGTAGGACTTGCTCTCTAGTGCTAGTTGGGGGGGTGTTTAATGGTATTTCCTGTGGGTCAGCTATGGGAGAGAGTAATAAAGTTAGATCTGAAGCTGTTGGTCAGCAGATTTGCTATACCTTCTGTCTCCTTGTAGGTGGCTTCATTTACAATCATTTCTGTACTCTGCTGTGTGCTGCCTTTGTGGTTTTGGACAAAGGCAAAGATATCCTTGTGGTTATCCTTTTCATGGGATGCTATCTTTACATCAGATTTGGCTTTAATATATCAATTTTGCCCTCTTACTTGTTTGTTTAGATTGACTAGAGTGTTTTTATCATGCTGGGTGTAGCACTTCCTAATCGTGGCTATAACTTTTTTCTTTTGTTATATAACCAGTTTATGTTTGAAGTCTTCCAGGGTAGTTTGTTTTGTGAGTTAGTTCTGGGCTTTTATCTGGTAGCCACAGCTGTCCCTGTGCATTTATTGTCATGATTTTACAGGGTTTCTGTGAACAATCCCGCATAGGCAGCTGTGTTCTCAGGATTTGAGGGTCTTGAACTTTGACAGGTTAGCACTTAGTAATAGCAGGAGGTTTGCCTTAGAATACTTCCTAAATGCTATGCAATTAGCAGAGCCACAGACCTGATGTTTATTATGAAGGAGACAGCTCTGTGGTCTGATCATTCTGATGAGGACACTAAGGGAGGGTACAGCATTGTCCCACATTTGTGAGTACCAGGTCAAGTATGTTTGCACCACTAGTGGGTGCATGGACTATCTGGTCCAAGGTGTTTGTGTTTCCAAAGTCCAGGAATCTCTGGGCCTGTAAGTATGGGATCATGTAAATGCCCCAGTTTATAGTGGGTTATTTCAAGTCACTCATGAGTGCAGTATTGGCTTGAATGGTGAGAGTGTCCAGTAAGTTCAGGTACAAGTTGTGGGTTTCTTGAGTCATACAGGATGGCCTATAGCTTGCATGGATATGATGTGGAAGTTTGCCTATGGAAATCTGGACCTAGAGAAGATTGAGAGCATTGTCCTGTTTGACTAGACATGAGTTTGTTGCTGATATAGATTGACACACCTCCACCTTTGGTCCCTCTCTGTTCAGTAGCTGGCCTGAATGTGTGGAAGTCATTGTAGCCTTGCATTGCTGGGGTGTTGGATTTAAACCTCATCTCGATAACTGCACAGATGTCCACATTCTCCGTGGTGAGGAGACCCTAGAGGGAGTGTAGTTTCTTGTTTAAGCTCCTGGCATTGAACATTAACAACTTTAAATTCCCCTTGGTTTGGTTTTGCTATGTCAGAAGGTTTTTCAGTTTAGTATTGCCTAAAAAATGCACTATTTGGAGAATATAATGTTTTAGCCAATATTTGAAAGCCTATAGGGGACAGGTAACACTATCCTTAGCAAAGTAGTGTGTTCTGTTAATCATATTCTCCCATGCTAATGAATAACCAAAGCTGTAGATGAGGGTAAGATGGTTCACACAGCCTATGTAGATCTCGCCAAGGCTTTTGACACCATCCCCCACTCTGGAATTATAGATAAACTCACTAAACTAGGTATAAATCCCTATGTCACAAAATGGGTTGCCAACAGGTTCACTGACAGAACCCACACTCTGAAGGTAGCAGACTCCAAATCTGACTTCAGACCAGTGACAAATGGAGTACCAAAGAATTCAGTCCTCGGTCCTCTCTTGTTTGGTATTTACTTTCACAGAAGGTCTTTGGCTAATGAAGTTCACAGATGACTGCAAACTAGGAGCCATAATTGAAACTCCTAACGATGTGGACATCCTACAAAAGGGCCTCACTGAGACAGATGCCTGGTATCAAAGCCATGGCCTCAAGCTTAATGCCAAAAAGTGCATTGTCATCCCCTTTGGTAAAAACTCTGTACCCATGAACTACCACATAGGTGATAGTCTACTTAACACCGAAGGTGTGATAAAAGACCTTGGGACACAGGTGGACAGTAGTCTCTCCTTTTATAATCACATTGCCACAGTAGTCAGGAAATCCTTCTACATGGCACACCTCATCACAAAAGGTTTCTCATCCAGGAAAAAAGAGGTCATTGTTCCCCTCTACTCATCACTCATTAGACCCATTATAGAGTACAACGCCCCTTTTCGTATGTACCTCACAAGACATCTACAACAACTGGAAAGGCCACAGAAATACCTCACAAAGAGGATTACTGGCTTCAAACAGATGTCCTATGCAGACCATCTCAGAAAACTCCAGATTTACTCCGTCGCATATCGCCTACTCAGAGGCGATCTCTGCCTAACATACAAAGCTATGTCAAAAACAGAGCTGTTGGACATGCTCCACTTAAAGAAATCCCAATCCATCCGAGCTACACACTCTAGGGACCTAAACCTTGTCACCACAATAAACAGAACATGCTGGAGGGATAGATTCCTGTCCCAGAGACTTCCCATACTCTGGAACAAACTATCTATCTATATCAAACAAAGCTCCTCATTAGCACTCTTCAAGAAAAATCTTGATGATTGGATTGGAAATAGGAAATTCACCCCGGGGATCACCTCTGTAGCTCTGCTTGACAGGTGTACAGGAAAATAATTTTCTTGGGTGGTGAAAGCCAGGGTACCTTTTTGGCTAGGCTTGTATAGGCCCTAGGGCTGATAGCCTAGTACCTACCTATGAACCTATTGCACCCCCTTAGAATGACACCAGAAACTGAGCCAATTATTGGAGTCAATCAACTTTTCTTAATATTGTGGTATCATTCTTGATGAGGGTAGTATGCTGATCAATGCTAGGCACATACCTGTCTAGGACACATAGTCTGAGAGCTGCATAATGTTACTCTTCATATAGTCCAGGTATGTCATCTCAGGTCATTTACACCCACATGGACTATGGTTGCATCATACTGGTACAGGTCTAACAACCTGGGTGCCTGGGTGACTTGGTGGATCCTGGCCTCTGATATACTGGGATATCTGTATGTCTCGCAATGGATTCCCCTATGATTAAAATATTGGATAGTGAGTTGACTTGCCTTATCGGCTTTGTAGGATATGGCTGAATGTATTGTGTTGTGTCTTGTTTGGTGGAGGGCTTTTGGAGTTGTTGTGGATTCTTTTTTCAGGACAAATCTCTAGAATCCATTTGGGGTTTAGTAAGATTGTTTTTAACTGCCTCAGCAGTTGGGTCAGTGCCATGTGATGTGGGTGTAATATTTATATTACTGACAACCTGATTGTTATTTTTAGTACTTTGTCCACATTTTGTTTACAAGGCTGAGCCAAATTTGAAATTTTGGTTGTAGCATCCAGTTTTAAAACAAACTAATAGAAGGACTGGAACTTTTAAATGTGAGGCATGCCGTTATTGCAATTTTATTTATGGAGGGGAATATATAAGGTTAGGGGAACCACCATTAAACCTAAGACTAGACAATGGTAATTGCAACAGTAGAGGATTAGTGTACCTTGCTTTCTGCAATGGTTGTATATTTTATTACATAGGCAAGACTGAGAAGTTTTAAGAAAAGAATCTATGAACACAACTATGCAATTCATCAGGGTAACCCCAACAATGCACTTTACAAGCACAGTCGAAGTTGCACATCATTCGATACATTTTATTTTTGCATTCTTGAGGTATTGAAAAAGAGGGGCATATTGGGAAAACGAATTGCTATACTGGGAGTTGGTTTGGCAACTACAGTTAAATGCCAACTCATTTCCTGGACTAAACAAATCTACAAAGATTATGCCCATACTGAGAAAAAGGACAGAATAATCAAAGTAGGACACACAAAGCACTTTTGGTAAGCTTAGTAACTGCAATTATTTTAGATTTTAAAGGCTGGTTTCAGCTTTTTATTTAACTTGGTTTATGACCACACTTGAGATAATGTTTTTATAACGTGATACTATAAAATCTATATTCATTAGCCATATGATGTATAGTGTACATTTATTATGAATGTTTTTTCTTTTGATTATTCTTTTAACACATTCAGTGAATATTTGTGAAGACTTTCACTGTTTTTAAGCAATTTTAAATATCTGTTAGATGATAATAGGATATGGGGTAATAAGAGTTAACAAAAGGGGAGACAACTTAAGTGATCATGTGATGATTCAAATTTTATATAAGATATCAGGTGATTTGTATATTTGTTCTGATGAAGTCTCTAATTGAGAGAGATGAAAGTGCTTAACATTTCAATAAACGTTTGGATTTTTTGCCATGTTTGTGTGTGTTGTACAAACCACAAAGTGAAGGTTTATATCCTTGGTCCTTATTTACTCCACTTACAGTGTTATTTTTGTTATTTTTGGTACTTTGCATGAGAGCCTTGCCTCCAGTGACATTGTATGATTTCATCTCTCACATGCTGTATCTGTTTCTCTAAGGAATAGTTGTTGTCAGTGAACATGAGACAATTCTTACATTGTTTCAGGATGCCCATATCTACAAGATAGTGACGGAATACTTGGGAAAGTGCCCATCTATGGCATTAGGTGTTTTTTGTTTGTAAAAGATGCACCTATTTATCTATCTCTAGTACATCCAATGACAAATGTTTCCGACCATTTCCCTCCATGAGAGGCAAGCAGGCTCTGTTTCATCCTTCTCCTCTAGCCATCTCCTCTAGTACCCTTGTCACTAACTGAACTAAGGTTTGCCATGTCCCAGGCAGGGTCCTTCACACTATGCTTGGGAGCAAGAACATTTTAAGGTTTAACATAGCAGTTTAGGCTGGTGTTAGCTTTGAGGTTTTTCATCTGATTATTTTTAGAGGTTAAGTTTAAAATTGCAGTTAGGTTTAGGTACATGCTTAGGTTTAAGTTTAAATATTGGTTAAAATAAGGTATAGGATTAGGTTTAGATTTTTGGGTTAGATATATTAAATTTAGGACTACAGTTATATGTTTCTGTGTTCTCTGAGTGATATGTCAGGGAGTGTATTTCATTTGAGATAATATGGATAATTCTGTACACTTTTTGTGGTTTATGCATTTTCTTTGACTATGTATTTTAACATAAAAGTCTATATTTTAGTGTTGTCTTTATTTTCACATATGTGACCATGTTTTTATGAGATTGTTTTCAAGAAGAGTTCCTGCATCTGTCAGTCTTATCCATTTACAATGCCTTCACAGTGTTCAAAACTGTGTCCTGATGCACGTGCCATTTTAATCAGATACTGTCTTAGGAAAATACATATTAAGGCAGACTCCATAAAACATGATTTATATGGCAGTGGATAAGTTATGCTACTGAAATAAAATTATGAGGATAAGATACAATAAGCAGAAAAGTGATTGTGTTTTATATAAGAGATGGTGCTTTTTTGATAAATTATTACTGAATTTTTTGCATATTTTCTTATTGCTCATACACAGCAGGATGTATTCTGCTTTTTAATGAGACCAGTAACTTGTTCCATTAAACTTAGCCCTTAAGTATTTGTCAACACAGTCACCTTACTGTGCTATGTTTATTTGTATAAGGGTCATATGGATCATAGTTCCAGAAAAGTGTACTTAGCTCAGGGCATGGTTTTTATACTCCACTGTCTGTGATGTGATTAGGCTGAGATATGATCTTATTATGCTGAACAGTACACCATTGCAGTATACAAGCATCTGTACAACTGCACAGACTCAGCCATACCCAATGGAACTAAAACCTGCTCCTCAAGGAAACACAACCTGTTTGGTGGACATCCTCTGTCAACAGGCTTTACAACGAAAGGAAAAAAATGTTGTCCAAGTTTAAAAAGGAACAAATTCTAAACTGGAAAAATTCCCTCCTTAGCTTCAACAAGCAAATTAGATCACTAGTGAAAACCTCCAAAGCCAATTATGAATTGAAACTAGCCTCCAAAACAAAGGGTAACCACAAAGGATTCTTCAGTTATGTCAGGAACCTCCATGGTAAAGCCCAGGTTTGTTCTGAATTAGTACATAACAGTATCACTTACACTGATCCTGTTGACTTAGCCAACCTGTAGCAGATAGGTTCAATACAAACTTCACCCCCCCATCCTCCCCAAAGGCCCTTTCGACATCCCCGATACTTGTCCCGTACCTCTCATCTCTGCAGATCAAGTGTTAAAGGCCCCATCCAAGGCAAAGTACACAGCTTCCATGGGACCTGATAGTATCCCAGTCTGTATTCTGCACCATCTCCAGCAAGAACTGGCTTCGCCATTGAGCACGATATTCAACCACAGCCTAAGTACAGGCTTCATTCCAGCAGAGTGGATAACTGCCATTGTCATCCCATTGCACAAAGGTGGGGGCACTACTGACCCTGGAAACTATGACCCCCATTAGCTTGACAAGTCTGATCTGTAAAGCCATGGAGTGTATTATTATGGATCTCATAAACAAGAACATAGGCAATCTCCAAGAACTTGACCCCACCCAGTTCAGATTCATCAAGGGCAGATCTTGCCTGTTGAACCTGGTTGACTTCTTTGAAAATGTCACCAAGGCCCTGGATGAGGGAAAGTCAATACATACAGCTTACCTTGACTTGGCCAAGGCCTTTGACACAATCCCCCACTCGGGCATCATCAAAAAGCTAACACAATTTGGCGTAAATCCCTATCTCATCGGGTGGGTGGCCAACTGGCTCACCAACAGGACCCTCAAAGTCGAAATAGGTGCCTCCACCTATGATAGCAGATCTGTCACTAGTGCAGTTTCCCAGGGATCTGCCCTGGGACCCCTACTATTTGGCATCTACTTCTCAGAGGTCCAGGCAAAGACATAAAGCCTGTGGCTGCCCAAATTTGCAGAGAACTGTAAGTTGGGTGCCCAAATGATTTTAACGTACTGCAAGAGGGTCTCACAGCAACCATTGACTGGTGACAAAGTCATGGCCTCAAGCTAAATGCAAAAAATGTATCATCATACAATCTGGCAAAAACATGGCCCCTACTGATTACCACATCAACGGCAACCCCCTAAATACACAACCTGTGGTAAGAGACCTGGGTACTCAGGTTGATAAAAATCTCCCATTTGACCATCACGTACTGGCAGTGGTCTGAAAAGCCTTTTACTTGGTTCATCTCATAAGTAAAGGGATTGCATCCAAAAAAAAAGGAGGTTATTACCTCCCTATACTCTTCCCTCATTAGACTAATAATTGAGTATAACGCCCTGTTTGGTATGTACCTCTCTAAACATCTGCACCAACTGGAAAGGCCACAGAAATACCTGACAAAGAGAATCCATGGCCTTCAACACCTGTCCTATGAGGACAGGCTCAAATCGCTATCACTCTGCTCGGTATCATACAGATTGCTCAGAGGTTATCTGTGTCTCATCTACAAGGCACTCTCGGACCCTGCCCTAATAGAGATGCTGCATATCCGTAAGTCTAACTCCTTGCATATTACCCACTCAAAAGGCCTGACTATAATATGTGACATCAACAAAACCTGCTGGAGAGACAGGTTTGTCTCCTAGAGGCTGCCCCATCTCTCAAATAGACTTCCCATACATGTCAAACAGAGTACCTCGCTGACCCTGCTCAAGCGCAACCTTGATGAGTGGATGGGAAACCACAAATTTGTCCCAGGGGGTTCCACTTATGTCCCTTATTGACAGGGGTGACAGGTGCTGACTGAGGTTTCTTATTTGAGGATAAACTCTTGGCTAAGCTTGTAAGGGCCACAGGACCATTAGATTAGTAACCTTCTATGATCCTGTGATCTTATGATCATACTAATACTTCACCAGTGACCTATGGAAATAGCAGGAGTCACAAGCAGACAGATAAATACAGAAGAATCAAATGAGAACTGTGAGTTCAAAGGAAAAGTAGAAAGTACAATGGAATAAAAGCAGGCAAGGAATATAATGCTGAGAAGATAATTGACCTAATGATGTCTTTTTTTGCACAAAATATGTACAGTAGAAAACCTGACACGCCACTTTAGGTGTAAGAGACCACATATTAATCACTTTTAGCTGCAAGAACCTGCAAGCAATTGCAGGTGACCACAGCTGTTATACAGAATCAACTACTATGGGTCACAGAAACTGAAAAAGCCAATGTATGTCTCCATTCAGAAAAACATCCTGGGCCAGTGGGACTGCCAGAAAAATATAAGCACCTGAATTACATTCTTTCAAAACAATGATGCATTAAGGTACAGGGAAAATAATGCAATTAATATTTTTATTACTAAACAGGGCCAATGCACTTTTAGTCAGAGCTCCAATGTCACCTAAATATCTGATCAAGATGCTAATACCCCTTATGCTGCATATTATACATTTGGCATGGATTGTTTTTGCACAAGTATGTCACTACCTGACAATGCATGACTTTTATTACAATGTCAATGTAAAGCACAGAATGTCAAGATGGTAGATTTGCCAGTAAGTATTCCTTACTCTAAAGTCATAAATTGATTGAAACTATATATTGTAGGGAAAAACACTAAAATAATATAGATTTAGCCACATGTCTATCTAATGCATTACTCATTTCCTGTTTTCATCCCTTTTATAAGAACAGCCCTAACTAGGGTTGCCAACTTTTCATGTCAAAAGTTCTGTACATGTACATGAAAGCAAAATTAGTGTAATTTTGTTACCCCATCCCTTCCCACACAGCCATTCCAGTGTCTCATTGCTCGGCTATTTCTCCATTTCTTCCCATTTGCCATAAACACTGTTCAAAACTTTCAGTGTGCACACTGATTTTTGCTTTATGTCTACAACGATTATAGATATTTGGATTTAATTTAAAACTTTTATTTAAAATTTTATAGCACAAACACTGATAGACTTTTGCTAAACAAAGTAATACATTCTCACAATGAAAACAGACTTGGCATTAAAACTTTTCTGCCTTTGAAACTCACATTCACTGAAACAGCATTGAAACCCACATTCAAAGAAAATACATCTGGTCAGTGGTAGATTACGTTTACCTTTGGGCTGTTTTCAAAGCATGCGCCCCTTGCACACCATGAAAAGGTTTTTTGATTCACCTTCCTGATTGTTGTAAATTATAATATATAATAATCAAATTATATCCTTTGCATAATACAGCACCACTTTTTAGAGCATGTTTTGAATGTATAGTTTTGAACATTTTTTCAGTAAGTAATGAAACATAACATATGAACCAATAATGACAAAACTGCCCAGTTGAGAACATTTCAACCACTCAAACTTTTGTAATTACAATGCACCTATATCAGTCAATATGTGCAGTCTCTGCAGAAGTAAAGGACATCTGAATAATTCCACATTAAAGAGATCTGTAACTAATGAAAACGCTGCTGCTAGCAAACAACTTTATATTTTAGTGTTTCATCTACAAATTCAGGGCCTACTGCCCTTGAAGAATAAATTGCCTATGTTACATTAAAAAAAACGATAATATTGCAATAAGGAATGGATGGCAAATTGAAAAGAGGTTCATTAAGTTCCTAAGAAATATTGAAGTCAACAGAAGAAGCACTTGATGGTTTAGATAAAAGATAATCTGCCATCCTGGAGAAAATCTTGTTTAGCTACACTCTGAAATTCAACTCTGAGAAGCACAGTACTCACGATTTAGTTTATTTCAAACAAAACAAAGCAAACAAAAGAATTAAGTACAACCTAGCAGGATTCAGCACAATACATATAATGCAATTCTTTCATTCCATTTGCATTGGTTTCCATAAAATGACCCAAATACCAAGCGCCTTTGCCAGCTGTTGTCACAAAGTGGTTCAAAAAAGGCTCTGCTAGAGAGGAACATTTTTTGGTGCTGAGTATTTACAATACAACACAGTCTCTGGTTCAGTAGCATTAATGAAAAATAGCTTAGTTTGGTGTGGTCTGTTTCCCCCCTAATGCAGGAAAGTGTATACTTCTAGATTTCTTAATAAGCATCTGGAAAGGGAGATATCTAATGCAAACAATGTGCCAACTGAGATCTTAACACAATATTCCCTTCACCTTGAAAAACAAACAGACTGAAGGCAAATAAAAATCTCTCAAATGATAATGCTATCTGCTAGGCAGTTAGTTAGCTTTTAGCAGTTCACTTAGGAAAAAACAGAAGTTACAGAAATTTGACCAGGTAAAGAAATATATTGAACTCTAATTTAATGCAGTCTAGGCAATTACAGCATCACTGAAAAAACTTAGTCTAATACTATGCCTGGGCATTGCTTCATATTTGCAGAACAATGCCAGTGTGGCAAGTGTTGAGCATTTCTGCACTTTTTAGCTTAACCTGCTGCTGGGGGAAAAAATAGCCATCTGGATAATGGATGTTAGCCCAGGTGTGAAGGGGTTAAGAGGTGAACCTTCACCTTCAAGAGCTAAACCCAAGTTAAAAGTATCTATATATATATATATATATATATATATATATATATATATATATATATATATATATATATGGGTCTACCTGAAAACGGCAACATTGCAGAACACCGACAATGAGAACACCGACACTGTAAGACTAACAACGGAGAAGACCGACAGTTGAGAATCCCGATGCTGAGAATACCGACATGTTAAGGTAAGTGCGCAATAGGGATGGACGTTAGGGTCAGGGTGTGGGTAAGGTAAGTGTGCAATAGTGACGGAGTTTAGGTTTTGGGGCGGGTTAAGTGAGTTAGGGTTAGGGTGCGGGTAAGGTAAGTGTGCGATAGTGATGGACCTTAGGGTTAGGGTTTGGGTTAAGGTTAGTGCATAGATAGTTGCGTTTGTAAGGTTTAGTGTAGGTTTGTAAGATTTTTGGTATGCTTGTGTTGTGTGTGTGTTTTTTGGGAAAGGTAATTTTTTTGTTGTTTGTCGGGATTTTGGTTTGTCGGGCATGTGAAGTTTTGTGAATTTGAACTTTTTTTATTTTTTTTCTGTGTTTTCATGTCGGTTATTTCATTGTCGGTGTTTTGCCGTGTTGGTGTTATCAGGTAGACCCATATATATGTATATATATATATATATATATATATATATATATATATATATATATATATATGGATTCACTTCATAACACTGAAACTTCAAAATACTGAAAATGACAAAACTTCATAATACTGAAGACCAAAATACTGAAAGCTCAAAATACTGAATACTCAAAATACTGAAACTCAAAATACTGAAAACACATATTATGCGTAAACTCAGCAACAACATAAATCATAACAATTTCTACCAAATATGCGGGGGCAAGCCCCTGCACGTGGGGCTGCACACCCCCTGCTAATTATATATATCTACTAATAGATTGCACTTAACTACACTATGTGCAATCTTGGAGTTCATATATTTAATTAGTAGGGGTGTAAGCAGCCCCACATGAGGGTGCAGGGGCTTGCCCCTGCATATATTTGGTAGAAATTGTTATGATTTATGTTGTTTAAGCTGAGTTTACGCATAATATGTGTTTTCAGTATTTTGAGTATTCAGTATTTTGAGTTTTCAGTATTTTGGTTTCATTGTTTTGAGTTTCAGTATTATGAAGTTTCAGTGTTATGAAGTGAATCCATATATATATATATATATATATATATATATATGCAGAGAGAGGTGGAATCAGAGCACTTAAAGTGAACTAATAAGTCTGATAGTTAATGATGAATTGCTGATGTTTCGACCAACATATAAATTCTATTAGACCACAGAAAGCCCATAGCTGCAACAATGGATTCTTAGTATAATGAGACCATATTTTTCACTCCAATGTATCAGATCTGGAACATCAGTCCTACTCAATATGAATATCAAGAAAGTGACATGAAGGGGAACAACCCGGGTGCCACATAGAAATGCACACAAATACAGACATGTTAACCACAGTATATTATGCCTGCATGTGAATTAGTCTGCTGAGTTAACAAGTTACACAGGTCAGTAAACTGGTCTGTGAATCTTTTTCAGCCATGCTGCAGGCTAAATAAGCAGATAGAAATGAATGTTGGCAGCAATATTGCATATAGTGCATTTACAACTGGTTTAACATGCACAGAAATAAACCTTATATCTAAAGTATAGAGCTATATAAGCAGCAATATACAATAACTAAATTACATACATTTATGTAAAAAACTACTTACAATGTCATATGAAAGCATGAGAATCACAAGTGAGATATATAGTCAGCTTTGTCCACCTGTACCACTTTAGTAATGGGTGCTAACCCTATAATGCTGCCCCTTTCCTCAACCTTCACCCTACACCTTACCTTCATTAAGTCCATCCCATAACACTGCTACTACACAAGACACACTTGGACACACAAACAATACTATATCTTATCCCCTAACCTAATCCTGATGCTAACCCTAAAATACACAAACTCGCACACAGATATATAACACCTATCTTTACTCATCCTTGATCCTAACGCTGCCTCGCATACACATGCAGAAACACTCTCATCCCTCCAACCTCACTTACCTATCTCGACATTACACAATATCAACATTTCCACTGTGAGGCTATCTATACCACTGACATTAAACCACACCCCATGTGTTTGTTGAAGAAATGGCATTCAACAAAAATGTGGGGGACCCATACATACACACACACACATATATATATATTATTATTATTATTTATTTATTTATTTTGACCGGGCTAGTCTAGCTGAATACATGTCCATTTTCAGTAGAGGCCCAGGGAGAAAAGCTCCACAAAATACAGTAATATAGAACAAAACTTGTTATACAAAAAAGAAATATTTTCCAAATGAAAAGTAGTACATAGACTGTTTCATAAGCATAAGCAAGAAAATACAACAGATGAAAAAAATTAATCTTTTTTTTTTTTTTTTTTTTTTTTTAGTTCAGTGGAATTGAGAAATTGAAAGTAGAGAAAAAAAACATAGTACTGTAGAAACCTAGTACAGATTTGAGTGACTAAGAAAAGGTAGAGGGAATAAAAAGTTCAGTCAGGGTTAGTACAAGGACAGAGCCATGGGGAATTAAGCAAAGTTTTTAGATGCTTCTTGAAAGTGCGTAAAGAAGTAAGTGCAGTAAGTTCACTTGGAAGCTTGTTCCAGATAGGTCCAGTACAGTTGGAGAACAAACTATATGTTTAGATGCTAGTAAGTTTGAAACTTGTGACTCATTTCAAACACAAGTTAAAAGACTAACATCGGATTTATCTAAGATGGAACTGACTCTAAAGGAAAGAAAAATCAAAAGATTCTTTAGAGATGTAGGTGACTATGAAAAGGGTAAGCCTTTTGATTCATCCAAAAATGTCCCCTTTAAGTTACCCAGGGAGAATAACAATGGGAACAAGAGATTCTCAACCCCGAAAAGAAAAAGACCAAAATCTATTCTTAAGAATAGTTTTGAGTCTTCTAATTTTACTTCAGGGGAGGATACTTCCTCCAACACAGAAGGTGAACTTGAGGAGAATCATTTGGATGTTTTGCCCAATGCCAAACGTGATAACTTGTTACACCCTTCCGGTCTACTTACAGACGAGGGGGGCGGAAACATAAGAAAAGACACACCAAAACAGAGTATGGAGGCACTCTTGAAAATGATGACAGAACACTAACATTTCATTCCAATGTACATAATATTTCCTCTGTTGAGTTAACTGCTACACAAAATAAACTATTAAATAAAGGGCTTAATTTTGTCCCCGGCTTTTTTGTACCTGAACAGTCCTTAGCCCAAGATGTGGTCAATTTCTGTCGATTGCTAAACCTGAAATTGCTTTATGCAGACAGTGGTGGGGGTAAATCTCATGATTTCAAGTTTAAAAAATCTTCTTTTATTCCACCTATGACACATTTGGTAGGTGTTTTTCAAAAAAATGTATTACAGGATCTACATTATTATTACAAGGATTTTTCTATATCCTATAATAATTTGTCCAATGATGAAGTATGTAGTCTTGATGAGCTTGCTAACAATAGAAATCTAGTTATCACACAAGCTGATAAAGGTGGGGCGGTGGTGGTACTAGATAAGGACTCCTATGATCAGGAGGCTATGAGACAACTGGGGAACAAGGATTATTATATGGATATGCCCTTGGACCCATCCCCACATTTTCAACGTAAGATTGAACAGTTTCTAACACAAGCAGTGGAGGAGGGTATAATTACACAGGCTACTAAAGAACAACTGATGGTTCTGTCCCCCAAGAAACAATATCTGTATCTGTTACCTAAGATACACAAACATGTTAGCAATCCCCCAGGTCGACCAATTGTTTCAGGACATGGTTCCCTTACTGAACCATTGTCTGAATATCTGACTCAATACTTAAAACCGTTACTTGTGTTAATTAGAGCTAGGATTCAAGACACTACGCAATTTTTGGACATTATTAATGATATACAACTTGAACCCCACTGGTTATTATGTACTCTGGACATTACGTCCCTCTACACTAACATTCCACACTGGGCAGGCCTACAAGCATTGGACTATTGGTTAGTTAGATCTGGTTTATATAAACCTGGTTTCAATACCTTTTTGGTTTGCCTTACAGAATACGCAATGTTTTTTATTATCAAAACAAATGTTTTTGGCAAACTAAAGGTACTGCTATGGGTGCATCTTTTGCACCCATTTATGCGGATCTTTTTATGGCATATATTGAGGAGGTAATAATTTATGATATCAATCACAATATTTATATGTGTGAAATGGATATGTGGCGTCGTTATCTGAATGATTGTTGGTTGGTGTGGAAGGCTGATGAGCAATATCTTCTGGAATTTCTTGATTACCTTAACAACAATATATGGGGTATCAAATTCAAGATGAATTTTCATAGATCAAAAATGATTTTTTTGGACGTGGAAATTAATAGGAATGAAGATCATACTCTATCTACTACATTATTTAGGAAATTTCCAGAATATAATTCTTTATTACATGCCACCAGCTTCCACCCACAACATATCATCCAGAATATACCTAAATCACAATTTTTAAGAGCTAGAAGAATATGCTCTAGCCAACAGTCCTATACTAAAATCCGTGATGATTTGGCCTGTAGATTTAAAGATAGAGGGTATCGTTCAGGTACTGTAAATATGGCCAAACAATGGGCTTCTAACTTAAACAGAGAGGACTTATTGCGTTATAAAGATCGTAACCAGGATGTGGCTCAACAGCCGTTACGGCTGGTCACCACCTATGGACGTAACACTCGGGGGTTTATGAACATCATAGATAGACATTGGAATATACTTTTGGCTGAGAACAAACTACATACTGTTCTCAGAGATAGATGTTCTTTTTCTTTTAGAAGGGGACGAACTATTGGGTCCCAGCTGAGTCATTACAAGAGGTTATTGTCTGACCCTAAGGTCTCTACTCAATTAACTTTCACAGGGGTACCAGTGGTAGGATGTATCCCATGTGGGCATTGCAAATTTTGCACCAGGGTTACACGCACTTGTGAATTTAGTAGTAAAAATACTCCTGAGGTTTTTGAGATTAAATTTTGGGCCAACTGTAGTACTGAGTGGGTCATCTATTTGGTGACCTGCACTTGTTCCGCATTCTATGTAGGTCAGACTTCTAGGGCTTTTCGTCTTAGAATCTGTGAACACCTAAGTGACATTAAAAACAAACGTTGTAACAATGCATTATATAAGCATAGTTTGAAACACACATCAGCTAATTTTATGTTTAAGACTATTGATTGCATTAGGGGCAAATGTCAAGACAAGGTTAAGTGGCATGAGATACTTACTTCTAAGGAGAGGAAATGGATCATTAAACTTGGGGCTTTGTTCCCACCTGGTCTTAATGACCAATTTTGAACTATTTGTCATGGATTTTGATTGGTTCTCTTATATTCCCAGTTGTATATATGTATAGTCACTGGGTTTGTCATCACACTAACTATTTAATTTTCACTGATGAAGGCTCTGTTGAGCCAAAACCGGTCTGTATGATTTATTTGATTTATGGGGGATTTTTCCCTCAGGTCTGATTAAATATCTGGTTTTCTTAGTTACCAACAGCTGCTGGCTCTGTTTGTTTTTTAGAACAAACAGTCCCCAGCTTTGTTGTTGGATTTATAGGAGGCAGCTAGAAGCTTGGTAGCAGAGCGCAAGGAAGAGAGGTTTTTATAAAGAGTAATGAGAGTACTAAGTATCGTAGTATTAGAAGGCTGATAGAAGAGTTTGTGGGTGATGGTTAGTTGCTGTAGTAGTATTTGATTTTGTAATTCCAGCCAGCCTAGTTGTTTAAGGTTAGAGCAATGATGGGTACAAAAAGGGGCTCCTGTCGCAAATCTGGCAATATTGTTATATGATGTTGCTAGTTTATTGAAATTAGATTTAGATAAGTTTGTATAAATCGGTGAGGCATAAAGAAGGGTAGAGGGCAGGTGCATTTGTGCGATAGTACTTCTGGCTGAGGCAGTAAGGAAGGGTTTCAGCCTATAGAGAGATCCAAGTTTTCTATTGACTGACTTGATGGTTAAGTTAATATACGAATCAAAGTTGAGATTGGGGTCTATTGTGACATCTAGAAGTTTGGTAGTAGTGTCAGGAGTTATTATTATGCCACTGTTAGAAGTTATATTGAAGGTAAAAGTAGATGACTTCTGTGAAGGTGTGAAAAGTAATAATTTAGTCTTTTTGGGATTCAGTAAGAGGCAATATTGATAGAACCTGTTTTCGGCTGCTGTGAAGACTTTTTGTGTAGTAGTCTGAAGCTCAGCTGGGGAGGATGCTGAACATATCAGTGTTGAGTCATCAGCATATTGAATACAGATGGATTGTGGAAGGGACTTATTTAGATTGTTAATAAAAATAGAAAAGAGGAGTGGTCTCAGTATTGAGCCTTGTGGCACTCCTATTTGATGGGAAGAAGCGATGATATGTGATTGTCCCAAAGAACTGCTTGCTGTCTATTTTTTAAGTAGGAATTAAACCACTGGATAGCCTGAGCGACCAAAGCAAAATAGTTAAGGATGTTTAGTAAGAGAGTATGGTTGACCATATCAAAGGCCTTAGAGAGGTCTAAGAAGAGAGCTGAGGACAGCAAGTTGTTATTCCGATTTTTATTCATATGGTCTGTGAATGACAAGAGTGCAGTAGTAGTGCTGTGATAAGGTCTAAAACCGTGTTGGCAGTCTGCTAGGAGATTGTTTTGGAGAAGATGGTCAAGTAATTGCCGATATAAAAATCTTTCCATGATTTTATCTAATGGAGAAAGTAAGGCTATGGGACGGAAGTTGGAGAGTTCGTTAGAGTTCCCACCCTTATGAAACGGAATGATATGCGAGACTTTCCAGAGGGCTGGGATAATGTCTTCAGTTATGGTTTGATTAATTAAAATGGAGACAGGAAAGGCAAGTACTTTGGCTGCAATTTGTAGGTACTCAGCTGGGAGGAGGTCAGCTGAGGGAGTACAAGGTTTAAGTTTCGTAAGTAGGGTATAGATGAGATCTGTCGAGACTGGTTGCAGTTTGAAAGAGGGGGGATTTTTGTTAAGGGAGTAAGGTGCTTGTGTGGACTGAGGAGATAAAGTTGAAGCTAGGGAAGTAACAGAATCAGAGAAAAATTTGTTGAAAGTATCAGCAATTTGGTTAGGTGTATTCTGAGTGAGGTTAGAAGGAGTAGGTGTTTTAGAATTACCTGGATGTAGTAGTTTGTTGATACCTAACCAGAATTTCTGAGAGTTTTGGCATTGTGTGTGTTGGAATTTCCAATAATAATTTTCTTATCAAGGAATATTAGTTTCTTATATATATATATATATATATATAATATATATATATATATATATATATATATATATATATATATATATATGTATATATATATATATATATATATATGTATATATATATATATATATATATATATATGTGTACTTTCCTACAATGAAAATTCACTTTTGAAATGGGAAAGTACATCCCACTTAGCGAAAGTGCAGTTTTAAAGTGCACTTTAAGCTCACTAGACAAACCTACCGCACCACAATGGAGGACATTGAAAAATGGGTTATGTCCTCCACTGTGGTGCGATAGTTACGGACCTTAGGGTTAGGGCACGGGTCAAGATAAGGGGATAGCCCTACTAACTATCCCCTTACCCTAACCCATGCTCTAACCCTAAGGTCCATGACTATTGCACCACAGTGGAGGACATAGCCCGATTTGGAATATCTTCCACTGTGGTGCGATAGTCACAGAACCTAGGGTTAGGGCATGGGTCAAGGTAAGGGGATAGCCCTTTTAACTATCCCCTTACCCTAACCCGTGCCCTAACTCTAAGGTCCATGACTGCTAGTCCTTTCGGTCTAGCGGGTTCGCAAAAGTGCACTTTCCCGTTAGTGTGGGTGTACTTTTGAAGTTTGAAGTAGTGAACTTTCATTCTTCAAAAGTACACCCATATATATATATATATATATATATATATATATATATATATATATATATATATATATATATATGTGTGTGTGTGTGTGTGTGTGTGTGTGTGTGTGTGTGTGTAGTATCATGTGTATGTGGTACTCTAAGGTTTATAAGGCAGTCATAAAATCAGATACATGAATGTGCATATTGATCATATGGTCTTCTGATATGATCCCACTGAATACTGGTTTGGCAACCCATCATCTTTATAGAGAGAGGGTGTGCTTAAATTGTCAGTATTTGATGCAACTAGATTTGATTAGTACAACAGCATCCTCAGGCTTGTCACACTTGTACTTTTGGATACATTATTTGTCAGAAGTCTGTGACTACATCTGTCACCAGAAATGAACTCACCCACAAAAATAAACATTTAAAAAACTTCTTTGATCACGTTAAATGATTAAGTCCCCACCAATAATACTGAAATGCATAATCAAGTGCAACAAAAATATTCTACTTAATCAGTTAGTGAAAACACGAGTAAAACAGCATCATAACTAAAAACAGTATCATAATTTAGTAGCCTTCTGTTTCAAATACATTTAATATTCATGGAGTCCTTCAGATCTAGTATCTTTACTGCTTGGAACTTTAGCCGCCAACATAGCTACTTAATATCCAATAACAGTACTTTGAAATATTACTGTATAGTTAGGAATTCCACATTTTACTTCCTCTATATATGCAAACAGACTGTGGAATGAGTTGGTAAAACTGCAACATTTCATAAGTACCTAAACCATATGTGAAAAGTCCATTCGTGGTCCGCTGTACAGTTCAAATGTCTTCAAGAATTCAAATTCCATGTGTGCGGAAGTCAAAGACGTAAGCATTCAATCGCACAGACACAGAAAACTGCTTTTGTCTTCTGCATCTGTGTGCAAACGAATGCAAAGGGTGTTCTTAACCCTTATAAAAAAGTATTTTTTTTTAAATTAAAAAAAAATTAATCTCGTGGCATTTTTTCTGGACCGTATGCTGTCATTTCCATTATCTGAACAGTGTCCCTTAATTCTGGACAGTCCAGAAAAATTCTGGACAGTTTGCAACCCTGGAACACCAGCCCTTTTAGAAAAATGTTTTCCTTCTCCTACTTGGCACTGTAATAAGTATTGTTTAAAGGCTGTTCTCATAAATGTTTTCAGCAGTCAGCTATCTGCTTACTTAACTTACAAGTTTTCAATTACTTTAAGGTTTAACTAGGTTAAAATAATGTTTAGTGTGAGATTTAAGGAACTGTTTGTTAATGTTTTAGCTTTTATCACAAAAGATTTTCAGATTGAAAAAAAATTGTGATACATGAAGTTGAACTTACTAAGAGATCTCAGACTAATGGGCTTTCAGATTACTCCTCATTATCAGAAACATCTGCCATCTAGGTTGAGGGTAACAAAATAAAGAATCACTTGTCAGTGGGATACTACAACACTTTCAGGGATATTAAAGTGTTTTGTTAGATTTTAGGAACCGCTATTTGCAGCAGATGACGCACAAGTTGCTACAAGTCAAGAATTATTTGCATTTTTTTAATTCTCTACCTTTTTAAAAAAACATAATCACTTCCAGCATATTTCTTAGTGGGTTTGTGGAAAAACAATGGCTGTTGAGTGGTCCTGATGGCTTACCTGTAGAAGTACATCTTAAATGATGAAGAAATGTTTTTGAATAATTCAATAGTCATGGATAACTATGTCATTAATTCAGCTGACCATCTTCTCATTTCTGGAGGCAGGCAATAATTGCTGTCATTTACATCCTGGTAAAAAGCCTCTACAAATAGATTCATACCAACCATTATCTATTCTCACCCATGGCTATAACTTTTCACTAACCTAGTAGCTAAAAGACTGGCTAGAGTTCATACTGTGTTGATTGGTTTAGACCAAATGGGATCTGTACCTTCCACAACCATTGATGATAATTTGATAAAAACAAACTTGTTTATTAACAGAAGATGCTGCTATAATAAAGCACATTTTATTAGTAGCAAGTCTAAAAGTTGAAAACACATTTGAAAGTGAAAGGGCGAACTGTGTCTTTGTGCCTTAGGGTTTGGATGTGTGTGTGTGTGTGTGTGTGTGTGTGTGTGTGTGTGTGTGTGTGTGTGTGTGTGTGTGTGTGTGTGTGTGTGTGTATAGCCTGTCCTATTTCTGGTGCAGTAGAGAACTGGTGGCTGAAGGTGAGTCCCAGTGGTGGACTAAATTGGACTAGGGTGTGATTCATACCTTTTAACCTCTTAGAGTAAGAAATCTGGACAACCCCTAAAATAATGGTGGGACAAAGGCCCAAAAATAGGGACAGAGTTTAAATATTGCACTTATAAGCTTAGAAAGTTGCTGGAATAATAGGATTTGTGTTATTGTGCATTTTCTGAAGGATATAAAGTCTGAAGCTCAAATGTGTCATTATTTAGTGACTTCAATCCTCAGTGCTTTGCCAGAAAACCACAGATTTTATTACCAACAAACTAAAAATATGAGGCATAAATCTGGACATTCTGTGAAAATCTGGACAGTTGAGAGGTATGGAGTGATTTTGTTTATTAAGGATGTGGTAGAATTGCAGAACCATAGTCTGAGACTTGTAGTGGATTTGCAAGCCATTTCCCCTTCAGCCAACGTCACATGGTGGAAGATCACCAGTTATGGAGTACACTGCTTAAACACAAGATCTTTTCTCCCACAGGGGAGTATGTCTCCAAGAGAAAGTTAAAAAAGAATTTTATTCCTATGTATTAGAAGGGGTACAGGGAGCTACCTTTTGATTGTTCACATTACTCAGCAAGAATGAAAGTTCTGCCTACAGTCCCATCACACTAATAGACTTCTCACTTTAGTATATTTTACTCTGACAAAACTAGTTTATATGTTGCAATTATGTAGAGGATAGGGGAAAGAACTGGGAAGAGTTGGCAATGTCAAGCAACAGAGTCTGACAATTTTCATATGGGTCCCCAAGAGTGGCTACATTATGCGGTGCCACCATCTATCGTAATTGTTCAGCCATTAGGTGGGACTTACCCTTTGAGGATTCCACTAAGATTTGTTTGTTAAGACCCCTCCCCCCACCAAGACCTTTACCAATAAGTTTGTTTTACTGGGTCAGGATGTTGTTTCTACTGTTTCAGTTGAGATTTTATAGCCATGGAAGGGATTAGTTCAGAAATTGCTATTAGAATTGCTTTGTGAGACTTATAACCTCAAAGCTTTATCTACTAAAAATGTAGACATGGATCCCTGTTCAAATTTATGGGATCTATTCTTTAATCTCATGGACAAATCTTTTCAACAAATTTAATTTGCTATAATATACATGTCTAGATTAGATGGTTGTTCAGTTATCAGATAGTTGCAGATGGTGTAGAGACTCTGAAGTCATACTAAAAGGTTATCATTGTTGTTGATTTTTCTATATGTTTTTTTTCCAACCTGCTCTTCTGGTTTATATCATTGAGACAATATTATGTACTTCATAATGGTTATGGCTATTATTGTTGCCTGTTTTAGATACTGGCGTACATCAAGCTATTAAGAATGAAGTTGTTTTTCTAATTCTGTCATAACATATAACCATATACTCAGGCACTGTCAACTGATTTCATAGGTAAGTTCTAGTCTAGCTGCCCTTCTGGGCCATTTTATGTCTAGCCAATTTCCCCTTCAGTGGTTCATAGGTTCATAGGTAGGTACTAGGCTATCGACCCTAGGGCCTATACAAGCCCAGCCAAAAAGGTACCCTGGCTTTTGCCACCCAAGAAAATTTATTTTCCTGTGCTACTGTCAAGCAGAGCCACAAAAGTGATCCACCGGGTGAATTTTCTATTTCCAATCCAATCATCAAGATTTTTCTTAAAGAGTGCTAATAAGGAGTTTTGTTTGATATTGATAGGTAGTTTATTCCAGAGTATGGGAAGTGTCTGGGACAGGAATCTATCCCTCCAGCATGTTTTGTTTATTGTGGTGACAAGGTTTAGGTCCCTAGAGCATGTAGCTGGGAGGTATTGGGATTTCTTTAAGTGGAGCATGTCCAACAGCTCTGGGTTTGACATAGCTTTGTATGTTAGGCAGAGATCACCTCTGAGTAGGCGATATGCGACGGAGTAAAGCTGGAGGTTTTTGAGACAGACTGCATAGGGCATCTGTTTGAAGCCAGTAATCCTCTTTGTGAGGTATTTCTGTGGCCTTTCCAGTTGTTGTAGATATTTTGTGAGGTACATACCAAAGGGGGTGTTGTACTCTATGTTGTTGTTTGTCTTTTTGGCTTTTCCCGGTAAGGGGTCGCCACAGCGGAACTCCGGTCCACTAATGATTGGCACTAGATTTTTATGGTGCCAAGTTGCCAGCCCGATGCCCAACCTTCAATGAAGGCACGCCCATTCACGCATGTCTTTCAGAGGCCACTTGACCACGGAGAGGACATGCAGACTCCATACAGAAGGCACTCCCTGCACACTAGCTGAGAATCGAACGGGAAAACCTCTTTCTGTGTGGCAACAACTCAACTGCTGTACCACCGCGGCAGTCTAATTGAGAATCAAACCCTGTACTTAGTGTCTGTGAGGGCTCAAGGAAGCACTTTAACCATTATTCCAACCCCAAACCCCTTAAAAATGAGGTTGCTAATGAGTGCTGTAGTGTTGCTGTATGGTTATGAAGAAAGCTTGAGCAAACCATTCCACTTTAATAAGAGCTTCAAAGGCTGTATTAGTTTTACCTCCATTCATGAGATTCCAGGTTACTTGTTAGTAAGTAACAGACAAGCTGCTCATTTTGTATGATGTGGATTGATGCAAATGTATTTGGTATTTGCTCCTGATAATCAGTCACAGGGCAATTAACTCTGCATTTGAAAAATGGTATAACCTTTGCACACTAACTTATGATTGCAGGTAAATAAATTTTGATCAAAAATGATTGCAATTTATATGATATACAGGAGCAAGGGAGTAAATTGCAGAGCTGAAAGTATATAGGACTTAATAAGCCTTCAGTCAATTAAAATCCATAAAAAAGATAAGGTGACTTATAATGTGTAAGGCAACTGCACTTATTATCTTCTGTCTATGTTATAAAGAGTGTGATCTGTATATTTGACCTGTACATAAACCATGATTTTTTTCAGACGATGCTCAGAACTATTACAGATACTGAATATATGGTGAAATTAGTGATAGCAAAACTGTAAGCTGTGAGTTTTGTAAATCTGTAAATGATTTCAAATAACTCTCATACTCTTGTACAGTCATGTAGGAAGTTATATAATGGCTACAGAAAATGCCAGATATAGTTTAGCAGAAATGTGAACATGTCCTGCCTAAATTTGTTATAAAGAGTGAATAAACCCAGACAGCATTACATGCCATCATGTACTGGTGCTAAAGCAATATCTAAGGTGTCTGTTTTCCATTTAAATACCTTATGATTTTGGACACTTGCACCTAACATTTAGCTGGTTCAAAACACACCAGAAAAAAGAGGACAAAAACAAAGTAGTCTGCAGTGTCTGAAAAACTATTGGCTTAGACAAGGTTGCATATAATTACATTATTCCTACAACTCCAAGGCACATTCTCTTGTCATCTAGTGTTTCTCTCTGAAGCTGATTCTTTAGGAAAGAGTGATTCTGGACCTCCAGTTCTTGCTTTTACCCTTCAGTAATTGTTATAGTGGTTTTGAGGTCATTAATATTTGTTTTGTTTTCTGCAGCAATCATTTTTTAGATATCATAATGGATATGTGAAATGGTGTTACAATATTTTATTTCAATGTTTAGGGCCTGAATTAGTTGAAGAAATCGTAATATTTCCGTTTGTTGCAGAATGCAGCTCATCAGTGTAGAGGAAGCACATTTACAAGGACTAAGTGGTTTTGATGCCATGGGGTCCTGTGTTTCTTAACCATTAGTAGCCATAAATGTTGTTAGATTTTTAGCACCTCACTGACCATCTTCAAGCGCAATCTGGATGATTGGATAGGTAACTATCAATTCACCCTGGGGTTTCCACCTCTCTTGGACAGGGGCAATAAGTGCTGATCATGGAAACAAAGGCAGAACTTTGCTAGGCTTGTAAGGGTGATAATGCCATTAGCCTAGTAACCTCCTATGATCCTATGATCCTATGTGTGCCATTTGAAAAGTATCGAGATAGTGAATGCTTTCATGAATTTTTTTTTATTTGAATTTTAAAAAACATGATAATAGAATTTATTTTAAGAAACTTAGCCAAGACCACTAAAAAGTTGTTACTATTCATATCTGAGTTATAAGAGACATTTTAAAATATATAATTTTAATGCATTAACAGCACTGATTTAATGCCTTTTTCTACATGGTTGACATTCAGTTTTTTAAAAATGTAATATTATTAGACAAGATATATTGGAAATTATATGTGGTTGATATTCAACTGTTAAACAGGGAGTAGGATATTTAACCACATAAACAGAATTAGACTTAATCTCTTCTTCTTGATCAAATAATACAGCAAGTGATAATTCTATAACATGTGAGTTCTTACCACTGTATTTAGCTAATAGGATTAAATTATTTCATATTCTTTTGGGTTTCATCCAAGGAAAAAATAGTGCTGGTATTACAAACTATATAATAAGGGATTCCATACACTAGATCAAAGGTTCACTACTTCGAAATAGTGTATGGAATGCACACTGCAGTGAAAGTGCACTTAATCGAAAGTGCACTTACGCGAAGTTCAGTACAACGAATGGGCATTGTACTGAACTTCTGTGCAGTACTCATGGACCTTAGGGATAGGGCACGGGTCATGGTAAGGGGATAGCCTGTAGGGCTACCCCCTTGCCATGACCTGTGCCCTAACCCTAAGGTCCATGACGACTGCTGCGCAGTGAAGGACATAGCAATGTCCTCCACTATGGAGCAATAGTCAAGAACCTTAGGGTTAGGGCATGGGTTAGGGTAAGGGGATAGCTTTACTAACTATCCCCTAAGCCTAACCCATGCCCTAACCCTAAGGTCCATGAGTATCGCACCATAATGGAGGACATAGCTTGTTTTTTGATGTCCTCCACTGTGCTGCGGTACTTTCGGTGAAGTGCAATTTCGTGGAAGTTCACTTTCCCATAAGTGAGGTTTCCTATTACAAGTTCGAAGTTGTGAACTTTTATTCTTGTAATAGGAATCCATAATAAGACATTGTTTCCTATGCCTGTTTTGGCTTGAATGCTAACAAGCCTGTATATTTTCTGCTCAGCAGTTAATATCTCAACATTTTCAATTTCACTTCATCAGAATTTTTTTCAATAATAAACAGTAGACTCATGACATGAAAAATTATATGTTTTATTCTTTGCTACATTCTGATTTACTTTAAAAAATAACACAAAAATAAGAAATCAAGTAATTAAGTATACTGGTGGCATTTCAATGAGGTTAATTGCTTAAATCTTAAAAAGGTTTTAGTTATCATTTAAAAAAATGAAGTAAAAACTTAATTTTATTTACAACATTGTCATTCCAAGTCTAAGCTGGGTGTTATGCTTATTAAATGCCATGACTACATTTCAGTTTAAATTCACCTCATAAGTTGTAATTTAATAGACATTACATGTGTCACCAATATCTAAAACATTAACAGTGCTTTATTATGGATTGCAAATTATACAGAACATAACATACAGTACAACACCCTTGTGGTAGGAGAGTGCAGTAAAGGACCCATACATTTGAAGATTGTTGGATCCAGGCTCAGTTTTGAGCATTTTTATTGGTTACCTCTTTATTTATTTTACATTTGTTGACCGGGATAGGGCCAACTGGATACATGTCCATTTTCAGCAAATGCCTGGGGAGAAAAGCTCCAAAGTAGAACATACAGTAAAAATCACAAAATTATTACAAGTTACATATAGTTTACAGACTCTAGTTGAGCAAGCAGGTAATATAATCATACATTTTTAAAACTGTGTTGACAAATTGACTAGGCAATGTAACATGATTACAGACGAGGTTACTTGCTTTCAGTTAAGGTTTTTGCAGTTGCGTTATAAGCCCCATGTTTGTGCAGGTCAGCTCTTGTTTTAAACACAGCTCCTTTAGGTGATCAGCCACTGCTCTGATATCTGCACCTGTGCCATCCAAGGCTTCCAGCAAATGATAATTCTAAGATTGTTGTTCTATTGCACTTTAAACTGTATTTCTGCTGAACTGCTGTTTATTTCTGCTATTTTTAACTGAGATGAACTGTTTTATCTGACTTGGGCAATTCTAAACTGTAGTAGTATAGACTAGATTCAGATTCGCTGGATCTAGTTCTGCTTTTTTAATATGAGCACTAATTTCCAGCAGACTATTCTTGGAGAGGGCCCCCCTGCACCCTTGTAGCAGGGCATTACAGTATAGGACCCATACATTTGAAGATTTTTGCATCCAGGCTCAGTTTTGAGCACTTTTAATGGTTACTTTCCTTCAATTAAGGTTCTTGGATTTACTTTATAAGTTATATGTTTGTGCAGGTTTGTGCGATGTGCACCATGGTGCACTAACATGCACTAAAGTGCAATTGCTGATACTCATGGCAGTTATTGACACAAAGCATCTACTTTTCTTTTAGCTGAAGTGTGCTCAAGAAGAGTTTTTTCTGGTTGTGCTTCATTAGTTGGTGAAATGACCAGCAGAGCCTCCGAGGTATCCACACTAGTCCTATTCACCAGCTCTAGCAGTCTAGTCTCGCACAGCATTCCCAGCTGGTCATTCTGGTCATTCCCTGCTGCTGACCACACTAGTTTACCTAGCACTATGGAATGACAATTTTCCACCACTTCTCCAGCCAACCTAATCGATTTAGGCATCCTGAGGCAATGTAGCGAATGCCTCATGTACACTGACAACCTACTTCTCCTAATGTACTCAGCTTCAACATGTGAGAGGTGCAATCTAGGCTCTCTCACTTACCTCTCAGTATATCTAACACTAAGCAGGTTGTCAGCACACACATCTCACTGTCATCACCAGTCACACAAACAACACATAACCCTACATATGCTAAGGCCCTCCCCAAAAATGTACCTAAAGTTCAGAGACCTTTCAAACACAAGTGTACTCCAACTCCACATAGTACACTCACAGATGACTGCAGTAGACAAAGACACATGCAACAGTGTGTCACCAAAAAACCCCTTAAGGTGAAATGAAAAATCCAATATTCTGTCATGAGACATACAGATGTGCCACTCACCAGGTTGAATAAGGAAAAGGTCACAGTTTGCTGTCTGTCAGGTGCCAGGATCCGCAACATCACACATGCACTCAAGCTTCTCCTCAACAAGTACTGTTATGATTCCATCATGGTCCATGTTGGTGTCAACAAATTGAGATATACCTCACTGGACTATATGAAAGGAGACATGACTGAGCTCTTGGATTAGGTGTCCTAGGCAGGTATGTCCCTAGCCTTAAGCATCATATTACCCTCAACAACTATAATGCCACAATACAAACAAAAAATAATTGACTTCAACAATTGGCTGAAATTCTGGTGTCATTCCAAGGGGATCCAGTTCCTGTCAGCCTGGGATAACATGGTCAATAGACCTCGATGCTTTGCCAGAGATGCTCTTCACCTGTCACTCTTGGGATTTCGTTTACTGCCTAAGGCTCTTGCTTCCCCTATAGGGCCTTTTTTAGGCAATGTCACAAGAACAAAATTTCCAATGTAAAAATATCCTCAAAAGTCAGCATTAGGTTTATGCTGCTAAATGCTAAGAGTCTAAATATAAAACTGTACTCTCTGGAAGCAGTTCTTACTCTAGAAGATACCAGCATCTGTGCAGTGACAGAGACTTGGTTTAAGGCCACAGAAAGCACACCGGCCATACCAGGTTACAATGGCTTCCTCACATTCAGACCACCAAATGCTTGTGGGAAAACTAAAGGCGGTGAACTATTGATATTCATCAAAGACAAATACACCTCCAGACTGGTTAGAATGAGTTCCTTGAATTATTCCAAATACAACTGACCATAGGCAAGACCCCTCTCCAAGTTATTGCCAATTATAAAACCCTGTCCATGAACTGGGATGCCTACAATGCCTATCTGGACCTACTGGAGACAATCAATATACAACCAAACACCGTGCTTATGGGAGATTTCAATTACCAGTCCATAAACTGGGCAAAGTATACATGTACCAATGCACTTGCCCAAAAGTTCTTGAACTTCATAAACTACAATGACTTGAACCAATTAGTTGACACTCCCCAAGGGGCTCAAACATTCTGAACCTGGTGCTAACAAACACGGGCGATCATTACACCACCCCAAGTGTATGGCCCTCCTTGGTGAGATCAGATAGATCAGTCTCATTAGAAGTAACCATTGCGTCTCACCCACCCTCAGCAGAAACAAGGCTAAAAAATTTCTCCAAAGCAAACTCCAACTTACTACAAGACAGCATCAATAGCTTCATAGCCCCTGCCTAAGGACACCTATGCTGGGTTATAGTCCAAAGCCTTGTATAAACATCTATACAATTGCATTGACTCAGTCATACTGGACAGGATCAAGGTTAGTTTCTCAAGAAAGACCAAACCTGCTTTGTGGACATCTGCAATAAACAGGCTATATAACAGAAGAAAGAAATTGCTGTCTAAAAGCAAGATGGAATGGTCCTGTAACTGTAAGCACTCCATCCTCTGCTTAAACAACCATATAAGATACCTTGTAAGGCAATCTGAAGCCAACTACAAATCTAAATTTACTGCCCAAGCTAAGGGTAACCATAAGGCACTTTTTAGCTACATCTGTAAATTCAAAAGAAAATCCCAGATCTGTGCAGAACTTGTAAATGGCAGAACATATACTAAAACTGTGGAAATAGCAAACCTGCTACCAGATTGGTTTAGTGAGAACTTCTCCCCCTTATCCCCACCTCATATACTGTTAGACATCCTGACTACCTGCCCTCCTCCTGAAATCTCTAAGGGACAAGTCCTTAGTGCCCTTTCTAAAGCCAAAAACACAGCCTCTATGGGACTTGACAATATCCTTGGATGCATTCTAAATTGTTTAAAACAGGAGTTAGCTGCACCACGTGGCACCCTCTTCAACCACAGCCTAAACACTGGGTATGTCCTGCAAAATGGAAAACTGCTACTGTCACCCCCTTACATAAGGGAGTTCATCCACTAACCCTGGCAACTATAGACCCATAAGTCTGACCAGCCTCATCTGTAAGGCCATGGAGAGAATCACCATGGACCTTATCAACAAAGATATAGATGACCTCCAAATGCTAAAGCCGACCCAGTTTGGCTTTGTTAAAGGGAGATCGTGTCTACTGAATTTGATGGACTTCTTTGAGGCAATCATCAAAGCCCAGGCTGAGGGTAAAACTGTACATATGGCCTACTTGGACTAAGCAAAGGCCTTTCACACCATTCCCCACTCAGGCTTCATAGATAAATTCACTCAACTGAATATAAACCCGTATATTGTTAGGTGGGTTGTAAACTGGCTCCCTGGTAGAACACACAGAGTCAAGGTAGGACACTCTACCTCCACCAACAGAGCAGTAACCAGTGGTGTTCCTCAGGGCTTGCTGCTGGGGTCAAATCAACTTCTCAAAAGTTCAGGCTAAAAAAAAAAAATCTGCGGCTGACAAAGTTTGTGGATGACTGCAAATTAGGAGCAGTCTTTGAGTCCCCTGGAGATGTGGACATCCTACAAGAGGGTCTTACACAGACCAATGACTGGTGCCAAAATGTTTGTCTTTTCGGCTTTTCCTGGTTAGGGATCGCCACAGTGGAACTCCGGTCCACTAAAGATTGGCAGTAGATTTTTTTATGGTGCCGAGTTGCCAGCCCGACGCCCAATCTTCAGCGAAGGCACGCCCATGTCTTTCGGAGGCCACTCGACCGTAGGGAGGACATGCAGACTCCACACAGAAGGCACTCCAGCCGTGAATCAAACAGGAGAACCTCTTGCTGTGAGGCAACAATGCTACTGCTGTACCACCATGGCTTCTCGATGACTGACTTAGCCAGACAGATGCAAATACAAGGCTTAAAATGACTTAAATTAAATGCAAAAATATACCATCATCCCCTTTGGCAAGGGTGATGTCCCTATGGATTACCACATTAATAATAACACCTGAAGTTCTCATTGTGGTGAGAGATCTGGGCTCTCAGGTTGACAGCAATCTCTTCTTTGATCACCATGTTTCTACAGTGGTAAGGAGAGCTTTCTATATTGCCCATCGTATAAGTAAAGGCATTGCCTCCAGGAAAAAGGAGATCACAACTCCCCTAAACTCTTCCATCATCAGGCCACCTACAACAACTGGAGACACCTCAGAAATGCCTTACAAGGAAAATTCAGGGTATTCAGCACATGCTTTAGGCTGATTATCCCTGTGTCTATACTCCGTCTCATACAGGCTTCTCAGGGGAGATCTTTGCCTTGCATAAAAGGCAACCTCACATCCATCTTTAATGGAAATGCTGCACATTTGCAAGTCTAAAGGCATCCCTTGCATTCTCTCTAGTGATCTTAACACAGGATGCAACATTAACAAGACTTGCTGGAAAGACAGATTCATCTCCCAAAGGTCACCCCCTACTCTGGAACAAACTGCCAATTCAAGTGAAGCAGAGCCCATTGGTGACCCCTATTAAGCATAATTTGGATGATTGGATGGGAAACCATAAATTCACTCCAGGGGTCTCACCTGCATCCCTCCTGGACATGGCAGTAGATGTTAATCTATGTCCGCTTATAGCATTGATAATAGAGGGAAAAGGGTTGGATCTCAACTAGGCTTGTAAGGGCCCCAGGGCCATCACCTTAGTAACCTCCTCTGATCCTGTGATTCTTTAAATACTTTCTTAAGGATATCTGTGCAATTTCTTGACTTTTATTGGATTATACAAATGGATTCAAATTACAGAATTTTCCCACTGAGTGAAGACATAATTAGATAAAGACATTATATTTTTGACATGTAAGTAGAGATAATTTCCTGAAAAGTGACTACTTTTAGCTTTAACTGTACTAATATGTCTATGGGGGGGGTGACATTGACATATTAATGTCTTCACCTCATAGATACAAAGTACAGGGTTTGGTTCTGACCATGGATTATTTGCTAGGCTTAAAATGACTCTTCAGGGCAGTTAGCCTAGTATTCTGCCATAAACCTATGCATTACTGCTGATTTTAGGGTTTTAAATGACAGTATCAATGTTATTACTAATTCAACAATATATATAGCAGAAAAACTTTTAACAAAGCTATTTACATGCCTTCTTTTGTACCCTAAGTTTGTCTGGACAGGATATGCTCCCTAGTATTCACAGAAGGTTTAAAAAGTATAATAAAACATTTTGGAAAAAATATACAACACAGTAAACCAGCACTAGAAAGCAAAATGGCAAATATCTCTACAGCAACCATGTACTTTCCCTTTACACTGAGATAAGCTGGGATGAAAGTTAGCCAGACAGATGCAAATACAAGCATGCTGAAAGTGATAAACTTTGCTTCATTAAAAGTATCTGGCAATTTCCTTGCTATAAAAGCAACTATAAAACTGGCACATGTCAGTATTCCCATATAACCAAGCACAGAATAAAATGTAGATGAGGAGCCTTCATTGCACTCCACTGTTATTGCTCCTTCTTGTGAAATCATGTTCTCTTCTGGAAATGGTGGTGATGTCCCAAGCCAGACAAAGCATATTACCAGCTGAATCAAAGAACAAAATGTGACAGTAACTTTGGGAACTGTAGGACCAACCCATACTTTTAGCTTACTGTCAGGCGTCATTGCTTTGAAAGCTATTACAACCATGATGGTCTTAGCCAATATGGAAGATATGGAAATTGTAAATATTACACTAAATGCCACTTGGCGTAGCATGCAAGAATATTTTGCTGGACGTCCAATAAATATTAGAGGACAAAGGAAGCAAAGCACAAGGGCCAGTAGAAGAAAAAAGCTGATCTCCCGATTGTTAGCTTTAATAATTGGAGTATTTCGGTACTTGAAGAATATGAACAGAACAGACGCAGTGATCAGAGAACAAAACGCAGCACTTGAAGCAAGAGTTATCCCCAATGGTTCAGTGTAAGACAAAAATTCAATTGTTTTTGGAATACATTTATCACGACTTTCATTTGACCAATGATCATCAGAGCATTTGATGCAGTCAGCAGAATCTAAAATGAAAAGATATATATTTATGACATATGTACCCATACAATTACAGCTATTATTGTTCAGCATAAATACATATTTAAAATGGGCATTATTTATTTGCATGCTTAATGGTTTGGAAATATGTTGATTCATCCAGAAGTGGAGAGGTGCATTTCTCTTTCAAGAAATTACTATTTTGACATGAAGCCCATGTACAACAGTAAGTTAATACATTAAAACATAAATATTTATGTCATGTTTGGTGAACAAGGTATGCTGAAAATTGAATGGATTTGGGTTCCCAGTCATTTAGTCAACTATTCACCATATGAATGCAATTTTAAGCTGTGTTTATATTAATTTTGTTACATAGCTATATAATTCTGGTGGAGTTTCCCCCTAAGCTTCCACTGAAAATGTTTTTTCCCCCATGGAAGCTTCACATAAAAACTGCAAGGAACCACCACGATGCAAACCAAAAGTTTTATAGGTCAGGTTATAATCAATAGTGAAATCTCCCATCCTTATATATAAAATCCCTCCATCAAAACAATCAATCCCATCAAATTTAAAGACAATCAATAAAAGAATTTAAAGATGCATCCCATGCCTATGGCATTTTTAAAAAATCATGTTATTTTTATGAATAATTTTTTTTTTTAAAAAGCATTAAATTAATAAAATAAAACACACAATAAAACATAAAATCCACTAAATATTTATATAGCCTTTTTACTACAAAGAGATACTTAACAAGACCACAATATTAATTGTATATATATGCATCATGAATTTAAATAATGCATACTGCAAATAATAATATAAATAAATAATTAATATGAATATTAATAATTAAATATAAAAGTCTAAATTCTGGTTATGTTATAATGAAACAATTTAATATATTAAATATACTGAAAAAACACACACAGTAAGTAAAACCTATATGCTGCTCAAGTGTACATACAAACAAAACAAAATAAAATAAAAAAATAAATCATAGAAAAAAAAAAAAGAGGAAGAAAAGGATGAAAGAGTTCTATATGGGCTCTGAAATTTAAAATCCATCTTAATTCATTTAGTTCAAGGGTACCTAAAAGGTCGCCCTCTCTCCTATTCTGATGTATTACTTGTAGCTTCCCAATCAACAAATAAACAAGCAAACAAATAAATGAATATATATATATATGAAAAAAAGTATAGCAAGCAATAAGAAACTGCTGATTTCGTAGCCATCTCTCCTAGCTAGCTGTTGCCAGTCATACTAGTCATAAAAGTGAATTAATGCATTTTACCAGTCATTGGCCATGGCAGACTTTATGTCCTAGGAGACTAGGTTTTCAGTCATATCAAACAGATTATCTTAGTCTCTGACATGATAGTCTTTAAGCAGAAGTAAAATTACTGAGGGGAGGTGTTTGCTTAGAAATGTGCAAACGTGTGTATGTGTGTGTGGATGTGTTTGTGTGTTTTTGTGTATAAAGTATGTTCAGTTTTATTTGCCATCATATGATGCATTCTCATCATCTGGAGCTTCCACCTATAGATTTGCAACAATATAGAAAAATACTTAACCTGAGATTTTTTTGCTGAATTGAAAATACCATCACTGTAAATGAAAACACATTATAATACATAGTATATACAAGTATATATTAAGAGCTTTGTCATAAAGGTGTTATTTACAAAAGCATGCTGTTTCCTAAACACCTGTCTGTAGATAAAACAAAACCATTCAGACTTTTATATTACAAAGAATCAGAGGATGGCCAGAAGCACTTCTTTTACTGAATGGCAGTGAGCACCATTGTGGTTCAGTGCCTTACTAAGCCACACAGTATTCAAGTGAAGGTCAGATGAGTCAAGCCAAAGGCTGCAGGACACAGTCTGATAGCATGTCAGAGCCTTGCTCTGCTGTACTGTACTACCATTCCTTATCAAAAAGCATATTCACTTACAGAATGGATGGCACCTTGTCCAGGGGTGATAACTTGGATTGTACATTCATTCCTACAGATAACTGAATATACTGCACATAGAGCATTCTCTACACATAAACAAAATGTCCTTATTACAGCACAGTCTTCTTTCTTTGATTCAGAAGTTAACATAACAGTTATTTTATCTCAAGTGGAGAGGAGACATAAATGATACCTGAGGCACTCGTGTCCTTTCAAAAGCCTTAGAGGTATAGCCATGACAGCTGTTTCATTTTCTACAGACTTTGATAATGTGTGTGTGTGTGTGTGTGTGTGTGTGTGTGTGTGTGTGTGTGTGTGTGTGTGTATATATATATATATATATATATATATATATATATATATATATATATATAAATAGATAGATATATGGGAGCCATGAATTTAATTGACTGGTGTTTTGGTCGGCATGAACAAATGACTGAGATTGCACAATTCTTGGAGTTGGGGAATATGACCTTTCCATGATATTGCACACTCAGAATAAGTATATATAATTATCAAGAGATGCTTATGTATATGGGGGGAGGGGTGCAGCACTGTAAAAAATGTTTTGTGTATTTTGTTAAGTTTTAATTTTGCATGCACTGTGGTTATTGTTGGTCATAAGATTACTGCTTGACGCATGCATAATATCTTGTTAGCATTTGCATTGTTGATGTTTTATGTACAGCTTGAACATCAACTTTTAGATCTTTTGATTATTTATATATATATATATATATATATATATATATATATATATATATATATATATACACACACACACACACATGCATTGTTTCTCAGTCACAGCATATTATTTCAACAAGTGATATAATAACCAGCTAAGACACATCACCAGGTGTTTCGTACTCACAGGGATATATGACAGATATAGCCCTATACTAGTGTCCAAGGTGTGAACTTTGTTGTAATGCTTACATAAGCACCTTATACATCTCCACAACCCACTTAATATATTGAGGGTACTCATTGCTAGTGAGGTCTATGGGAGGGGCAGGCTAGGATGGTAGAAAATAATGTAAACTGCTAACATTAACTGCTCAGAGCCAAAAAGGAACAAACTTGGGTTTGGTTCCCAGCTAGAACCAGCCTTATATGGCCTCCATCTTTTTATCACTTTTAGTTTAACAAGGCTCTTCCTCTCAACCAACCAGAGATAATGAATATCTTCTAGACTAGTGATACCCTTGGGTGGACTGGCTATCAAGCAGGCTTCTGTAAAGAAATCACATTCTGCCTAATTCCTAAGCAGATAATGCACCCAGCTTTTACTTTACATGATTATGTCATCTTGGTATACAGTGATTTAAGGGGTATGTCTCATAATTACTGAAATGTTGCAGGGGTCAAATATAACCTAACAGAAGGACTGTGTAATGGAATAGTTCATTTAAATGGAAAAAGCCATCTTCTCTTTTTCTTACTCTGTAAATGCAGTTGTCACTACCAATCTATAGGTCCAGAGATATAAGATACCATCAGTTCCCAGTCTGTCAGTCTATTTGTGTATATCTGCTCAGCATAATCCAGGAACTTGCAGCCATGGGTTAGAGCAGCTACTTCCCTTTTCACTCTCCTGGCTGAACAGCTGCTTAAACTTAAACATGAGTCTAGGGAAGCAGTTGTCACAGCATTCAGATCCCATCGAGTTCTCATTGTGGAACTGATAAGTGGGAAAGGCAAACAGGGAGGTGAACTTTACGTTTAGAGACTGACTGGCAGTTAGTACTACTTTAGGGTTATGGAAGTGAGGGAAAGAGAGTTTAGGTTTAGGGAGTGATCATTGTGGAGGGGAGGGGTATTTTACATTTAGCTGGCTAAGAGTTAGGTATAAGGAGGGGGGATTAGGTTTAGGAAGTGATCGGGAGTTGGCTCAGAGTTAGGTTTTAGGGAGTGGAGGGGGTTTTACATTTAGGGAGTGATTAGTATTTAGCTCAGAGTTAGGTTTAGGGAGGGGAGGAGGTTTAGGGATGGGAGGGGGATTTTAGGCTTAGGGAGTGATTAGGAGTTGGCTCAGAGTTAGGTTTAGGGAGGGAGGGGTTAGGTTTAGGGGTGATCATGAGTTGACTCAGATTTAGGTTTAAGGAGGGGAAGGGGGCTTTTAGTTTTAAGGAGTGATCAGGAGTTGGTTCACAGTTAGGGTTAGGAGTGAATAGAAGCTGGAAGGTGGGTTATGTTTAGCGAGAGACAGGGAGTTGTTTTTAGGGTTAGGGTCAGAGTTCTGAGAGGGATAGCTAGCTTAGGAGTAGTGCACAGAAATTGGAGTAGTGGGAGCTAGGGCACTTACCATCACAAAATTAGTAGCTACAGGGAGGTGTGTCATGAGCTAATAGTACACAAGCACTTGTAGTAGATCCAGTATGAAATACATATTAATAAACATTTCATGTTACTAACTGCAAGACATATTAACATTGTCAGTTATGCAGATTTGCTCCTCTTATAATTAATGTCTGTTTATTGTTTTTTTTTTAATTACTGTTGGCAAATGGGTCCATTTAGCATCACTTGTCATGACAATCAAATAATAAATAAGTGAGTAAATTAGTTTTTTTTTAGTTTTCTGGAACTGCAGCTAACTTGGAAAGAAGCAAATTATTTGTGTGATATATTTAGGAATGTAGTCTATCATTAACTAAGAGTCATATTGGAAATAATACTCAGTTTTAGCATTGTGACAAAAATGATTGAAAAGTATTTAAGATAACTTACAAAATTATAAATGTTCAAGAAAATAAGACATACACTCAGAGATAAAGAGAACAGAATCTATTGGTCTACATAAAAGATATATAGTTGAAAAGATCACAAGATTTTTGAAGTTAGGATATGAGTAGTCCTATCTAAGTCAGAATATAAGGGTATCCTTTAGTTTAGACTTACAGCTGGGATTCATAGGCAAGTGCTGTACACCTGTACAGTGATTTTCAAGGAGTTTGCTGCAAAACAAGTTTCAAAGTTAAACAAAGAAGTATTAAACATTGAATAAGACTGGTATGAGCAAAAGACTTCATGAATAATATCTTGGGTTTCATGACAGAAACAGTAGTAGGCTGCTCTATGTCTCTCTATATAGCCTACAGTCTATTTTGAAGGACCAGTGTGCATGTGGTCATTTTATCACAATCAGACATGTCAGGTATATTCAATCAATTGTGTAGCTGCAATTAATGAATATGGACATTGATGGATTTTAATGATAGCAGTGTAAGGGTTTTTTATGTTTGAAATTTTCCAAAACAGGTAATGTTATTATTGGTTATTAAATATTGTTTCACTTCTAGATAGAAGATGTTCAAGACTATAAATTTCAAACACACTCATGCCAATTTACCTTTATTAAACAATATATATAATTTAAAAATATAAAGATGTAAAGCCAGAAGAACATGTGCATGTATGCATGGTCTTAAAAATGTATGTGGGTAGCCCACAATTTGAAAACAGTATAGGTCCGAAGGTATATTTAAGCTGCCACTGGCCAAAGTTAAAGTGTGAGAATTTGAGCTCAAGCCAAGATCAATTATTCCTCTCAACTGGTGAACATGTGAAAACATCATATTACACTAATGCATTGCATGGGGAAACCAGGCACTATCTATGCAAAGGTATCCTTGACAGTAGGCTAATGAACAGAGTGCATAAGGATGCAGAAGACTAGAGAGAACACTTGTAGTGGGAGGAACTGAGATAGTGCTCTGCCAACTAAATTGGTTGACCAGCTAAATCTCTAGTGGGAAGCATGTCTTGTAATGTCAGCAAGAAGTGATTGCATTTTGGTAGAGGCAACCTAAATAATGCAAAGAGCAAGAACTGGTGGGAGGAAATGAGGCATTAGAAAGAAGATGTTCCAAAGCACAATGACAGCTAGAAAGGGTGAGATAAAGAGACTAAGAAAGCATGAGCTGGATCAGAGAGTGGATTGCAAAACAGAATGGAGGCATTAAACCTGCTAGAAAAACAAACGAGACAGCAGAAAGAGAGAAACTCACCTAATCTTTACTACCTGGTATAGCACTGTAAACCATACATCCAACTATTCATCTTGCCTTGAAAGTAATTTTCATGTTGCTAAGTGGAGTGCAAATAACACTAAATGAGACAAGACATGAGGAACCTAGCAATGAAAAGTTAGGGCTTTCCAGCTCCTATATATCAGTCTTATCCAACTAGGTGTATATCAGGGAGGGGAGACTGTGAAAGCTGATTGTTCATGCTGTCAGGGTATTCAGAGACACCTGCAAGCCATTAACAGGTAACACTTCTCAGTGTTTGTCCTTGCATTGCTGATGGAGTGTGCGTGTCATCGTGTAGGTTCTTATACCAGGTTGACATTCCCTACATGGTGTGCAGATTTTGGTATTCAGGCATGCTAATGATTTAACACCTCATTTGCATACTCACAGTGCTCGCAGGGCTGATTTTGCACTATATACATGAAGGTAATGGTGAAGGCAGTGTCTTTGTATCATATGGGGGGACTGTTTAAAAACAGAGCTACATACCAGCAGAATAGCAAGACTTTGGGTGATTTGCTTTGTTTATACAGCACTGTATTGTCAAGTCATGAAGCTATTTCTTAAATACTGCTTTCATTTTGACAGTACAAGGGTGAAATGTAGTGATCGATGAAGAGTGGTTGCATGATTTTTATGTATTTATATTTATCTCTTACTTTTGGCATAGCCATTTTTAGATTTCTGTAATTATGCTACTGAATGCTACATGACAAATATAATTGAATTTTTATGTCATGCTTGCACACTTTTTAATGACAATGGTATTGTTAAGAATGAGGTCTGGGGTTATTATCTGTGTTAGCAGGGAAAGGAAAATGTGTTCCATTTGTGTATTTCTACTGGAATGGACTCCACAGCAGTGGAAAAGGACATCATAACAGTTTTTTGTTAACTATGTCATACTGTGTTGATAATTGCTAAATTGTTAATGCACAAATGTATTGCAATATTTAAACCTCTGTTATCTCTATAACATAGGGGTTATATAATCTGTGCTGGTTATTGAGTTGAAAATAGACTTCTTCTTATGTGCTTTGCTGGGATGGTTGTATTGGGATGGGACGGTAGTGTGTGGGGTGTGGTTGGCTGGGGTGATGGTGTGGGGTGTATTAGGGGATGAGGGTTAACTTGTGTATACTCATAGAATGGGTCTATATTATATTATTAAAAGTTGATTTCAGCGAACGCTCACATGAGCGAAAACACTGGAAATTTAACTTCTTATTGTGGGGGGCTGAGCCCCCCACAAACCCCCCCCCCGCTAACTATATATTCCAACTCCGAGATCACACTACAGTGAGGAAAGGGAAAATATCCCACTCCTCACTGTACCATGACCCACAAACACCCTTTCTATTTCCAGCATTTTCGCTCATGTGAGCGTTCACTGAAATCAACTTTTGATAATTTAATAGGGAACCTATAGAACATATACATGTGTCAGTTTGACAGTAATCAGTGCTATCACATTTTTATTTTATTTGCATTTTCCATACTTTTCTTATCATCAGTGGAGGTATACAGTGTATTGTGGCCATTGGGGTTGACCTTGTTTGATGCTATCAGAACACAACCATTACATGTTTAGATAAAGGTTGTGCTGTCTGTTAGGCATTAGCTTTGCTATTTATATGTGAATTGGATGTTGGGCTTTGACCTAGGTAGTAATTGTGTATGCTATCCTTTGCCTCTTAGCCACAGTCAGGGCATACTGTATACCCCTGCATCTGCCAGCACCATCTGCAGCTGATATTTCTCCCTAAGACTCCTCATCTGTACCTGCTGCTGCTGATGGCCCTACCTATGGCACTTGAAAATGTTGTCCTGCCCCTTGCTGTCCTTGATGGAGCTGTTTTCTGAGAATGATTTTGTACAGCATGGCACAGACTGTAAGTATTTCTGTACAGGTGCCTGGGCCATACTGCAGTGCACCTCTGGATGTGTCTAGATGCCAGAATGTTGATTTCAGAAAACCAAACACATGTTCTATGTTATTCCTTGTTTGAACATGGTCCACATTCATCCTTCTCTGTGGGGATCTGTGGGTTTCTCATGGGTGTTATGAGTTAGGGCCCCAGTTCATAGCCTGCATTCCCCACTAGATGCCTTTGAGAGATATCACCCTTAGCAAACCTGGTGTACAGCTCACAAGTGTGCATTACGTGTGAGTCATGGAAACTGCCTGGGATTACCCACACAGACATTGTAGATGATTCCTTTGGCATTATAGACAATCTGACAGTTTATGGAATGAAAACCTTTTCTATTGATGTACCTCCTTCCCTGTTCTCCTGGTGGGCCTTTTATTTCAATGTGTGTGCAATCTATGGCCTGCAACACTTCAGGGAAGTGTGGTATTGCATAGAATTCCTGCATGATTCTTGCTGTCTCCTCTCATGTTTGTGGGAAACAGATATGCTCACTTGTATGTTTGCATTTAAAAATTGATGACATATTCTAAAGGCAGAGGCTTGTGACACCCCTAATATATATCCCCTGTATGTCTCTGAAAATTATCAGTAGCTAGTACACATAGCGCTAAACATACCTCTGTTTCCACTGGGATGGGTTCTCCATGATTTCCTTGCGGCATGAGGTGGAGGCAGCAGAGGTTATATATTTCTTCCAGTGTCTCTACCCTATGTCTGTCAACAATTTATGCTTCATGCAGTCCTTGATAAGTTAAAAGGAGTCTAAATATCTTTCTTCTTCTTGCCTGAGGTCTGGCAGCAGCACCCTGATTTAAACCCTGCTGCGCATACAACATAATAATAGCAACAGTAACTCCTAACATGATTTTAAAGTGTATTCATGCCTGCATTTCAGAAGGCTTTGGTGTACATGTCATGGCAAAAGCGTACACTGACTGTACATGATTGCCTTATAGCTTCTTGAATAGCTCTGTCACGTTGGATAGTTTAATCAGAATGTGATTTGGCTCCTTATGATTTCATTAGCACATTCTACCATTTCCCATGGTTGCTCAGCTCTACATATTGTGTAGAGCTGCTTAATGAATACCAGGTCGTGCACTAGCATGCTGGTGGTACACAACAACATCAACACCATTGCAACACTTCGTGCAGCAGTTAATGAATCTCAGCCCATGTTTATTTAATTGTTTATTTCTTTATTTTAAGCTGTAGTTGTTTTCATAATTTTTACAAAATGGTTACCTACATTACAATCAAAAGTCTTTACTGTGAATCCTGCCTCATTGTTTGTAAGTCAGTGAAAAGCCTACATGCTGACACTTCAAATTATTGAAGCCAAACATTAAGGTGAGAGATGCATAAAACGCATGCAAAATAAGTAAGACATTCTAAGTAAGTAAATAAATAAATAAATAAAACATTCTGTTACTTAAGTCATAAGTTACTCTATAATAAATAAATAAACATTTACATGATCTCTGTTTCCCATGATACATAAATAAATATCTTTTTTACATGATCATATTATTTAGTGAATTTGCAGTGCATGAGAAGAAACTCCTATATCAACCTGAAGCAGAGACATGCAGTTTACCCACCTACTGTCTAACCCGCTATACCAATGAGTCACACTGTCTTACCCGCTATACCAGTGAGTCACACTGTCTTACCCGCTATACCAATGAGTCACACTGTCTTACCCGCTATATCAATGATTCACACTGTCTTACCGGCTATACCAATGAGTCACACTGTCTTACCCGCTATACCAATGAGTCACACTGTCTTACCCGCTATACCAATGAGTCACACTGTCTTACCCACTATACCAATGAGTCACACTGTCTTACCCGCTATACCAATGAGTCACACTGTCTTACCTGCTATACCAATGAGTCACACTGTCTTACCCGCTATACCAATGAGTCTCTGCAGCTTCTGCTGCTTCTGTCTTCTTACTTGTAATAATGCAGTCATTGTGTACCACTGCCTGATATTCTATTTCTTGGGTGTCTTTTGATGTTTATATTATGATAATTTGAAGAGTCAATGATTGGGCTCTTTGACAGTTTATGTGTGACAAGGCTAAATTCAATCTTAAAGTAAGTAACCTACAAAATTTCTCTCAGATCCCCTTTAATTTACTTTACCCTTCAGTGTTTTATTATTTAATTTACTAGGTATACGCCATGGCCACTGCATGGCCAATGGTATACAGCTAGTAGCACCTGATGGTGCAAACAGAGAGACAGAGAGAAAGATAGAGAGAAAGAAAGAAAATAAGATAAAAAGAGAAAGTCGGGGTGGGGGTAGACAGAAAGATGAATAAGGAGTTACCTTCACACTGAAGGTCAGAATTATCATATCAGAAAACATGAGTTTTCAGAATTTGGAAAAAAGTTGTTCTAAATTAAATGCATATCAAACCATGACAAAGAAATGCACTACCACAATGATGTGATCTAAATTGTCTGCCAAGTTAAAAAAATGGACCTGAATCTATGAATGATACCACAAATGTATTTTTACAGACATAAACTGTGAGTGAATTTATTTTTCCTGGGACAAAGGAAAAGATATACGTGCCAGTCTTATGTGTGTTCACAATGGGTCTTCTGTCTGTAATTTACTAAAATAAAGCAATAACATAAATCTGACATGTACCTGTTTGGTTAGAAATTGCTCCTTTTGAACATCTAATGCAGTCAAAGCAGCAAACAGGCTGTCCCTTCCGGTTTGCTTTTCTGTATCCTGTTGGGCAGATATCAGTACAAACTGAATGCTGAACCTGCAATACAGAAAGGATGCGGTGAAATAACATAGTTTTACATAACATTTATATATATATATATATATATATATATATATATATCCATCTATCTCTATCTCTATCTATAAATAGATATATAAATATATATACAGTACAGAGTGCCTTATAACTTACATTTGTTGCTTTTCCTACAGATATAGTTTTCTGTCCAGTGTACTGTACGTGCATGGGGATCACATACACATATTTACTTACCAACAAATAAACTTTTTCTAGAAATTAAAGAATTACAAAATGGAGTTTTTGGGGGAATTAGTTTTGTGTGCCATCTTGGTAACTGACTTTAGAAATATCTTCAGTGAATTATATCTACTACATTAGTTAGCGCATGACAAAATAAAAAATCTGTCACAAAGTAAAGATTAAAGAAGATGAGAAGGTAATGAAAATAAATCAAAGAAAAGCTGAAAAGTAAATCTAGTTTATCAATTAATTTTAAGTACAGAAACATAAAGGCATGTATCTTACAGCCACTATCATTATAGGTGAACATATGGCAGAAGCAGATGATAGCTTAAGAGCCTCATTTTATGGGAGCTAGGGAAACAAAAGATAACGCTCTTCCCCATCTAAAATAAAAGAACATAGCATTAGAGAACACACAAAACAGCAGTGAATCGCTGATGCAGGAAGTTGGAATACTCTCCCATTTGCTGGAGTAAGTTGAATTCTTGATGAATAATTTTATCGTCATCATTGCTTCCTATAAAAAAACGTTTTAGTGTATAGACAGCTGCTTGCTCGAATGACTGACCTGGCATCAGAGTGAATAATACATTTGTTCTAATTTCCTGTTGGATTGGTGTGAAATACACAGTGATATTTTGGTTAGCATTTCCAACTTGTATTGCAACATGCAAGGTTCAAAGCAGAGCAGCACCTCCTGCTGCCAGAAAGGACTTCCCTCATGATTACTGTTCATAGTTGGAACAGAACATTTTATGCTTATGGAAAAGAAAACAGATGTAACAGTAATAGCAGCTGGGGTACTGCTCTTATGAATGTAGTGTGCACTGTTTTTAATGCAGAGCCTCATAGGTATATACTAGGCAAATGACCACAAGGGCATTTTTAAGCCTAGACATTCATCCCAAATGTATCCAACAAGTTTGGTGACCTAGAGGTTATTTGTATGGGCATGCACGGTCAAACAGGTTGTTTCTATCCATTAGAGACATAGGTGACAGACCAGGGGTAAATTTCCAATTTCCCATCCACTGGTCCAGGTTATACTTGAACAGGCTCAGGGAAGAACTCTGCTTCATGTAGATGGAAAGTCTGTTCCAAAAGAAGGGTTACTCTCTAAGACACATACCTGCCCTCCGACATGTCCTGTTTCTGTTGCAAGTGGGGATTATGTCCCTGGATCAGATAGATCCGATGATATTTGTTTGCTGATATGCAAAAGGTCCATCAGAGTGGGATCCTGGGATGATTTGCATGACAGACATAGATCACCCCTCAACAGTCTGTAAGAGACAGAGTATAGCAATAGGGCTTTGAGGTATTCTATATAGGACATGTTGCTAACACCTGATACTCTTTTTGTGAGGAACCTCTGTGGACATTCCAGCTGTTGTGTGTTTCTGGTCAGGTAATACTGAAAGGAGCATTCTACTTTGATGGGTTTAATGAGGGATGAGTACAGTGGAATGATGACTTCTTTGGACCTAGATGCCATACCCTTGCTTATAAGATGAGCAACATAGAATGATTTTCTTACTACCTTAGACACATATTGGTCAAAAGCCAGGCTATTTTCTACATACATCCCCATATCCCTGACTGTTGGGTCTACTCTTAGGAGGGGATGTTATTAATGAGGTAGTTCCTGGGGCAGCCAACTTCCCAAAGGGTAATATTATGCATTTCTTGGCATTAAGTTCTAAACCATGTCTATGGCACTAGGTATTTGTCTGTATTAACCCTTCCTGGAGGATATTAATGTCTTGGGGGGATTCTATGACTGCTCCCAGTTTGTCATCATCTGCAAACCTGGTCAGCCAGCGGACCTTGATATTAGGCTTGACTTCTTAGAAGTAGATGCCAAACAGGATAGAACCCAGGACTGAGTCCTGAGGGACACTAGTGACAACTTCTTTCTGGAGGGGGAATCTCCTATCATAACTTCCTGGAGACTATCTGAAAGCCAGCTTCCAGTCCAGCATGTAACACAGAGTTTTATGCCAAACGTCATGAGTTGTTTTACAATGCCAGAGTGGGGTATTGTATCAAATCCCTTGGCCAGGTCAAGTTCACCAGGATGCACAGTTTTACCCTTGTCCATTGCCTTAGTGACTTTTTTGAAGAAGTCTACTAGACTGAGTAGGCATGCTCTTCCCTTGACAAAACTGATCTGGGTTGGAGCCAGTGTTTGGTGGTTTCCAGTCATTTTTATTTATTTTTATTTTATTTTACATTTGTTGACTGGGCTAGTCTAACTGGATATATGTCCATTTTCTGTAGAGGCCCAGGGAGATAAGCTCCAATAAAGAGATAATAGCAACATTCATACAATGGATAGTAAGACCAGAGATGCAAATTTTTACATATAGTATTGTACTGTACAATAAATAGTAAGACCAGGGTTGGACATAGTTACATATAGCATTGTACTGAGGTTACTAACATGTTTAAAGAAAGAAACAAGTAGATGTTTGTAGGGATATGTCTATACAGTTGATAGCTTGCTAAGCGAGTTTATACACTGTAGAGCTTACAGATAATATTTGCCGAGGTTCATGAAGGAAGGTAAACTGAAAACAGCAGTAGTGAGGTAAGCACGCAGTGAGCATAGCAGGATAGGATATTAGTCTGGGTTAGTGCATGAGCATATCCAGTGAGAATTAAGGTAAACTTTAAGTTGCTTTTTGAAAAGTACTGTTGAGGGAAGAGTTGAGAGTTCACTAGGAAGTAAGTTCCAGGTTTTCTCCACGATGTTGGAAAACAGTGAGTCTCCTGCCTTATTGTTGGATTTATGAATGGCTACAAGTAATTTTGTTGCAGAGTGTAGGGTTGTAAGATTTTTGTAGGAGGTGATAAGTCTAGTGAGTATTGGAGTATTGCTAGGATGATGAAGGATCTTGTGGGCAATAATAAGTTGGTGAAACTGAAGCTGATTATAATGTTCCAGCCAACCTAGCTGTTTTAGATTGTGACAATGGTGGGTTTGAAATGGGGAGCCTGTGGGAAATCTGGCAATATTGTTATAGGAGGTTGCCAGTTTGTTGAGGTTAGTTTTGGATAGATTGGTATAAATGGGTGAGGCATAGAGGAGGGTGGAGGTAAGATGGGTGTAGGCAATAGTAGTTCTAGCTGTTGGAGTAAGGAAAGGGTTTAATCCTATAGAGGGAGCCTAATTTTCTATTTACTGTTTTTATTGTAGAGTTAATGTGTGTGTCAAAGTTAAGGTTGTGGTCAACTGTAACTCCTAAGAGTTTTGGGGTTGGGTCAGGAGATATGACTGTATCATTATTCGAAGAAATTGTGAAGTTTATTGGGGGGGACTTTTGCATTGGAGTGAAGAGTAATAGTTTTGTTTTTTGGGGTTCAGGAGGAGGCAGCACTGTAGGAACCAGTTTTCCACTATATTAAATACTTTTTGGGTAAGGGAGTGGAGTTCAGATACAGAAGTAGCACAGCATATCAGTGTAAAGTCATCTGCATATTGTATGCAGGTAGCTTGAGGAATATTTTCATTAAGATCGTTGATAAATATTGAGAATAGAAGAAGGCCAAGAATAGATCCTTGAGGGATGCCAAGGGTAACAGGGAGATGTGTGGATAGATTGCTATCCCAGAGCACAGCCTGTTGCCTGCTTTCTAGGTAGGACTTAAACCAAAGTAGTGCTTGTGTGTCAAGGGAGAGGGATTTAAGTAAGTTTAAAAGTAGCTGATGGTTAACCATGTCGAAGGCTTTTGAGAGGTCAATAAACAGTGCTGAGGTTAGAGTATTGTTATTACAATTTTTGTTAATACAGTCAGAGAAGGATAAGAGGGCTGTGGTGGTGCTATGGAATGGTCTAAAGCCATGCTGACAGCTAGCTAGTAAATTATTTTGGAGTAGGTGATCTAGTAGTTGTCGGTGGATGAATTTTTTCCATGATTTTTGCTAAAGGAGAGAGTAAGGCTATTGGGCAATAGTTTGAGAGTTCTGTTGAGTTAACACACTTGTGTATTGGGATAATATGGAAAATTTTCCAGATAGAAGGGATGGTTCCTTCTGTAATGGTTCTGTTAATTAGGATGGAAATGGGATATGCTGTAACATTGGCTGCTAGTTGCAGATATTCAGCTGGAAGATAATCAGCTGAGGGGGTGCATGGTTTATGTTTATGAAGTAGGGTGCAGATGAGAGATGATGGGACAGGTTGTAAATGAAATGAGGGAGGTAAGCTTGTTGTGGCGGAAGGCAGGTTTGTGCTGACAGGGGGTAGGGAATTAGCTAGAGATTGGACACCTTAGGTAAAGAAAGTATTAAAGGCATTTGCAATGATCTTGGGGTTGTCGTGGGTGGTGCCTGATGGGGTTGGTGTTTTGGAGTGTCCTGGATGGAGGAGTCTATTGATTCCTGTCCAGAACATTTGAGGTTTATGTTGGTAAGTTGAAGTTGAGAGTAGAAGTTTTTTTTGTCAAGAAGTATTAATTTTTAGTAGCATTTGTCATCTGTCTAAATGTTTGATGGTCTGTTAGTCTTTTTGAAGATCTCCATTTGGCCCAGATTTTGTTTCTCTGTAGGATTTTGTACTTAGTCTCTTTTAACACTCATGGAGCAGTTTTAGTCTTATTTCTGATTGAGTGAATAGGGGCATGGATTTGTAGGAATTTGCTGCTGAAGTATAACACTGCTTCCTCTAGTTGGAGGTTTTTTAGGGGTGTCCAGTCACATGCCTTAAGTTCAGTTTGGAACTTTTCTAGGTTAAAATTTCTGTTAGTCCGGGTAGTTCTATATAAGGTTGGGTTGGGAATGTAGATCTTTTGCCTAATTATATAGATCAGTGAGTGATCACTAATGTCATCAGGAAGGGTACCCGCTTTATATGCAAGGGGATGACTATTTAATCAGAATCCAGTCTAAGGTGCTTTCTTTATTATTAGGTTTATGGATTCTGGTAGTGGTGGTAATAGTTTGTGAGAAACCATATAGGCTGATGTGAATGGTAGGGTTGGCTGAAGTACAGTTGTTCCAATCTATATTAAAGTCCCCCAGGACTATGGTTTCTTGACGGAAGGAAGGAGAAAGCCAGCTATGGATATTTTCAGGGTGGTACTGTTATTACCAGGAGGAAGGTAGGAGCATATTATGTAGATGGATTTGCAGACATTGATCTGGAGTTTAGAAATAAGGATTTCAGCATTACTGGATAAAGGTAGATGTGCATCTACTGAAGTAACTAGTAGCCTTGATTTGTTTATTATTGCTACCCCTACACCCTTTTTGGTTTTGCGGTCTAATCTCAAGATGTTATATCCTGGTGGGGTGATTTCATTGTCTAGTGTTGTCAGATTGAGCCAAGTTTCTGTTAGGCATAGGATATCGAATGAATGAACTTCTAAGAGAGCATGTAGGCTGGCAATTTTATTGTTTAAGCATTGTATGTTAAGATGGGCTATATAGAGTGAGTTAGGAGTTCTTATGGGGGTGGATGAAGTGGAGGGATGTGATCTAAGGGGGACTGTGGTGTCTTTGTTGTTAGGGCCAGGGTCGGGGTGTATGTCACCATGCAGCAACAGGTGTTGTTTAAGTCTATGTGTGAGCTGAAGGAATTTACGGAGTATGTTAGATGCTTTCCTAGCTTGGAGATGGGTAATGTGGGATAGTCTATGGTGCCAAGGTAGTAGGTAGATGGATGTAGGTGTTATGTTTATGCGGTCTAGGGTGGTTGCTTCAATTGGTAATGAAGTTTGCTTAATGGGGTGGTGAAATGTAGTATAGGTGAGGTGTTCATAGGTGGTTAGGACATAGGATATAGATAGAAAAGGTAGGAGTGCATATAAGGGTAATAGTTTAGTGTGTCTAGACATAGATACTATGGGTATTATAAGAGGAAAAAAGGATTATGTTTCTAAAAGGGTGGTAGTGATTTGTAAAGAGAAGGTTAGGAGAGAGGTTTCAAGTAGTATGCTAGTCCTGCAGTGATTAGCAAGGAGTAATTGGATAAGTAGTACTAGTCTAATGAGTAATAATATGTGATTGGAAGTACAGGGATGTGGTGTGGCTAATAAAGGTATAAGGGTAAGAGTACTGGGGTGGGTGAGAATTGGGGGAGGGTAGGTGAGCGGAGTGAGCTGTAGGCGAACGGAGCGGGATCTAACACAGACCGCAGCTCTGCGGAGTCAATCAGTGAGCCCGGTCAACACACAAAGGGTAAATGCAAGGTACTTTGATTTATCTAAGATACCAGCTTCCTTGCAATAAGTAGTATTCAGCTGCCTGAGTTCTGGTGTCTGGGAAAAATAAAGCTATCAGGGGGTAATCTAGAGGAAGCTTTGGCTAGTGCTGCGGTTCCCAGTGGAGCACTATAGGGTTTATTTGGTCACACAAAGGGCAAATATCAGTACAAAGTTGTGTAACCTTGAAACTTTTCAGTTCTTAGATAAAAAAAACACTGTAAAGCAGCTGTGGAGGTCTTAAGTGTGAACACAGAAGTCCCTAACTTTTTCCTTAAGGGGTGGACTGGCTATGGTGAAAGGCTTTGGTGATACCTGGAAAAAAGATACAAGGAGAGAGGGTGTTTAGGGATAACAATAATGAAGATAGCTACTGAAACCTTCAATGCAGTAACAGCGACTAACACAGGCACAATAAATATAACAAATACAGCAGACCATTTCATATTCTTGTAAGGGCCCAGATTATACAACACAATGCAGCAGTAGCAATGCGTACCTACATACATGCAACATAACCACTAGGAACTGTTTATCAAAACTGGCTAACATACGTGCACCTTAAACTATAGCTATCTGGACTAATCACAATTTTGGTACTAAAGTCAAATAGTTATAAAGCACATCCTGATCTAGAACCCCTTTGCTAACCCCTCCTGTTCCATGCAACTCAATTATAAGATAGAGCATTTTCAAGTGTAATATGCTTAGTCTCCCGCACTTTATCAAGCAGTTTGGTCACTTGGGTATTACAATTTATACAGGTAAGCCAAGCTCAAAACACATGCTTACATGAAAAAATAGACAAGGGCAATATCTTAAATTAACAACTACAGAGAAGTTATTTGGCATCCAATAAACAGTATTAGGCCATGCTTCTCAAAACACATGGTTGAGTGGATGTTTAAGAAAAAAAAGATTTTAATTACTGTCCCTCAGTTTCACAACAGATCCAGAGATATTCCTGCATGTAGGGCTGATTACCTATCTACAACGCTATCCAGTCTATGCCTTAGGGCAGTTAGCAACAACGCTATTTCACATGTGACATAAAGAACGCATTAGTCCTGTATGTCTTAATACACACTCTCCCACTATAGAGTTACCACAGAGCAAATATGCAACAGAAACAGCAGTTGTGTGAATGTTTACCCAGTAAGTAGCGTAAGCCAGAAATAATTACAGCACTACACAGTTAAGCATTTGGTAGATACTGAATAAGAACAGCAGTTTAGTTGTTAAGTTAAATACCAGTTTTGAGGTTTGAGTGAAACAACAGAGTCCTTACCACTGCCAACAGGTTCGCAAGCACTAGCAAATGAATGGCTATGGGGAAAATGGCATGAGGGATTCAGAGAATATGAAACTTTGCTTCCAAGAACCAGGTGACTATGGGTAACACAGGATTAATTGATATGCGCAATCAGGAGATAGAGCGCATATCTAACACAGACCGCGGTTCTGCAGAGTCAGTCAGTGAGTTCGGTCAACACACAAAGGGTAAATGCAAGGTACTCAGCTACCTAAGTTCTGGTGGCTGGAAAAAATAAAGCTATACTCTATCAGGGGTAATCTAGAGGAAGCTTTGGCTAGTGCTGCAGTTATCAGCGGAGCGCTATAGGGTTTAGTTGGTCACACAAAGGGCAAATATCAATACAAAGTTGTGTAACCTTGAAACTTTTCAGTTCTTAGATGAAATAAACACTGTAAAGCAGCCACAGAGGTCTTAAGTGTGTCCACAGAAGTCCCTAGCATTTTCCTTAAGGGGTGGGCTGGGTAGGGTGAAAGGCTTTAGTGATACCTTGAAACCTTTCAGTTCTTAGATGAAAAAAAAATTATAAAGCAGCCACGGAGGTCTTGATTGTGTCCACAGAAGTCCCTAGCATTTTCCTTAAGGGGTGGGCTGGGTAGGATGAAAGGCTTTAGTGATACCTTAAAACTTTTCAGTTCTTAGATGGAAAAAAAAACACTATAAAGCAGCCGCGGAGGTCTTAAGTGTGTCCACAGAAATCCCTAGCTCTTTCCTTAAGGGGTGGGCTGAGTAGGGTGAAAGGCTTTAGTGATACCTTGAAACCTTTTAGTTCTTAGATGAAAAAAAACATTGTAAAGCAGCCACGGAGGTCTTAAGTGTGTCCACAGAAGTCCCTAGCATTTTCCTTAAGGGGTGGGCTGGGTAGGGTGAAAGGCTTTAGTGATACCGCTGCCGACGGGTTCACGAGCACTAGCAAATGAATGGGTATGGGGAAAATCAGGAAATCAGTCATTATTAATCATTTCCATGATAATTTTTTCCATGCCTTTGCATATGAAACTAGTTAGACTAATGGATCTGTAGTTTCTAAGGTTCATAGAAGGCCCGCCCTTATGCAGAGGGATGACTGTTGCAGTTTTCCATCCATGTGGCAAGTGGCCTGACTGATTGCTGTGGTTAAACAGTGACTCCATTGGTCCTGATAGATTGTGTTTCATGCCATTTAGGATGCATCCTTGGATATTATTATGGTCCATCTATGTGGTGTTCCTGGCCTTGGAGAGGGGATTTAGGACCTGTTCCCTAGTGACGGTTGTTGATTATTTTCAATGGTATTTCCTGAGGGGTGATGGGGGGGTAAAATTGGAGCTGAATTTGTTGGCCAGTAGATTTGATATCTCTGTGTAGGTGGCTCCATTCACAACTAGCTCTACGCATTGTTGTGTACAGCCTTTGAAGTTACAGGCATAACAAAATGTGGCTGCCTTTGGCCTGGGAGGCTTTTGTACTTCAAAACCTCAAAATTGGCTTAGGTAGACATTATTGCCCTCAGAGTTGTTTTTTTTAAAGATTTATCCTACTGGCCATCATGTTACCTGACTTTTGCTACAACTTTCTTCCTCCTATAGCTTATTGATATTTGGATTCCACCAGGGATGCTTGTCTTTCGAGTTTGTTCTGAGTTTATTTCTGGTAGGCGCAGCTGTCTCTATACATTTATTAACATGATTGTCTAGAGCATCTGTCAACAATTCTGCATAGGGAACTGTGTTTTCAGTGTTGGGGGAACATGACATTTTGTCAGGTTGTCACTTAATAATAGGAAGTTTGCCTTAGAATAGTTTCTAAATGCTACAGGGTTAGCTGGGGTCACAGGTTTTATTTTTATTTCAAAGGAGAAAGCTTTATGGTCTAACCTTACCAGACACGTCTTTATGCAGGTTGGGGGTGAGGGGGTAGCATTATCTTACATTAGTGAGGACTAGATCCAGTATGCTTGGACATCTAGTGAGTCAGTGTATTGTCTTGTCCAGAGTGTTAGGGTTTACAAAGTCTAGGAATCTCTGACCTACGATTCCCATTTGGTGTAGCATAACTGCTCTATGTTGCCACTTTATTCAGGTACATTGTGAATGCCCAATATCCTAGCCTTCTTTGATTAGAAACGTACAGTACTACAAAGCTGAGGTGTCAAACTGACATACAAAATATGGCATAATTTTCTAGTCCATAATTAGTTGCACTATGCTCATTGTGAATGAACAAGTAGTCTGTGCCTTTCAGGGCATGCAGGGTGATATCATAATGAACAGGTTTTGTTTGTCTGTCCTATAGCTAGCCAAATACTACACTAAATGGCAACAGTACGAGTCTTAAATGACAAGAACATGTTAATTATAACATGGATGGAAATAAAAATATATTAGTATATGGTACCATATTGGTGTGGGGTGCTATTCTAAAAGACTAGACAATCCCTTTATCACTTCCTTAATATTTATAGGAGACAAATTTCAATACCACCTTTCTATGTGACAGGAAATAATCACAGACAAATGGAGTTTGCAAACAATATGTCAGGATTATGTAACAGAGTTTATTTAGAAATCACAACTACAGATTTTTCTGCAGATACTACTAGCAAGTGCAAACATTAGAGTTATTGGATTAGTTATTTTTAACACTTTTATTCAATTATTACTTAAGACATTGGCAAACATACCTTTATATAAAAGAAAACAAACCATGCTAACATGCTCAATAATAAACATTATTCATCACATAGGTTCTTTTAAACAATTATCATAAATCCAACATTATGTAAATTGAACAATTCCTGCCGTACCTTAAACCTCACTCCTCCTTCAAAACATTATTCTACATGTATTGCTCCTACAATTTCCTTGTCATCCACAATGATTCTTTGACTGTTAGTAGGGAACTGACAGCCCTCTTAGCTAGTATAGCTTGTACTAGTGTTAGGAATTATTTTTCACAAATCACCTATAGAAAGGATAGTCAGGTCACTGTGAATGAAAAGATTTTTGGGGTAATTACCTACATGGAAAAATGTCCTGTTTTAAAAAATGGAAATGTGTAGAGCATCCAAGCCTAGTTTTGGGCACACTTGTTCAGACAGGGTGGTGTGCATTTGTCAAGATCAGGGAAGATAATTTTTGCAGCAGGTATTTTGTAATATTTGACAAATACTAAGCAGGATTTTTGCCAGGTCGAAAGTTTAACAGTTCACAGATAGCAGCATTTGATGCATCTCTGATGGTTGTTAATGCTAGGAGCATTAATAATATTTTTTTTTTATTGGAAAATGTACTATGTTCCCACAAGATTGATGTTGTTATTGTTTGTGAAACATGCTTAAAGAACAATGACTGGAAACCAGTTATGTCAGGGTATAAATGTTTTACTGTAACACAGTCTAACAAAAAAATCAGGTGGAGGTGTTATGATAGGGATTAAAGATAGCTATGAGACTTGTGATTATTGCATGTTCAATGATAACCCCAATACTATAGACTGTGTAACTGTGACAATAAAGACAACCCTGGAACATATAACAATTGTTGGAGTGTATTGTTGGAGTGTATAGACCACCAAAATATAGTGCAGATGACCTAGAGGAAGTCATACATTTCTTACATGAAACACAGGAGGGAAGAATAATATTAGCTGGGGACTTAAATTTACCAGAAACACACTGGAACAATATTGATTCAACAATGTTAGTGAGGAAATTATTCACAATGTATATTCAGGAACAACAATTGCTTCCGATTGTAAATAAACTACCAGGGGACAGAACATACTGGACATTGTTTGTGTTCCTAAAGAAATTACTGTTACTTCAAGTCAGGTATTACCATCACTGATGTACAGTGATCATGGTGTTATAAAGGTTAATTTGATGCTAAATAATTCTGCCAAACTGAAATCTAAACCAATGCGCAGAAGGTTAATTACAGATTATATGGAAGCAAAACAGTCAGTATGTAAAACTAACTGGAGTGAGGTGTTCAGTGGAAAAACTGCACATAGAATGTGGAAAGTTTTGAAAGAGAAATTGTTTTGAGTGCAAAAAAATAAAAAAAGTTAACATCAAGATCTAGGCATACATCAGGGAGATATATTTCTAAGAACAAGATAACTGATTAAAACAAGAGACAAAAGAATATAAGAAATGAAAGAAAGGTTGAACTACAACTTTGAAAATTGAAATAAACAAGCTGGACAAACAGATTAAGCACAGTGTGAGATAAGATCAAAAAACATTTGAAGAAAATGTATATAACGATATTGAGCATACTATGAAACCTTTTTATAGGTACATAAGATGTGGAAGGAGTTAAGACACACAAATTGATAAACTGTGTGCAGATTCTAAAAGTTATTATCAAACACAACAGATTATAGATATATTTACAAAATCTTATGCAAAACAGTTTGGCTCCACAAAAGGGGTAATAAGTTGTCCTAGTGACATCCAGGTAACCCCAGATACTGGAATCAAATGTGATTATATTGAAAAAAGAACTGCACAAACTGGAACCAAACAAAGCACAGGGAGGAGATGGAATTAGTAACAATGACCTGAGAACACTTCAGCAAGAATGTATGGTACCATTATATATATTATTCACTAGGTCATATAAATATGGGGAGATGCCTCAAGATTGGAGACATGCGCTTATTAAGCCTGTTTTTAAGGGAAAAGGGAGTAGGACAAACCCAGAGTCGTATAGACCCTTAAGTCTACTTTGATGTTGTGGAAAAATAATGGAGAAAGTAATTTTGGATAAGTTATTGTCAGAACTGGATAGCTTGGGACTTGAAACCTTATATCAGCATGCATATATTGAAAACAGATCTATTACCACCTGTAACATGATGTTCTATAGCAATATAATAACAGCTATGAATGAAAAATTGTGCTGTGATGTAATTTATATAGATTTAACTTTAGCATTTGACAAGGTCATAAACAAAACAATGATCAATAAATTAATACAACTAGATATTGATGTACTCTTGATAAGATGGATAGCTGCATGGCTTACAAATAGGACATAGGTTCATAGGTTCATAGGTTCATACTAGGCTATCTGCCCTAGGGCATTTATAAGCCTAGCCAGAATGTGTTTGGCTTTCGCCACCCATTTTAAATTTATTTTGACATGGCAAGTATCATACAGCAACTGGACAGGTAAAATCCTTGGTTATAGTCAGGGTGTCCCACAGGGCTCTGTCCTAGGTCCTTACTTGTTTAGACTGTATCTTTCAGACCTAACTTTTTCATGTGAGGTGTTCTACTGTCTATATGCAGATGAATTGAAATTGGGTAAACTCATTACATGTGCTACAGAAAAGGCATGTCTGCAAAATAACTTGACTAAATTGACCATTTGGGCACAGGAGAATAATATGCTGATAAATTCATCAAAAACTAAGCATATGAGATTTGGGAGACATAAAGTGAAAGGTGAATATTTAATACAGCACACAGTGATTGAAACTGTAGACTCATTTAAGGACTTCGGTATATGGGTATATTCAGCTGTGAGTTTTTCTAATCATATCAACCGATTGGTTAATGATAGTTATAGAACTATAGGTTGCATAAAAAAATTAATAAAGTCTAGGAACTCAAAAATGATGAAGGCATTGTTTGTTAGTTACATTAGACTCAAACTTGAGTATGGAATAACAATATTTAAACCCTGTAAGAAAACAAGCATGAGTAAACTGGAAAGAGTGCAGTGCAAATATACCAAGGGTATCCATGGATGTGAAAATTTAAGTTATTATGAAAGACTAAAATATTTGAACTTGTAAAGTGTCTCGTAGATATCTACGAGGAGATCTTATTCAAGTATATAGGGCATTTAGAGACAACTACCTCTGGGAATGTTTGGGGTTATCAAAAAGTACTAGAGAATCGTCACATAACCTATGTAGAAGATTCTATAGGAATGAGAAGTGTACTAATTGGTTCTCTGACAGAGTAGATGATGCATGGAACAGACTACCAAATTACATTAAGCCAAGTACTAGTTTATATATTTTTAAGAACAGCCTGGACACATTATGGGAACAAGTGTTATAGTATATTGGCGAGCGAGAATGGCTTTTAATGCCCATGGTTGAAATATTTGTATGGATGGATGCATTTATTTTCTATGTAATTTGCTCCTTCCTTTTTCTTAAGATCCTACTTTCAGTTCTCTTATTACTTCCACAATAGTCACTACTTCAAATATTTCTTCTTCTTCTTCCGGCTTTTCCCACTTAAGGGTCGCCACAGCAGATCACCTGTCTGCTCATGATTGGCAGTGGAGTTTTACGGTGTCAAGTTGCCAACCCGGCGCCCAACCTTACACAGAAGGCACACACACTCACGCACTCACACCTAGGGCCAATTTAGAGTGTCCAATCCACCTACAGCATGTCTTTGGGATGTGGGAGGAAACCAGAGCACCTGGAGGAAACCCACACAACCACAGGGAGGACATGCAGACCCCGCACAGAAGGCACCGAGGATCGAACAGGAGAACCTCTTGCTATGAGGTGGCAATGCTAACCGCTGCACCATTGCGGCCACCCTCACTACTTCAAATACAGTTGGTTTAAATTTTGATTCCCATTTTCTAGTAATTGCTTTTCTAGCAGCCACTAAAATTAAATTTAACAAGGATGTACTATGTCTAGGCAATTCAGATCCTGTATCCCAGCTCAAAAAATAATTTCCTTAGTTACACCCATTTGCTCACTCCAAGGATTTTTTAAAGTCTGCCAACTCATTACATTCCCAAAACATATATTTTCAGTTACATCTTTTTTCCCCATCACATCTCCTACATATGCCATCTACCTGAGGAAAATTTCTTTGGAGTCTGCTTGGGGTATAAAGTTACCTATGCAATCACTTCCAAGCAAAACATTTAAATCTTCTAGACTTTGTAGCAAAGTTGGCAGCCATGTATATATCATCCCATTGCTGTTATTGGATTAGTTATTAATAAAAACATCTGGGTGCCATCAGGTAAAAAGGTTCAATTGTTTTTTGTTTGTTTTTTTTTTTACCCTGACTGATTTTAGTTTCAGAGAAGGAAAAATCCTCATGACCAGTTCTATATTCATCAGACCTGAGTACAGAATCATTTAGGATGGTGACTGTAAAGGCTCCACCTCCTTTCTTAGAACAAGACTCTTAACATGGCAGCTACCTTTCTCTATATCCCATTAACGACACCCCAGAGAAAGTACGACTGACTCCAAATGGGCCAGCATCACTTTATTTTGGACTGTCCACAGCTCTTAGCATTTTTACCAACTGTTCACCTCACTTGTACATCTCAGAAGGCAAAACATAACAATCTTTCCTTTTGAGGTAAGGTAGTCATAAAACAAAGACAAGAACATTGTTGACACATAGTATAAACCAGTCGATTTTCATGAATTCAAGAAATTAAATGACTCTCTCAACAATAGTAATATTTGTAGGGGCAAGCATAGACTCAGCAGTTGTGAATATTTTCCCCACTCAGGACAAGCAAACAGAAATTCAGTCATATTTAAGGGTATTCTGACCACAGAAAGACATCATAGGAATACATTTTCTGAGTTCCTCTGGAGTATTTTTCTATTGCATTATTCTACTAGCTTTCAGGATTACCCAGGAGAAAGGCACACCATTTTAGAAATCTCTGGAACCAAGATACAGATCCACTGGTTTGGATGATTCTAATTTCTCAGAATGTAAAGGATGAATTCCAGTGGTTGATAAATATGACACACTTATCCATTGCATTGACCTTAATTCCACCATCCAAAGTTCAGTATCTAATACAAGCTTATTCAGAGTATGCTTAGAGGACCCTGTTATGCAAGAGAGTGCTTTAGTGTTGAATCAGGACATACAGTCTTAACGATAAAGATTCCTTCCTTTCAACATGAAGGACATGAAATCAGATTATTAAATCTTTGACACCTTTTGTCATATTGATACAGACAAAGCTACAGTAACAAACTCAAACCTTAACATATACCTTCCCTTTATTTCCACTGATTCTGAAGGTACTGCTCAAAGCAAAACAAGCAAGGTCAGTCTAATCTTCATAGCTCTGTCTTTACTTGGACAGCCATGGCACTCTCCATTTATAATTAGCACCACTGTTCTGCTATCATCTCTGCCTGTGTGAAAGTCCTTACTGACACCACATTAGACCAAGGTATTGCATCCAGATCACAAAATTTCTTTTCTACCCAAGTCTTAAACATCTTAAAGGAAACCAGGAGACAGAATATAAGAGAATCTTATTTAAAAAGTGGAAAGAGCTTGATAGCTTACCTGCTGCAAAACATCTGAATCCTTTACATTGTCCAGCATCGATACTTTTTTACAATTTAAAACAATTTATTTGACCCAGATTTGGCTTTTTCCATCAGTCAATGTTGTCAATGCAGTTTTCATTTATGTTCCAGTCTTTCTACAGATAGCAGTAGAACCCACTGTTAAAGACCTTCTCAACTGAGTTTTTTTCACTGAAGACCACAAAAAAGATATCACCCCCCCCCATCTTACTGTTTGATCTTAATGCTGAAGATGTTAATTTTATCCTCCTATGAATCTGCATATGTAGCAGATATAAAATGTTTTTCGTACAAGATACTTTGTTGTTAACTTTGTTGGGGTAGGGGGTTGCTCTAATGGTTGAGCTGTTTACCTTACAGACACAAAGTGCAGGTTTGATTCGTAGGTGAGATAATTGGATAGGCTTAAAATGGCATAGAAAAGCAATTAGCCTAACACTAAACTATGAACTTATAGTAAAAAAAGTAGATAGTGCTTCAGCCTCAGAGATTCAGAATACAGAATTCAAATCTGTTTTATGCAGGTATAAACTGGCATACCCACTGGATATAAGCATCTCTATAAAGTGGCAACAAGGGAACATTGTTTGATAAAGTGAAATGCTCAGAGTCACACATTAGGCAAACAGAGGTAGAAGAAATCAAATCCTGTACCATAACTACAGGGAGCAGCTCATTAGCAGCTAACAACCTTAATCCTTTGTACTTCAAGAAATTATAACATGATATACCAAACAACAAGTACAATGTACAGTGCTTTTTTCAAAATTTTGATTATTAAACTTTCAGGGCTTTAGAACAGTTGTATGAACTCACCCTGACAACTCTAATTTAGTTGGTGAAGTTGGAAGAGTCTCATGGTGGGATTTTCTGTTTTTAGGCATTGTAAAACAACAACTGTAAACAGTAGGCTGTGATATGAGAAACTATGTTTAAATCCCACCACCTCCTACTTGTTCTGTGTTGTGCTCCTAGCTACCCTTGTAAATGAAAATTAATAGTTAACTGTTGTTACTTGGCTACTGGAAAGACACCTTGAAAAGAAAGTCATATAATAATACAAGAGAAAATATGACATATCAGGCAAGTTATATGTGAAAACATCCATCCATCCTCAACCCCTTTTTCCCATTTTGCACATGGGGTCAGGGTGTCACTTCAGCAGTGACAATCATCTGGGGCCAAGGTTTACAGTACCAGGTGGTAAGCACTGCCACAGTATTTTATTTGTACCACTCACTCGCACATACACTCTCACCTATGGCCAATTTAGAGTATCTAATCCACATACTGCATGTTTTTGGAATGTGGTAGGAAACTAGAACACCCAGAGGAAACCCACATGACCACAGAGAAGACATGCAGACTTTGCGCAGAAGGCACCCCAGGCCAGAATCAAACCAGAGAACCTCTTGCTGTGAGGTGACAACACTAACTACTGCACCACCACAGCCATCCATATATGTGAAGATGGTTACAGAGATATAGTGAATGAAAGAGGAAATTACTGCACATAGCAACTAAAATGAAGACTTTGCATAATTGCATTATACAAGTTGTGGGATCAATAGATTGATCACATATGAATGGGGTTTGCAAAAATGGGAAAGAGAGGCAGTGGCACCTCATGCCCTCCATGGGCAGAGATTTGCACAGCAATAACTTATGCAAGACAATGTTGCAGCTGTTTTTTTTCTGATGGCCTCAGTCAAGGAGTAGGAATGCATATAGAAATCTCAGAAGGTATCAGTTAGCAGGCCCAGGCACAATAACAGATCCAACAATCCAGCAAAGGAAAGAAGACAGTAAAGATGGGAACAAAAAAGTGCCTAAGCAATGGTGTGCAAGAAAAGGTAGTATTCCCTAATATACTCCGAGGCTAACTTTATCAGCAGTGATGAGCAAAGGTATGCTACGGAAAAATTTGGAGCCAAGGGAAGGATGAAGCAGATGTGAAGAATGGACCAATGGCAGCACAGCACTGGACAGCAAGTCATGTCATCAACCATTGAGTCTATGGGGAAATATTTTGATAAACTCCTTGCAACTCTCACCCACTACATAAGAGGTAGGCTAATGCAGCTAACTAAGGAGATGGAAGAACTAATGAATGAAGGGGTGTAAGAGAGGTAGCATGGTTGGTAGCACATGAAGGAAATTTGTAGGAGTGGCAAAGCCCAGAAAGAGGCACATCTAGGTACATAGTAGGCACTCCATTGTGATACTAAACTCCTAGGGATTCATATCCCTCTTTCTCTTAAACAGGAAGTAGGGATGCAAAAGTGCATTGGCTTATCTGTTTTCATTGATAAAAAAGAGAAACATACACTTTTGTGAGGACAGCAATATCAAAGAGAAGGATGTGGGAGTCAGTCTGAATGAACTAGTGAGGAGATCTTGGATGCATAACAGTTTTGCCAAAACTAATATAATTTGATTTGTCATTTGCCTATTTTATTGTCATGGTGATAAGAACACATCAACCAAAATTATTCTCTTGATAAAAAAAATAGTTTATAATAAGGAAGGTCCTGCATTATGATGGAGCATGGAGTGACCAGATTATGATCAGAAGTTCAAGAATTCAAAGTAATTAAGAAACTACAGTGGGTTTTGACATGTGACGATGTGTGATTTGAATGAATTATACAGTCTAATAATCTTAATAAGAAGCCAGGAGAATGGACACCCCCACAGAAGAAAAGTGCCTGCTGCATTTCTGGACATCAGCATCAGCCTCTGTTATTTACCTTTTATGAATGCTGGGATTAGAGTTTTAGTTGTCAATCAAATCGCCATGCCTTCTACATTTTTCACTACCATATAGTACTCATTATTACAATTGAAGAGACAGTGGGGGGTGACTTGTTTTGGCATGTAATTGTCTCACACCGCTGCAGCAGGTCATCACCCACACAACAGAGAAGGCATTGTACTGAATGATCCATCTGGTAAGGGCTGAGTAGAGTGGTACTAGTACTTCACTGGATCTGGATGCCATACCATTGTTTATGAGTTGCGCGACATAGAATGATTTTCTTACTATCTTGGTTACATGCTGGTCAAACACTAGATTAGTGCCTGCATATATTCCCAGATCCCTAACTACTGCATCAACTCTTATGGGTGTTGTATCAATGAAGTAATTGGCTTGGGTGGATACTTTGCCAAATGCATTGCTTTGCATAGAGTTTTAATCCTTGGCCTTCACAGCAATCATTTCTTTGTGTTAGACCTTCTTATAGAATGTTGGTGTCATGGGGGCAGTTTATAGTACCTCCAAATTTACAGTCATCTGTGAACTTGGTGAGCTAGATGCCTTTGATATTAGCAGAGAAGTAGATGCCAAACAGGAGCAGACCCAACACAGAGCCCAGGGGTGCTCCCTGCTGACTGGTCTCTTGCTGGATGCAATCTCAATGAACCTGACTTCTTGGATCCTATTTGTGAGTCAGCTGGCAATCCAGTGAGTTATGTAGGGATTTATGCCTAGTTCTGAAAATTTGTCAACAATATCTGAGAGGGGTATTGCACTGAACACCTTGGACAGGTCAAGGTAGGTGGTATGTACCATTTTCCCCTTATCTAGAGCCATGGTAACCTTCTCAAAAAAGTCTAACAGGTTATGTAGACAAGGCCTTCCCTCAACAAAGCCAAACTGGGTTGGGTCCAGTGACTGTAGGTTGCCAATGTCCTTGTTGATCATTTCCATGATAACTTGTTCCATGGGTTTGCATATTAAACTTGTCAGTCTGATGGGTCTGTAGTTCCTGGGGTCAGTTGATGGTCCACCCTAATGAAGACATATGACCATTGTGGCCCTCCATTTGCCTGGTACATAATGTGTTTTGAGGCTATAGTTGAAGAGTGCAAGTGGCCCTGCTAGGTCATATTTTAGGCTATTTAGGATGCAAGCAGGGATATTGTCAAGGCACATTGAAGCAATGTTTTTTGGCCTTAGCAAGAACCTTCAGGACCTTCTCTCTGTTGATAACTGGGGGGATATACTAGCAGAGATTTCATAGAGGGTGGTTGTGGAGGGGAGTGGTGGGTGAAGTTACAGCCAGATTTATTAGCCAGTAGATTTGCTATGTCAACCTGGTCTGTGAAGGTTATACCATTTACTAACAGTTCTGCACACTGTTAAGTATTACCTTTAAGATTCATGACATAGCTGAAGAAGGCCTTGTGGTTGTCGTTAGCCTTAGAGGCTATCATGACCTCATAATTGGTCTTGCTTGACTTTATTAGACATCTTAGTTTCTTATTTAGTTGAATCAGAGGGCTCTTGTCTCTTTGAGAGTTTCTGTTTCTGATTTTAGCCATGACTTTTTTCATTTGTTATATACCCTGTTAAGGTAATGATTCCACCAGTGGGGATTGTTTTTACTGTTAGTTCAATGCTTACTTCTGGTAGGTATGGCAGCCTCAGTTTACATGTTTATACAGGGTTTCTGTAAGTAATTCTGCATAGGCAGTTGTGTTCTTGTGATTAGGGGTAGCCATGAATTTTGAAAATAATATCACTTAATAGGATGCAGCTTGCTTTAGCATAGTTCCTAACTGTTATGGGTTTAGTTGGGTTTTCTATGTTGAATTTTATTTTGAGGGAGACACCTTTGTGGTCTGACTTCACCAATAAGTACCAATGTACTTTAATAATGTAATATAATAAGTACCAATATGTACTTTTCTTTTCATGTGTTAATTATCTAGTAGTCAGTGTTGTCCAATGTAATAAATAGTGTACAAGCATATGCAACAGCTACTTAGATATTTAGTTTTGTAGTATAATTATTGTTTATTCTTTAATATCTATCATGTCTGGCTTTTTGTGTTTGTTTTCTCCTGTAAAAGAGCTGACACTTGAAATTTCATTTAGGTAGCACTTATGTTTCCTAAATGACAATAAAGTTTCTTTGAATCTTTGAAACTTAAATAAGGATGACATGGCAGGTGAGTGCAATGTTCTCCCATGTTGGTGAGTACAAGGTCCAATATGTTTGATCCTATGGTTGGAGAGTGCACTAGCTGGTCCAGGGTGTTTATGTTGTTGAAATTCAGAAAGCTATGTGCCTGTGAGTTAGAGGTAGTGTATGTTTCTCAATATTTATTTATAAAGTTTTTCATGAATGGGGTGTTTGGTTGGATGGCGAGTGCCTGTAGTCCATCTAGGTAAGAGATGTGAGCTTTGTGGGTCATAGGTGGTCACCTGTAGATGTCCAGAACATGGTAAGGTCCCTTGTCAATGGAGACATGGACATGGATGAACTCTAGGACATCATCTTATTTAACTAACCTGGAGTTGTGTTTGTCACTAATATAAATTGAGACACCTCCATCTTTAGCCCCTGTCTATATTGTTGTTGGTCTAAGTGTGTGTAAGGCACTGTAACCTTCCACTGCCAGAGTGCCAGAGTACTTTCTATGGCTTTAAACCAAGTCTTGGTAACAGAACAGATGTCTACATTCTCCAGACTGAGGAGGCTTGAAGTGTGTAGAGTTTCTTGTTTAGGCTCCTAGCATTGAGCAGTAACACCTTAAAGTTGCATTGATTTGTTTTAAATGTTATGTTGGTAGTGTTGTCATTTTGACATTGCCTAAAAAAGGCTGTAAGGGGATGGGTAGAGTTTTAGCCAAAATCCAAAAGCCCAGGAAGGAGAGGTGCAGACCATCCTTAACAAAGCAAAGTAGTCTGTTAACCATATCCTCCCATGCTGATAGATATTGGATTCTCCTGGAGTGACACCAGAAACTATGCCAATTATTAAAATCAATCATTTTCTGTTCATACTGTGGCATCATCCTTGATGAAGGTAGAATGCTGCTCATTGCAAGGTACATGTCTGTGACACATATTCAGAGACAGACTCATAAAGTCTCTTTTCATATTGTCCAGTGAGGTACTCTTCAGGTCATTTGCACCCACATGAACTATGATAAAATTGTATCGGTACCTGGGTGCAATGATTTGAGTGCATGCATGACATTGCGGTTCATAGATCCAGATAAGCAACTAACCATTATCTTTTCTTTGTCCATCCTGGTGAGAGGAGTATTTATGTGTCATACAATAGAATCCCATATGACAGGAGTACTTGGTAAATTGTTTTTTTTGCTTTATGGGCATTGCCCTTGGGGGATCACTGGATGTAGGTTATTTGTAATGTTAGGTGTTTAGTGTGTGCTTTAATGGTTGCTTAGAGTAGGTGTTGAAGTTCATATGTTCATAGGGTGATACTAGGCTATTGGCCCAGAGGCCTTTATAATTCTAGCCAAGAATTTCACCCATGTTCATAGGTTCATAGGTGTGTACTAGGCTAATGGCCCTCGAGCATTTACAAGCATAGCCCGTAGAAGTGCCCTGGCATTGTGCAGCCCGACATTAGTTCCCAGGGCCTCTATCAAGTAGAGCCACTGGAGTGATCCCTGGGGTGAACTTTCTATTTCTCATCCACTCATCAAGATTTCTCTTGAAGAGGGCCAGTGAGGTGTTCTGTTTGACATGTATGGGAAGTCTATTCCAGAGCATGGGCAGTCTCTGGGTTATGAACCTGTCCCTCCAGCATGTTTTTTTTTGTGATAATGAGGCTGAGGTCCCTGGAGTGTGTGGTGCAGAGGGACTGGAATTTCTTTAAATGTAGCATTTCTAACAGAGCTGGGTAAGACATGGCTTTGTAAGTCAAGCAGAGATCGCCTCTTAGTAGACGATAGCTGGAGTTTTTTGAGTCTGTCCATGTAGGACACATGTTTAAGGCCTAGGATCCTCTTCATGAGCTACTTTTGTGGCATTTCCAGCTGTTGCATGTGTCTAGTTAGGTTCATACCAAATGGGGCATTATACTCGATGAGTGGCCTAATGAGAGAAGAGTAGAGAGAGATGATGACCTCTTTCTTCCTGGATGCAAAACCCTTGTTAATGAGATGTGTCACATAGAAGGACTTTCTGACCACAGTGGCAATGTCGTGGTCAAAGGAGAGGTTGTCAACCTGTGTCCCCAGATCTCTTATAACACCTTCAGTGAGCTCCCATTGATGTGGTAATTAGTGGGAAATGAGTTTTTCCCAATGGGGATGATGACGCATTTCTTGGCATTAAGCTTAAGGCCATGGTTTCATTAACAATCATTGGTCTCAGTGATGCCTTTCTGTAGGATGTCTACATCACGTGGGGAGTTAATAATGGCTCCCAGCTTGCAGTCATCTGTGGACTTGGTCAGCCAGAGTCCCTCCGTGTTGGTCTGTACTTCTGTGAAGTAGATGCCAAACAGGAGAGGACCCAGATCCGATCCCTGTAGGACTCCACTCGTGACTGGTCAGCAGTCTGACCTGGAGTCCACTTTCACATTGTGGGTTCTATCTGTTAGCCAATTTGCAACCCACCTAGTGATATAGGGGTCGATGCCTAGTTTGATGAGTTTATCAACAATTCCTGAGTGGGGAATGGTATCAAAGGCCTTGGCCAGATCGAGGTAGACTGTATGAAATGCCTTGCACTCATTCACAGCTCTGGTGACTGACTCAAAGAAGTCAATCAGGTTGAGCAGGCATGATCTACCTTTCACAAAACCAAATTGTGTGGGATCTAGAGTTTGGAGATTCCCTTTATCCTTGTTAATTAGGTCCATGATGATGCATTCCATAGCCTTACATATCAGACTCATCAGGCTAATGGGGCGATAATTCCCAGGGTCTGTAGTCACTCCCCCTTTATGCAGAAGGATGACTGTAGCACAAAGTCACCACCTGTTTTCCCTGTCCAGCTGGGACACAGGTGGGATCCCAGGGGTGCATTTTCTGTTTCCCATCCAGTCGTCCAGGTTCCTCTTAAAGAGGGCTAGTGAGGTACTCTGCTTGACATGGAGAGGGATTCTATTCCACAGATGGGGGAGTCTTTGGGACACAAATCTATCCCACCAACAAGTTCTATTAATGTCACAGAGCAGGTTGAGGCTTTCTGTGCAGTTTGCGTGAATGGAGTTTGACTTACAGCTATGCAACAATTCCATCAAGGCTAGGTCTGAGATGGCCTTGTATGCCAGACACAGATTACCTCTAAGCAGTCTGTATGAGACTGAGTAGAAGGACAGGTTTTTAGCTTATCTTTATAGAATAAGTGTTTGAGACCCTGGATTTTCCTGGTCAGGAACCTCTGTGGTCTCTCCAGCTGCTGCATGTGCTTGACAAGATACATGCTGAAGGGGGCATTATACTCAATAATGGACCTGATAAGGGAGAAGTACAGGGATGTCATGACATCCTTGTTCCTGGATGAAATATCCTTACTTATAAGGTGGCCATGTAGAAAGCCTTCGTACAATGGAGGCAATGTGGTGGTCAAACGTCAGGTTGCTATCAGCCTTGGTGCCGATGTCCCTCACGAATGATTGCATGCTTAGTACATTGTTATTAATGTGATAATTAGTAGGGATGCCATTTTCCCCAAAGGGGATAATGATGCATTTCTTGGCATTCAGTTTGAGGCCATGCTTCTGCCACCAGTCATTAGTTTGGGTAAGGCCTGCTTGGAAGATGTTAACATCACTAGGAAAATGTAAGACAGCACCCAGCTTGCAGTCATCTGCAGACTTGGTCAGCCACAGACCACTGCTTTTGGCTTGCACCTCAGAAAAGTATATCCCAAACAGTAGAGACCCCAAGACCAATCCTTGGGGTATGCAACTCACTATGGGTCTACAAATAGAGGTAGCTTCCCCTGTTTTGATTGAGTGGGTTCTATCAGTGAGCCAGTTAGCTACCCATTTGGTAACATATGCATTGATGCCTATCTGGGAGAGTTTATTTATTTTGCCTGAGTGGAGAATAGTGTCGAAGGCTTTGGCTAGGTCAAGGTAGGTGGTGTGCACTATCTTCCCATCATCCATGGATTTCATGACTGTTTTGAAGAAGCCAACCAAATTTAACAGGTGTGATCTCCCTTTGACAAACCAAACTGTGTGGGGTCAAGCATTTGGAGATTGCCAATGTCCTTGTTTATAAGGTCCATGATAATGCATTCCATGGCCTTGCAGATCAGGCTAGTTAGGCTGATGGGCCTATAATTGCCTGGGTCAGTGAATGCTCCACCTTTGTGTAGAGGGATGACAGTAGTTGTCCTCCGTTCGGCTGGGACAAAGCCGGTGCTCAGGCTTTGGTTGAATAGGGTGCCTAATGGTGCTGAGAACTCATGCCTGAGTTCATGTAGGATGCAGTCAGAGAAGGGGGCAGGTGTTGGGTATGTCCTGATTTACTGATGGGGGGGCAGGGGGGTGAAGTTTTCACTGAACCTGTCTGCCAGCAAGTTGGCTATATCTACGGTGTTTGTCTGTGTGATGTTCGTGACCACCAGTTCAAAGCAGATTTGGTTGTTAACTTATGAGATTGAGGAAGCATGTGAAGAAGGCCTTGTGATTTTCCTTAGTGGATGTGGCCAATTCGATGTCTTTGGTGGTATTTCAGGCTTACAGTGGTTTATTTTAAGTGTCTCAGCATAAGAAGGTCTATGTGTGAATGATGCAGTTTGTGTGTTTTTGACAACCTGGCTCGTAAGCAAGATTTTTCCCTCATAGGAACTTATGTATATACATCTCTATCATACAGTCTTAGTTTCTTTAAGGATTAAAAGGTTACCTGAGTACATGAGACAATTGCTATATTGTCTCAGGATGCCATATCTACCAAACTGGCCATAGACACATTAGGATATTGCAAATCTATGTTGTCAGAATGTCTACTAGGTTTGGGCTGTTATGGTTTATGGTCTTGGTTTTACGGGGTCACCTAGGGTGAAGGCCAGATGTTAGATAGTCACATGATCTTAGTGCTGCATGACATTATCCAGCTATCCTAATCTTAGCTCCACACAAAGCCTTTCTATGTTACCAGTTAAAGTCCGAAGAACTAGCTTTATAAATTTACTATATAGAGTACTGCTAACCATCACTGAGAGGTGAACAGCTCCGTGAAAATACACCTAATTAATAGCAGAATGAAAAAGCTGAAAAGTAACTCCCCTGCCCTCTGGCCAATAAGTAAATTACACTTTTAGCTCCCTGGAATGCCTCCCAATTCAGAGAGACCAGGTAGATACTCTCTGCCACAAGACTGATGATCCTGGAACGTCTCAATGTAAAAACATAGCAAAAGTAGCTCTCAAGTGCAGATTAACACCCAACTGAATCCCTAAAAAGCCTTCTGGCTGATGAAACAATCTCACTTTATGCCTCCTGGTATGTTTCCCAACTCGGACAGACCAGGCTACCTTCCTGTTCTCATTAGAAATTCAGTCAGAGCCTTCTTAATATTAAAAAACACTTTAAATAGACAAAAGTGAAAAGGTGTCAGGAAACAAATCAAATAACTACTTACAAGTAATTCTCAATTTAATAGTTGAAGAAGTAGGTCCACGTAGGGTAAACGCTCCTAGCAGAAAGCAAAAGAAAATAACTCCAAAAATAAAAATAACTAGGAGCAAAGCAATGAAGGGTCGATACACTTCAATTACAAGTTGCATATATCCAAAGATGGTCAAACTCAGTCCATAATCCTCCAATAAAATATGTTTATTTGCGTGCACATTGAACAACGATGGTTAGCGCTTTCACTTACAGCTTCATCAGACCAATTAAAAGCTCTCATTGAAGTGTTTAAATATAACAAAAGGCGGGAACCAACGATAAAGATCAAAAAACATTTAAAGACATATTCCAACATTTACAAAATAGTTTGTTTTAAAACATTAAAACCATGCATACCCAGTATATAAAAGAGTAATCCATCACATAATACTGGAGATATATTTAAAAAGGATGTGTAACATCCTACAACATATATACAAAGGCATATGGTGAGCATCAGTTCATCACGAACTTTAATATCAAAGCAGCAACTGCCTACATTAAAAAACTAGATAAAAATATAACTGTTCACAATCATTTCTAGTATATAGATCCCAACAACTGAAGTAGGGGGCTAGCATATACAGGTCAGTCTGTCCCTAAAGAACATACCCCTCAACATCGGACTTATAAATTTAATTATTGAAAAATACACATTGAGTAGAAAATCAGAATCAGGGTAAGGAAACTGTCAACCAAAACAAACCCTATCCCATATTGTCATAGGAACTAATAACAGTCCTGCCTAAACATATATATATACATGTATCACAATTCTAATGTAGGAGTATGCATGAACATATAAAGATGTACATTATGTTCTCAATCTCCTCATTTTTAAATACGGTTTCATTGGTACTTTCCCATTCAGACCAGGTGGAATATCAGACCTGAATTTGATGATCCAGTTACTTTCCTTAGATTCCGTAAGGTTACAGATGTCCCCACCTCTTTGTGTATCATATAACCTTTCCAATATTCTGAACCTAAAACTATGTGTCTGATTCGTCTCACTTACATGTTTGGCCAGGGCATTATGTGGACTACCTATCCTGATCTGATATATGTGTTCCCGCACTCTATCCCTGAGACTCCTATTGGTCTTGCCAATATAGAATGCGGGACACATAACACACGTGGCCAAGTATACCACATTGGTTGACATACAGTCTCCACTCGCTCTAACTCTAAAACTACCAAAACCACTAGGATGAACAAAAGTTGGACTAGGTTCAATATAAGAACAAAAATTACAATGACCACAAGAAGACGTATGAACGTTCATGTCTAGGCCATTGTTCTTCAAAATTTTGGGGTAACACAATAACTTTTTCAAACTCATCTTTTTCCTGTATATGAACTTAGGTTTCTCACCTATCACTCTCTTCACTTCAGGATCAACAGATAAAATGTGCCAATGTGCACTAATAATATCTTTAATGGACCCTACATCTTTAGTATAGAGAATTGAGCACACAGCATTACCTAACTTACCCTTCATGCCAATATTGACATCAATATTGCATCCAGATCTATCAGAGAAATATGGGGCCGCTCTACCATTCCTAATCTCGTCTACATTACTTGACCCCAAAGCTAAATCATCTTCTGTATAGCCACGTTCTCTAAGCCTCACAGATAGGTCTTCAATCTCATTCTTGAAACATAAATTGCTGGGAGTGTACCTAGAGGCACGCATTACTTGACCTCGCACTATATTCTTATAAACATAACCTGGATGCATGCTAGTTCGATGGAGCAAGGTATTCCTGTAACAAGGTTTCCTATATAAACCTGTGTTAATAATGCCACCATCCAACTTCTCTACAAAAACATCCAAAAAGGGAATCCTTGTCACTGATGACTCCATGGTAAATATTAAAAAGTTAGTAGTCTCATTGATCTCACTAACAAACCTGTCTAACTCCATAACGGGGCCATCCCATAGAAAAAATAGATCGTCCACAAATCGCCTATAAAAGCAAACATACCTATTGTAGAGTCGATTGTGAAACATTTCTCTAACTTCCCATTCAGCTATCACCAGGTTGGCGTAGCTATTGGCACAAGAAGTGCCCATAGCTACGCCATCCTTCTGAAGGAACAACCTATCTGTGAAGCAAAAAACATTGGACTCCAGAACTACCTCCAGAAAGGCCATAAGTAAGTCAATCTCAGCTGAATTATAGCTAGATACCCTTCTCAAGTGGTTGTCCACCATCTCTATCCCTGATGAGTTGGGTATCATTGTGAATAATGATTGGATGTCCATTGTCACCAAAACATAATCAACATCAGTGGTATTGGAACCTAAAAAACCATATAGGTCAAGTAAAAATTGTTTGGTATCACGTAAAATATATTGATTCTCATCAACAATAGGTCTCAACTTACTCTCAACGTAAATTGAGAATGGTTCCATGGACCAGCCTCTCCCTGCTACTATGGGTCTCAGGGGTGGACACACAGGGTCCTTATGGACCTTCGGAAGTCCCTGAATAACCGGAATCAATGGGTGCATAACTTGTAGAAATTCAAAAAGCCTCTTGTCAATAACTCCACTCTTAAGTAAATCTAATAACATGTTATATATGTCATTGCTGATACTATGTATGTATTCTATCCATAGTAATGGGAGTATAAAACTTCCGATCATTTAACATATTAAGCATGTCTTCATTGTACCTATTAATATCAAAGACCACCATGCCACCTCCCTTATCTGCAGGTCTCACAATGATACTCAAGTTGTTACATAAGTCATACAATGCTGTTCTTTGATTAAAGTTCAAATTATACATTTTCCTATTAATATTGTTCCTGCCAGGCCTGTAATACTTTTTATATATATCATCTTCGACCAACTTACTATATGCTGCTAGTAGTGGTGGAACAGGTGGAGTGTATGTACTAGGTCTCCTGATATTATTATCATAGTTTCCATCCTGAAACTCTAACTTTAAAGATAAGCTACGTACAAAAAGCTTGAAATCTCTTAAAGTCTCCTCTAATCTACTATAACTTGTGGGTATAAAGGAAAGTCCTCTGCTGAGGACATCCAACTCATCAGAAGTTAATACAACTGAAGATAGATTAAACACTAATCTTTGTTCCTCTGTTCCCACATTTTCTTGATGTTCATTGCTTGAGGGTGGTCCGGGGAAAACTTCCTCTTCTGCTGCCCTCTGCTTATTGAGCGTCTCCTCCCCTCTCCTGGTGGAATTCTTATCGGAAAAGGGTGTTTCAAGTCAAACACCTTACCAATCAAACCGTATTTAAAAATGAGGAGATTGAGAACATAATGTACATCTTTATATGTTCATGCATACTCCTACATTAGAATTGTGATACATGTATATATATATATATATATATATATATATATATATGTTTAGGCAGGACTGTTATTAGTTCCTATGACAATATGGGATAGGGTTTGTTTTGGTTGACAGTTTCCTTACCCTGATTCTGATTTTCTACTCAATGTGTATTTTTCAATAATTAAATTTATAAGTCCGATGTTGAGGGGTATGTTCTTTAGGGACAGACTGACCTGTATATGCTAGCCCCCTACTTCAGTCGTTGGGATTTATATACCATAAATGATTGTGAACAGTTATATTCTTGCCTAGTTTTTAATGTAGGTAGTTGGACTGTTTTGTTATTAAAGTTTGTGATGAACTGATGCTCATTATATGCTTTTGTACATATGTTATAGGATGCTACACGTCCTTTTTAAACATATCTCCAGTATTATATGATGGATTATTATTTTTATATACTGGGTATGCATGGTTTTAATGTTTTAAAGTTTTAAACAACTCATTTAGTAAATGTTGGAATATGTCTTTAAATGTTTTTCGATTTTCATTGCTGGTTCCCGCCTTTTATTACATTTAAACACTTCAATGAGAGCATTTTATTGGTCTGATGAAGCTGTAACCATCGTTGTTCAATGTGCACGCTAATAAACATATTTTATTGGAGGATTATGGACTGAGTTTGACCATCTTTGGATATATGCAACTTGTGACTGAAGTGTATCGACCCTTCATTGCTTTGCTCCTAGACACTTCAAGGGAATTTCAAAGTACATTAACGGTCTAAGGGGAGGGCCTTCCCAGTTTCTTCTGTCAATAACCAATAAGATGAGCAGAGGGGATAAGACTGGGATGAGTTTCTAGGGCCAGGTATACAGTAGGGGCAGGCAGCCCAAAAGCCACCAAGTATAAATTCAAAACAGCGATACAGAAGCTAGGAGGAAAAAACACATATGCCCAGCAGAGAAACCAAAAAGCAATGCAGACTATAAAAATGTCTATATATAGCATTAACTTTAGATAAAGTGTAAACAACACACAAAACTGATTTAAATGGTGAGATAATGCAATTATGTCTACTTAAAATGTACTTCTCTGAATGCAAAAATATACTCCAAGTGCTTTTGTTATCAGCAGCTTGCAGTATTCTCACTACCAACATGGTGGACTGCTCTTATCCTGTAAAATCCTGGGGGGTGGTAGGATTGATTGGCTACAACAAACTCTGAAAAACACTTTGGCCTAGCAGAGAAACCAAAAATCAGTGCAAACTATAAACTGCCTAAAATGAATAGCTTTAAGGTCAGATAAAGATTATATATATATATATATATATATATATATATATATATATATATATATATATATATATATATATATATATATATATGGGTCTACTTCTAAATTTCAAAATTTCAAAACTTCAAATTTCTTGTGAACAAGACCATAAGATTGAAGTTTTGAAACTTTGAACTGTTTAAATGGAGATCACTGTACAGTGCACAATGGTATATTTACCGTTTTCTTCCCTGTAATGCGAACTCAGAGTTGGTATATTTAATTAGCAAGGGGTGTGGGGGAGGCAGCTGCCCATATGGGGGTGCAGGGAGCTTGCACCCTGAAAAACATACATTTTTTATTTATTTATTTTTTTTAATTTATATTTCACAGTTTCAAAACTTCAATCTTATGGTCTCCTCCATAAAAATATTTGAGGTTTTGAAACTTCAAAATTTAGAAGTAAACCCATACACGCACACACGCACACACATTAGAATAAACAAATGTTCCACAAAATGGCACAACTTTTTAGTGACTAATTTAGAGTCCTGGCCTATTATTTTATTGTTATTCATTTCTCTTCACTTTTACTATACCTGTCTTGTCATTATTTTTAGTGTTTGGAATCAATATGGCAATTCAGGGTTTGCAACTTTTACAGAAGGGAGAAATTTGCTCTTGAAGTGTGTGTGAGAGAGAGAGAGAGATAGAGAGAGAGAGAGAGAGAGAGAGAGAAATTTGGGCTGCCCTACAAAGACTTCTATAAATGTTTACAGCTTAATCCACTTTTGGCTAATACTGGTAGCTGTGGGCAGCAGCACAGACCCTACATGGTGCCCTATAGGGAAAAGAGCTGTGTAGACCAACTGCTTCGGGCATCTACTGTGGTGCACGGTATCCTCACCATAGGAGAACACAGATCACAGACTGCGGACTATGGCAGGGCTAGCCACTTGACTATGTAAAATATGTCTCTAGGTGATTCAGTCATATTGACTAATGTCACCAATGGGCATGGGCATTTGCCGGTGATAAGTGGGTTGATAACTGCCTACTCTGACCTATGCCAGGGACACATGGTACCAGAAGAGGGGTTTATGTGTCCCTATTGTCCAGTATGTGTCCACCATAAAGCCCAGCAGCCCTGGATCAATAAGCTACTGTATAATAATTATTACTATTATAATAATAATAATTGTGGACCATCACTGAGGAAACAGTTGAAAGAGTGAGAAGCACAAAGTTTTTGGGAGTGAACATCGATGAGGACTTGTCTTGGAACACAAATACAAATGCCATAGTCAAGAAAGCACACCAGAGGCTGCACTTTTTAAGAAGGCTGAGGACAGCAAATCTCCCATCTGCAGTTCTCACTACCTTCTACAGAGGTACAACAGAAAGCATCCTGATGAAGAACCTCATAGTATGGTATGGAAGCTGCTCTACCTCTGAGCGCAAATCCCTCCAGAGAGTGGTGAAGACATCCGAGAAGATCATTAAGACCACCTTACCACCTATCCATGACTTGTACTTATCCAGATGTCTCAGCAGGTCCAGAGGAATAATTAAACACTGTACTCACCCTGCTTACAGACTGTTCCTGCATCTATCATCCGGATAAGCACTTCCAAAGCATACGTTGCAGAACTACGAGATTCAGGAACAGCTTCTTCCCTAACGTCATAAGGCTGCTGAACTCTAATAACCACTACACTCCATGATGTCCAACTGGGTCAGTAGAAACTGTCTCAAATTGTGCAAGAACCTGGTTACCAGTCTCACCTAATACTTAGTGGAATATTCACCAGGACTGTAACTTATAGCCCATCTAGGGCAGCAGCAATGCAGTAAAATATCTCTTCTTTCAGTGCAATACATGCAAATCCATAAATTAACCATAGTGCAATACTCTAAGGTCCATAGTGCAATACTTTAATGTTCACAGTGCAATATGCAATGTCTCTTTCTGTGCAAGGATCAATGCAATGTCTTAACCAAGTACCTGTGCAATACTAAAGTCTCGTGCAAGTAAGTATTCAGTTCAAAAAGTGTTAAAATGAGTTTCTAATTATGTGCAATATTAGTCTGCCTACCTGCATGTCTGTGATGTAATAGCCAGGTGTTACATGTGTAAAGGTCTGTAAAAATAGTCTATATGTTGTCTGCACATTGGGTCTGGAGATACGGAATTTCATTCAGTTTTTGCACTTGTGTGATTTCTGAATGACAGTAAAGTTTACTTTGACTTTACTGGATGGCCAGTGTTCAGTTGCCCAGCCTGGGTTACCTGGATAACTCCATTGAATAAAAGGTGGACATAAAACCAATCAGCTTGCCAAACAAGAACTAAGAATTTATACACCCAATGTAGGTTCACTGACAGGATGCAGCTTAGAAGTGGATGACATGATGGTACGGAGGAGACTGGACACCTTATGTATTCAAGAGACAAGATGGAAGGACACTACAGCACAAACACTTAGCTTGGGATCCCGAGTTTACTACTCAGGAGGGGCACAGGCCAGAAATGGTGTAGGAATTTTGGTGAGAGAGAGGCTTCAAAAGACAGTGAGGGATATCATTAGAATTAATGACAGACTCGTGGCAATCAGACTCCAGTGTAATGATCGGGCACTATTGATAATCTCAGTCTGTGCCCCACAGCAGGGTTGTGATTGTGAAGAAAAGAGTGCTTCCTTACAGCAGTTGCAGGACCTACTAGATAAAGCATGACAAGATGAACTGGCGTTCATAATGGGTGACTTGAATGCACATATCAGGACAGACAGAAAAGGATATCAGGACTGCTTGGGTCCATATGGGTGGGGCAACAGGAATAAAGAGGAAGAAGCCATTCTAGACTTCTATCTGGCAAATAGCTTGATAATAGCCAACACAAGGCTCAGAAAGAGAGTCAATCGCAAGATCACATACAAGAGTGACTAGCATGCTACTCCTAGACCCCACTGCTGTTCATACTGATGAAGGACTACATTATAAAAAAGGTCAAAGGGGACATATCAACAAAGTTGCTGTATGCAGATGATTTAGCATTGCAAGCAAACTCTGAGCAAGAACTTCAGCAAAGGAGTGCAAACCTAAAGGCACATGGGATGAAACTAGATACAGATAAGAGAGTGGAAATGGCAGCAAACTGGGGAAATCAGAAGAAGCTGAGAATTGAGATGGAAGGGAAGATAGTGGAACAGGTTAATAGCTTCAAGTATCTGGGAGGGATGGTTGAGAAGAAGGGAAGTCTGAATGAAGAGGTAAAAGCTAGAATCAGAAGGGCTGCAGGTAAATGGCATGGAGTCTCAGGTGTAGTCTATGACAGAAGAATGCCAAAGAAGCTGAAAAGTAAGGTGTATAAGACAGTGGTGCGACCAGTACTACTGTATGGTACAGAAACCTGGGCAGTAAAGGTAGAGCAGATGAGCAAACTAGAGGTGATGGAAATGAATTGCCTGAGAAGAGTGGTAGGATGCACACTGTGGGACAGATGAAAAAATGAGGACATAACAGCAGAAGCTAAAGTAGCTCAAATTGCACAAAAGATCAAAGAGAACAGATTGCGACAGTTTGGGCACACATGCAGAAAAGCAGAAGACAATCTGGTGAAGAAGATTTGAGACAAACGGGAAGAATGTAATAGAAAACAAGGGCATCGAGCAAAGAGGTGGATGGATTGTGTGAGAGAAGATCTGTGACAATCAGGTATAAGTGTTGAAGAAGGCAGGAGTGTGGCATTGAATTGACAGATAAGTCAGTTAACATGACACCCCAAACCCATGTACAAAATGGAAAAAAGCGGGTTAATAATGAAGATGATGATGACTGGTTGATCATTGCCTCCTGACAATTTTTTGATTAGTTTTTGTTTCAAAAATTTAATGACTCCCCATAAAGGGCTGTAATCAATGTTTGTCACAAATTTGTATGAAATATTAGCTAACTAAACTGAAAGGTTCTAAGCTCCTGTGGGAAGAAACAAATGGATGTCTTTAGCTGGAATAGGCCTGCCTGCACTGCCAGAAGTCCTTCAGACTACAAGTTCTATCTACTGGAAAATTTTACACTGAAGCTAATGAATCAGCCATCCTGTTAACCATCTGAAATGTTGGGACTCACTTGAGCCAGTCCTGAAATATGGATACTGAAAGTCCAAAAGAATGGACTTGTATACATTAAGTCTGAATGCTATTTCTTGGAATATTCCCTTTTCTATGAGGTTTTGATATATATATATATATATATATATATATATATATATATATATATATATATATATACTGACATCCCATTTCACTGAAACCCATTTGGTTGACAGCCCCATTTCATAGACAAAAGTAATCAGGGCAAAACCTCCACTGTTGTGTGACTGTGGAGTTGTAATATATAGTTGGGGGTGTGGGCACACCCCTCCTGAGGGGGTGTGGGAAGCCTCCCCCAAGAAAGTTTGTCTATGAAATGAGCTGTCAACAAATGGGTTTCAGTGAAATGGGATGTCAGAAGTAGACCCATATATATATATATATATATATATATATATATATATATATATATATATATATATATATATATATATACATATATATATATATATATATATATATATATATATATATATATATATATATATATTATATATATATATATATATATATATATATATATATATATGTGTGTGTATCTATCTATATATATATATATATATATATATATATATATATATATATGTATATATGTATGGGTTACCCTCAGATTATCGAACATTCAAATGATCGACACTGATATGGGAAAGACCATATCATCGAACATTTAAATTTTCGACAATTTGAGGGTTTAATACTGGGGATAGATACTAGACAATTGAGGTTGTCTAGTGATCCCCGTGTATTCTGGTCATCCCTGTTACCTAAATATTCCATCTCTGAGATCGCACTATATTCTGGAAACAGGAAATGATGGAATACAGACCTCCGTACAGCGCAGAATGGGAATATTTCCTGTTACTGCAATGTAGTGTGGTCTCGGATCTGGAATATTTAAATAGGGGGGGTTGAGGGGCACAGCCCCCCACATGGGGGGTGCAGGGGGGCTTGCCCCCTGCTATAAACAGTTTATTTTTTTGGATTAGGTTTTTTTATTTACTTTTACATTGTCGAACATGGTCCCGATCATATCAGTGTCGAACATTTGAATGTTCAGTGATGTAAAGGTAACCTATATATATATATATATATATATATATATATATATATATATATATATATATATATATATATATATATATATAGGTTTAGGGGATGTGGATGAGCATGCCTTGCAAAAAGAAGTTTTAAGGAGAAATGCAATTTTCAAGATTTGCTCTCCTGTGTGTTCAGTCTTTTTTTTTTTTGCTTGTTGGCACTTCGCATTTTGAGTGCTGACATTTCAATAGGGAGCCTTACATCAGTCATTCTATATTTTTAACCAGATGCCTCACATTTTGTCAAACAATCCTGCACACTGTGGAGCCACCTATGCAGAGCTGGAAATGGGTAAGTGAGCTCATATTATCTGGATGTGCTCAGTAACAGGACCACACTGGGTGGAAGTGAGGCAGATGTTTTAGTGGATTTGCAGAAGGATCTTTTCAGCTAACCAAATTTATGCTTCTGCGTAGGGTTTGTATTTTGTAAATGGTACCAGAGTGAGACTGAGTAATGTTCATGCTGTCTTACTGGTACATGCGTGTGCATTATTTGTATATGGAATTCCTCTCCATTTCTCAGGGGTACAGTGAACAGTTGAGGGTAGAAGGAATAATCCAGGAGGAAAATGGGTTACTTTCCTGAGGGAAACATAACAGAACAGTAAAAGGACCGGTATTAGTTAAAATGGTAACTAATTATGAAATATTTAGAGAATGTTTAGGCACATGTGGAAAGAGTCACTGACTAAACAGGGAAGGTGTATACCATTAGGTTCTGCCCACTGACATTAGGTTTTGCCCACTAAGATGGAATGGAGTGACAGGGATTTTTTAACTTATGATCAACAACTAAAGTTTATTCTTAACATGTTTTATCCTTTTTTGAACTAGTTTCTGGATGTTTTTTCTTTTGTAACTGTTGAGAATATTTTTTATATGACTGTTGCACTTGGTGAATGGCTAGGAAGGTTGATATCTTTTTGAGGTTCATATATAGATAAGGAGGTTGTCTATAAGAGGTCTTCTTTGTCTTTTCTTTTTGCTGAAAAGACAGATATTTAATTCAAGTGGACTCATCCTTTTCTTTGAAGTTTATTTTATGTGCGTTTTGTCTACTTATATTTTTCAAGTTAAAAATCAAGTTGGATTACTTGTCAAAGAAGTGCTTTTGTTGTGGACAGCAATGATTTTTGTTCTATTGTGATTTAATCAACATGTACTAATTCAATGTTTCAGATTACTTCTGTTTCATCCTTTTTTCTTTTTTTTTAATACAACAATACAGCATATCTAATAACTATAGATGCTATAGTATCATTTGGTGGTGCTATGACTCTAACTATCCCTTTAACCCCCCCTTCCTTCCTTTGTTTGTCCAGATAGCTCAACTGTATTGTTTCTCTATATCTGTCAGTAAACATGACTTTAAAGTATGAGCTAAAAGCAGGAAGTCCTCCAAACATACCAGTAAATACTTTTCTCGAGTAACACCTATATCTATGCAATGCAAACCACAATTATAAAAGTAATACTTTCTAGTACTCTTCTGTACTAAACATAAAACATTGTCCTTAACTGCATGCTGCATACATTTACATTAAAATCTGCCCCTGTTTCTTAAAAATAACTCATAAATGGATATAATAAAATTTGTCCAGTAAGGTGGGAAATGTAATTAATACATTATACTATAACTATGTTATTTCTTTATATAGCTTATGCTTCTGTTTAAACTCAAACTAGTTGACTGGAGGCCTATAAAAGTGTTTTTTTTTTTAATTGGACAGCCAAATTCCATTAGAAGTTGTCAGTGCTATACAGATATGCTATCCAGGCATTTTGGTCTTACAAATGCAGGGGTGAAGTGAGGGGTTACCACTAATGTTGAAGATGCTGTTATGGAGGTCCCCTTTTATATTATGACATATACTTCAGATCCCAATGACATTAACAACATGATTAATAAAGGATTAGAGATTTTTATTGTCAGACTTGCATTTATCCAAAATCATGTCTGTCAAGCCCAATCTTACGTGTAGTAAGAATCTTTGTCTCAATTACGTCAGAGACAGGATCAGGTAATCCACATCTTAATAAGCTCAGCAATAAACTGGGGACTTTTAGATGCTAATATTGTAATATTTATAAGAATATTAGTGTGCGTGTGATGAATACTTTAGACATCCCAATAGTAAGAAAGAATTATCTGTTCAAAGATCATTCTGTCTTGACCATCACCAATGTGATTTCTTGAATTCATTGCACAACCTTTTACACAGGCAAACTTATTAGAAAGTGTAACATCAGGATAGAAGAGTCTCTTTAATTGTATTTCTAGACATGTTATATTCATATCAAATAATGTATTGAATAAACGTAATGGTTACAGATGTAAATCTGACTTTAATTGTCAGATCTTACAGCTAAGGTTTTGTGACTTGTGGGGTGGTAATATAAATAATAAGGCTGACTATTGTGAATAAAATAGCTGACTTATTTGAGGGTTATCAAGGATCCATTTCTGAATGAATACTTTTCTGTAAACCAAAAACTAGAAGGAAGAACTTCAAAACACAAATTGTTTCATTGTTTCATTGTTTCATTGATGATTTGCACTTATTCTGTGATGCTTATTTAATGGTGCTGCGTCAATTGTGATCTAAGATTGAAGGAGTGTATGGACAAAAAAACCTATTTTGTACTAGTTGCAATAAACTTTGATATGATTTTACTGTGCTTAGTTTTTATTTTATTACTTTAGTAGACCTTTCCCCATCTGATATTTAAGAGGTATACTTCATCCATACATGCATCCATCCCTTCATTTTTAAAATGTTTACTGGATCTGGACAGATGCCATCATTGGTTCCCTGCACTATACCAGATTCAGACTGACCAGCCCTATCTCATCTTCTGCCTTGTACAAAATATTGTAACTGGACTTTATACACTAATGACCAAAGGTAAATGGAACATCAGTGACCTCCACCAAGAAGCAGCTGCTGCAAACCCACCACTCTTTGAAAAATAGCACTGAAGTGATCAACTGCATTGCCTACTGAGTGTAGAATGAGTTACATGTAGGTCACATGGAAGATTAATTTCCACTAGCATCCTTTTCTATCTCCTGTCTTGCCATTTGCCATCTGATGTGCACAATCCCTCCCCCCCATACCCATTGGTAAGACCTCCAACTGGTGATCAAGTGGCTTCTACTGAATGGGGGCCCAACAGAACAGAAAAAACATTGGAGAATGCCAAGGAATATTATGGCATCCCATTTTGTAATACATTGCCCACAATCATGCACCACACACTGTTTACAATAATGTCATTAGGGAAGTAGTCCAATGACAATCTTTCAGGACATTTCTCCTACTTTGTGGCAATGATGTAGCCCACTGTAGGATGGAGCCTTAACTGGGATTCCCATTTTTTGTTCCAGAATAGGCATGCCATCAAAGTGCCACTAATTGTAACCCCCCCTTGCTCTGACTGCACATTGTAGAGATCTGGTAATCAAACTCAGGATTCTCATGCAGGGCTCTAGGAAATTAAACCACTGAGTCAGTTGGCATTCCAGTATATTTTAATTTAAACTATATTGGGCTGGCATATAATAACAGGTCCATTGTAGGAACCCATAAATGTTCATATATCACTAGTGATAACACTTCAATGGTTTTAAAATTAATTTCTTCCTAAATACACTTAACTATCTTAGGAAGAATTCATGAGACTATATCCAGCTCAACTGGAATTTCTTTTCAGAGAAGCCTCATTTTGCTGTAATTTTTATTATGCTCATAAGCCAGTAATAACCTTCATTATTCAAAAAAAACACTTGATACACAAATAAATATGACCACAACTCACTCCAGAGATGTCAGCACCTGTATTGTAGTCCGCTGAAGAAAATCTTCACCAAGCTTGTAAAAATTCAATGAATTTAATAACACAATCACAATAAAATGAACGAAAATAGCATGTCTCTAGCGCCTCGGCTACCATTAGCCTTTAAAGAGTAACATCCTTGTCTCATATTACCTCCCCTTTTATACCTTTGAAGTATCTGTTACATACCAATTATTCAATTATCTATTTAAACAGATACAAACAATAAAACATATACTAAATAAAATTTCTCCAATTGCATTCTTTGTTCATCCCCGTGGGGTACAATGTATTAAATTTTAAAATCAACATTGCTTCCTTCTTACGCAAACACATTTTAATATTATCTTCACTCATAAAATTTATTTTAACTTGTTTGAGGACTGTGGCTTGTAAACCTCCACAGTCCCCTTGATGAACTTCGTTAAAATGGCATGCCACTGGACTTATGATTTTTTTATTCTTGACATCTCTTACATGTTCCTTGACTCTGGTACTTAAACTTCTTTTACTTTCCCCTATGTAATACTTTTTACAGGGGCAGCTCAATGCATATATAATACCTGTACTCATGCAAGAATAAACACCCTGAGTTTGAAATCTCTTACCATTTATATTTTGAAAAGAATCCACTATATATTGGCAGACTGAACATCTACCACATCTTTTTGTTTCTGGTGCTTTCAGGGCTGTTAGTAAATTATCCTGTGGTTTCTTATAAATATTCCTCACCAAAAAATCTTTTAAATTACGTCCCCTCCGGTAGGAGAACTTCAATCTAACATTATGTAATAATGATATTTCTCTGGCAAAATATTCCAATATTGTTTCAGTATTCTTTCCAGAATCCCGGAAAATACATTAAATGTCGAGACAAAAAACATGTCTTGAGTTTGCCCTTCACTTCGTGCTGATTGAATATTATCTAATCCAATAAAATTCCTTTTTACCTTTGTGCCACTGTAAATTAAAGCATTCAAATATTGTTTACTTTTGTTTTCTTCATAACCTCTTTTTTAAAAATACCCTTGACATTTTATCAATTTCTACTTTGTATTCATCTAAATCATTACAAATTCTACTTATTCTTTAAATTCATTGTAAGGTATTGCTTCTAATGTATGAGGGGGGTGGCAACTAGAAGCATGAAACATGAAAGAAGGCTAATCAAATTTTCTATACATACTAGTTTTTAAATTTCCACCCTCTGTAACCTCCACTGTGATGTCCAAATAGTGCGCCTTAGTTCCTATCTGTGTTCCTTCGAACTGTATGAAGAAACTATTAGTATTTAAATAATGTACAAATGACTTTGCTTGATCTCCTCCTCCTTTACAGATAAAAATAAGTTCTATAAAACGACAATAATCCAGAACATATGTCCTATAAAAACTACTTCTACAAATATGTACATTTTCCACCATACCCATAAACAGATTAGCATACATGGGGGCGAAAGCCCCCCGTGGCTGTCCCTTGGATTTGTTTGTATAATATTTCATCAAACATAAAAAAAATTGTCAGTCAAACAGAACAAAACAAGCTCCTTAATATATTGGGTACATGGATTATCACCCAAAAAATCTTCAATTGCTTGCATTCCAATTAAATGTTGAATATTAGTGTAAAGACTTACCACGTCAACTACTATAAAATAAATACCTGGTTCCCATTGATTTTTTTTCCATCCTTTTCATAAAGTCAAAGGAATCTTTTACATATGAATGTAACTTAATCACCTCCTTCAGTAAGAAATGATGCAAAAAACAACTCAAATTGTTCGTAAAATAATTCCAAGCTGATACTATAGGGCGACCTGGTGGAAACTTACTAGTTTTATGAATTTTGGGAACAAAGAAGAATTTTGCCATCTTATTGTTTCTATTTAAAAATATACTTTTGGCCTCTGAAGCCTTAAAATAACATAAACGTATTCTCTTATGTATTAATATTTCATATTCCATCTTTGCTTGCTCGTAAACTGTTATGTCTACTCTTGTATAAATACATTCATCATCTAAATGTTCCTTACACATTCTCAGATAATCTAAAGAATTCATAATTACTAATTTACCCCCCTTATCTGTGGGTTTAAACACCAGATGATCATTTTTACTGAGGTTTTGTAGTGTTTCCCATTCCTGTTTGGTTAAATTAAATTCCATTTTACTTCACAAGAAATCATTAACCTCTTTATCCAAGACAAAATTCATTGCATGATAACATTTTTGTATCATCTCATTTCTAAAAAGAGGCAAAAATGTTGTAGCACCCTTGATTTGCGATAAATCTAAACAACAATAAGCATTATATTCACATTCTGATTCACATGAGAAAAAATCTTCCTCACTAGATGAACTAACATCATGTAAAGAATTTATTTCATTCTTCCTATTATTCTTAAAAATATCTTTTATATGTAATTTACGTACTAGTCTAAATAAATCTATTTTAACTTCATGAGCCCTAGATACAGTAGGAATAAACTTCAAACCTTTGTTCAGCACAGATTTTTCACTTTCATTCAAAACATAGTCTGACAAGTTAACTACATAAGTCTCTACCACTTGTAAAGAGTACAATACCTCTTCATTATGTCCATTTGCACCATTTGGTATAGTGGCCATAACCTTGTCCTTGGTTATTGATGGATCCATACCATGTCCGTTTTTTATAGCTGTTCCTTGATCCATAATTCTGAAAAGTCTTCCTGAACTGTTCGCCATTCTGTGGATTAGGTAGCGATGGGTATCATTCCCTTTCTCCATCTTCCTCTTCCATAGATGAAACTGCACTTTTTCCCGACGTATAAAAATGTTGTGGGGGTGGGACTTCCTGTTCTTTAGCAAACTTCACTCGTTGCCGTCTTGACTGTTGGTTTGAATTAAGGGTAAATGCCTGTTTATGTTCATAGTCCCTTAAATCCCTCTAACTTTTTCTTTTTTTCTATTTATGAGTTCCTTTTCATAGGATGACAAGCGTTCATTGATGTTAGAAAAGAATGATTCGAGTGTTACTTCTAAACTGTCTTTTAATATGTCCCCACATATAGATTTAGTCTGTTCCACTAGTTTGGATCTCTTGAGTGTATCTCGTTCCACCAAAATAGAAACCCACTTCATGCTACAGCGGTGTGCTGCTGCCACCCATCTATCGTGGAACAAGCGTTCTTGTTCATCTGAGAGACTGAAAGAGGTGGAGGGGTTCCTCACAGTTTGGAGACCCCTTGGGGTAATTTTAAGTTCTTGATATCTCTGCAGACTCATTAAATTAAAATGTGCTGCAGTCTCTTTAAACACAAGTTTTTCTACTTTAGAAAACAGTTCCTGAACTGCAGGTACATAGGATAATTCTGTAGTTTTTCCTACCATGGCAAATGGATTCCCTGTACCTTTAGTTCTGAGTTCTTCCCACTTATTCAGTGGCTGTTGTAATGGATTCACTGAAAAACTTGTTCCTGGATTCTGTGTATCTCTGGATCCCAACGATCGTTGACCACAAGGTAGACTTTCACTGCCATTCTGTTGCGAACACGCCATCCCCGTTTCCATGAATAAACGGGGCAGGTGAATAAAAGAATCTCTGGACATAAATCCAAAAAACCACTCGATACACAAATAAGTATGACCACAACTCACTCCAGAGATGTCAGCACCTGTATTGTAGTCCGCTGAAGAAAAACTCCACCAAGCTTGTAAAAATTCAATGAATTTAATAACACAATCACAATAAAATGAACTAAAATAGCATGTCTCTAGCGCCTCGGCTACCATACCTTCATTATTTACTGCTGAGTGCCTGAATATGCTATTCATTTACAATTATTACCTTAGTCATGGGTCTGATTTCTACTGTTCCTACTGTAACTCCCAAGATACATTATCTTCTCTATATTTTGACTCATGACTGTTTTACTAGGACTCTCACAATAAAATAAAAACACTCAATACATTAGTAAACTGGTGACTGGGTCTTCAAAATGAAATTCTATGCATTGAAGGGCATCAAATTTAAAGAACTCATAACTCTTTTTTTTAAAACAACAGATACCATAATATATGAATGAATGGTAGGCAAGTGAGGTGTTATTTAATGAAAATGAACAAAGAAATCAGGAACAATGAATGCATTGTGCTTACCTCTGTGTATCTGGTGTTCCATATTATGGCATTTTTGTTAATCTCAATGATTTCACTTCCACTATTCTGGCCAGAAAAGTAACCCACTTTTACAAACATATTTGTGCCTTTCAGAAATATTTGCCAGTTAATGATATCATATACGGCTGGTGGGTCACCATATGGATCAAAATGAACTTCTTTGCCTGTTTTAGTTTTAAACCAAACATTTTTTACATAATGAAACACCTAAAGATTTAAAAAAGAGAAATGGATAGTAAATACATTTGCTGTTCTTCAGACCAGCATATGCACTGCAAGTCCTTTGTGGCAGAAATATTTTTTTTATTTTAATTTAGCCAAATAGAGGTTTGACATTTAAAGATCAAGTACCTCTCAATGTCTCTTCAATATCATAAACTGTGATGTCTCATTTCAACAAACTATTTGATGGAACATGTTTGCAAAGCTACTCTAATTACACTGAAATTTTACTGGTATTTGTCAGGTGTCACTAATACTCATGTCTCCCTGAGAAATTCAGATGTGTCCTATATTGCCAGATGTTGTCTATATAGCTGAAATGCATTCTTTGTTACTTAGTTAAGAAGATATTTTATTCCAAAAACTATGGCATAGAGCTGGATTTACTTTCATGAAGTCAAAGTGCATGTGTGCATGTGTACTGTATATCCATAATACAACAGGCTGCAATGCACATGTGCATTTAAGGTTTACAGTATTCTGCAAGCACAAGAATTGTTATTCAATACAGAAGATTATTTTGTAGCAAAATAATTGAAACTGATGTACAAATTTTCTTAGAAAAATGTATATATTTCCATACCTTCCAAGGCTGAAGCCCATCAGTATTTAAACAGGTTATGTTTCCATGGGTTTCATCTACAATTTTGCAGGACAGGAATCCTTGCAGTGCATGTGCAAAAACATAAACCGCAATGTATGCATTGTATGTGTATGTCATATCATTAAGGGAGAAGATGTTCCAGTCCAAACTATATATATTTTCTTGGCCAGTGCATGCCAGTTTATCTAACGCTTTTGTTACATTCGACTGCATAACTTCTGTGTTGTATAACCACCTGCAGCCAAACACTTTTTCCCAAAACTGCTTAATAAATATATCTCCTTGGGATATGGAAGGATTTAAGTTGTACAAAAATGATTTGAATCCTGGTATATCAACAGCATAATGAGATAAAACTATACTGCCATGTAGCAGCTGCCATGCCTGGCTTGTAAGAGAGTCTGAAATGGGAACAAAAACTGGGGAACCAAGCCAGATTTTGTGATTTATATTCCTCAAAGCCAGTTCCTCTAGGAGTGGAATCATGTAAACCATATAACTGTAAATCACCACAACTTTTGCAGATGACGTTTGAATCACATCTGTGACCCTGGCAACTGATTGTAGGTCAGTTCTTGTTGGCACAAATTCCAGAAAAGCAACACAGCCACCAACTTTCTCAATTTGAGTTTTCATTTCAAGGGTGCCGTGCCTTCCAAAGTTATCATCTGATCCTACTATTCCGACCCAAGTCCATCTAAAGTGCATTATTATCTTGGCAAGAGCATATGATTCTTGGTTTTCATTAGGCACAGTTCGGAAAAAGGAAGGGAACTGAGTCTTGTCACTTAGCAGGGAGAGGACAGAGCCATAACTTACCTGGAGGTAAATATTTTACTAATAATTAGTTTTACAGTTCTGGAGTAAATGTCAAATACTATGAAAATAATGTTACATTGCTTCAGAGTTACATAAACAGCTCTGAAATTGTGCTTTTTAAAGTGAGCAGCAGAAATGGGCAGATACTCTACTGTTATGGACTTATAAGTAAATACAAACTGGTGATTTTATTGGATGACTTTGTCACTATTTCAAAAACAGAATAATAAACTCCATCTATAGGTGTTTATAATAGGTTCAGAAGTTCATAGATAGTTACAATGTTATTCATCTGTGAGTATCTTTAGAAGCCTAACCATGTATTCCCTTGACATTTTTACCACTTATATTGTAAGCACGAATGACCTAGAGATGAGCAGAACACTCTTCTTAATTTAAAAGATATCATTGGAATTGTCTCAAACAACAGAAGTCCGGTTTTAATAATTTTTTAGAACAGTAAATGGCAGTTTTCATAAAACCTTGTACTCTGGGGCTACAAGTATTTTGATCTATCATAGCTAGCCAAAGGGCCAGGTTCCATAGTACCTGTCTTCAGTATAAGTGACTTACTCTAGTAAAAGGCCTATCTCTAAGGCCGGCTCACACTGGAGTAAGCCATTTGCACTAAGAGCAAGTCTTTAGGAATTGGTGCAGGATACACTGAAAATAAGTCTTTTTCAATCAGGCCCCTTATGTTATGTGACAATTTGCTGCTTGCAAATATGTTGTATGACAGCTGGTAAAAAAGAAATCATCACATTTGTGAGAATCATGGATGGATGGTTTACCTCATTTTCTGCAGAGTACTATAGCACCTTTTCAGAAAGCTGTAATTTGCTTTGGAAATGTATAGCTGCATGTATGTATGTATGTAGGTATGTATGTATGTATAGTATGTATGTATGTATAGTAAGAAGGGTACATACTATTGCAGTCTCATTTATTTAGAACTTTTATTGGAGCTATACTTTGTAAATAAATCTGGAATTGTCATGTTGTATCAGTTGGAACTGTTTTTAACATCAACTATCAAGCTTGCTGTTATTCTGTGTTTTATTTTTTCTCCATTTTCTGTGTTTTTTTTTTTTTTTTTTGAGTATGCACATTTCAAAGATGATACCTGAATTTCTATTGGCTACCTGTGAAATACAGTTTCATGATTAATGGTATTACTTGATACTGTCAAACTATTTTATACTTAATGCATATTTTTATTTACTTATTACTGATACAATTTTCCAGAGTCATCTCTGAAAAGTACAACATGTCTAATAGGAACACTTAGATAAGAAAACAATTAAGCAGTAAATGAAAGCTGGAAGAATAAATGTATCCACTACAGTTTACCAATGGAATTAATTTTAGGTAGAACTGATTTCTGAGGCTTCCTACCTGCCCATCTTCATACACTACAGTTCTTATTTGAGTAGTTGCATCCTGTGATAAAACATAACAAATCATAAATGTCCTTAGATTTTAAAGCAAAAAAAAAATTTCCTAAGGTTCCTCAAATATTTGCACAGATCATTTACTGTGATTCTAAATCACCATGATATTACATGAATCAATATAAACAACTTAAATAACACTAGGCTTTTATTTTGTCAAAAATGTCCAAGTCCAGTCCATTGCACTGGTCTTGGGTTTGGTTTGTACTGCAATATCTCAGCATATCTGTAAAAAAATGTCCCTGTTCGACTTTGGACATTTGAAAAGATGGAAACCCTAAATCTGTAAAATCCTAAATAATGCATTTTAATATTTGAATTGGGAACATGTATTTTAACTAATTTTAACAGATGTCATTTATTTGATCAATGTCTACTCAACTATTTTTTGTACCTCATTACATTATGGTGTTCATTATATTTAGATTGTGGATGGCACAGTTGTCAAGCTTTAGAGATTTAATAATGGGGCTACTTTACAATAATATTTTTTGTGAAGGTTAATATGTTGTAGATAATTTATCTTCAAATCCTTGCTGTGTCACTTGACTATGTTTTTTTTAGATGTGTTAAATCAAACTTTGTGCAATCATATTAAACTGCAGAACATAGCTCCATAAAATGGAGATTGCAGAATACATGACCCATTGTACAATTTATTATAAAGAGTACATAAATACAGCAAAAATTTTGCAAACATAGTAATAGAATTCTCTATAAACCACATGAGAGTCAGAGCTATGCATTTGACTTTGTGCACAATAGTTTGGACTACAACCTTTATTTCTGACCAGCCTTTACATCTTAGCTTTATCAACTTCAGTGCTACCATTCTGTCAGTTTGCAACAATTTAGCTGCAAAGACATTGATAAGCAAATCTAATTTGTTACAAGAGATTACACCACAAATTAAGCTACAGGTGCTCCACAGAGGCAAACCTTGATCTTAGTGTTACAAAAACAGAATTGCCTCATTTATCCTGTTTAGAGAAGTCATGAATTGTACCAAGACCATGATACTTAAAAGCAAGAAATGCTACTTTACAGCACATGAAATCAGGAACAGAAACAATGCAAAATAATTCTTATCAAGAGTACAGCACCTTCTACAGTTTGGCAGATCAAAACTCCTCACCTCTTTCTCCTCCCAAGTTTTGCAGCCATATCTGAACAGTTTAGTACTAGTGTTGACAACTCAGTAATTAAGAGCCAGAAACTTTCAAACCGTAACTTATAACCACTCTCCTCTCCACATATGCTTCAAAATGAACAAAGCATCTGCATTAAGAAACTTCTGTTAAAACTAAATCCACAGTCACTCACTACTGATATAGTTCCACTCCATTTTTAGCTACTCCAACCATCTCCTGCTTCTTCTTCTTCTTTTTTAAAATCTTTACTCAACTATACATTTTTAAAAGGTGACATAGGTGCAGGTAGAGTATTAGAATAGAAAACAATCCATAATATGTCCATTATTGTTTTTATTCCATATATACATTTTTAACAATTATCATTCTCTCCAACATAACATAAATTGGCCAAATCCTGCCTTCCTTTAAATTTCATTCCTCCTCCTGAACATTATTCTTTTCTTTTTTAAGCTGCATTCTGATAACTACTGTGAGACAGAACAGCACGTCACCCTCACCGAATCATATCTGGCAGGTTTTGTCCCATTTTTGAGGTACCTGAGGACATTTGCATGGGAATGACATGGTTCAATTGCTAGAACATGTGTGGCAGGTTTTCCCCATTTCTGGTGAACATGAGGATATTTGTAAAGAGTGTGACTGACTGGTGTGGCTCACATACAGGAACGTGGCACACATTGGATGGTGTTACTATGCTTCCCTTCCCTTGTTTGCTGGTATTAGATTTTGTATGCTAATGATACTGAGCATATCAATAAAAAGAAAAAGCTGTTCAGTTTGATCCACAATCCAACTTGGACTTGGACATTTAATTAAAATTTTTATCATAGGATCATAGGATCATAGGAAATTGCTAGGCTATTGGCCCTGAGGCCCTTATAAGCCTAGCCAAGAGTTTAACCCATGTTTAGACAAGTCAGCACCCAATGCCCCTATCCAGCAGGGACATAGGTGGAATCCCAGGAGTGTATTTTGTTTCCTATCCAGTTATCCAGGTTGCGCTTGAAAAGGGATAATGAGGTACGCTACTTGACGTCAAGAGGGACTCTATTCCACAGATGGGGGGGAGTCTCTGGGGCACAAATCTGTCTGGCCAAGAAGTTCTATTGATGTCACAGACAAGCTTGAGGTTGTGCATGCACGTTACTTGAGTGTAGCCTGACTTGCGGATATGCAGCAGTCACATCAAGGTGGGTTCTGAAATTGCCTTGTATGCCAGACAGAGGTCACCTCTGAGGAGTCTGTATGAAACTGAGTAGAGGGACAGGTCTTTTAGCCTATCTGTGCAGGGTAGATGTTTGAGGCCCTGGATTCTTCTGGTGAGGAACCTCTGTGGTCTCTCCAGCTGCTGCATGTGTTTTGCGAGGTATATGCCGAAGGGGGCATTGTACTCAATAATTGGCCTTAAAAGGGAAAAATACAGCGATGTTATGACTTCCTTGTTCCTGGACAAGATATCCTTACTTATGAGGTGCACCTCATTGAAACCTTTCCATACAATGGAAGCAACATGGTGGTCAAAAGTCAGGTTGCTATCAATCTGGGTCCCCAAATCCCTCAAAACTGATTGCATGCTTAGGACATTATTAATGTGATAATATGTAGAGATGTCACTCTCCACAAACTGGATGATGATGCATTTTTTGGCATTCAGCCTGAGGCCATGTTTCTGGCACCAGTCATTTGTTTGGGCAAGACCCTCTTGGAGGACATCCACATCACTTGGGGAATTGATGACTGTGCCCAGCTTGCAGTTATCTGCAAACTTGGTCAGCCATAGCCCACTGGTTTTAGCCTGCACTTCAGAGAAGTATATCCCAAACAAAACAGGCCCCAAGACCGATCCCTGGGGTACGCCACTCGTTACAGGTCTAGGGGTCTACTGGTTGAGGTGGTTTCCCCTATTTTGATTAGGTGGGTTCTATCAGTGAGCCAGTTTGCTACCCATCTGATAACATATGCATTGAAGCCTAGTTGAGAGAGTTTGTCTACTATGCCCAAGTGGGGAATAGTATAGAAGGCCTTGGCCAGGTCAAGGTAGGCGGTGTGCACTGTCTTCTCCTCATCCATGGCTTTGGTGACTGTCTCAAAGAAGTCAACCAGATTTAACAGACATGACCTCCCCTTGACAAAGCCAAACTGTGTGGGGTTGAGTGTTTGGAGGTTGCCAATGTCCCTGTTAATGAGGTCCATGGTAATCCATTCCATGGCCTTGAAGATCAGGCTAGTTAGGCTGATGGGTCTATAATTTCCTGGATCAGTGGACACTTCACCTTTGTGTAAAGGGATGACAGTGGCTCCATGAAGGCGAATTGCCGAGGTACCAGATCGCTGTGAATAAAAGAAAGTGCTGCTTTAGTGCTGGTTACTTGTGTTTTTTTATATTTGCTCTTACTAGTGTTTTTTTTGGAATGACAGTGGCTGTCCTCCACTTAGCTGGGACAAAGATGGTACTCAGGCTTTGGTTGAATAGAGTGGCAAATAGTACTGCAAGTTCATGCCTGAGTTCATGTAAGATGCAGCCTGGGATGTTATCGGGTCCTATGGAGGCTGTATTTTTTGCCTTTGAGAGGGCAGTGATGATCTGTTCCCAAGGGATAAGGGGAGGGAGGCAGGTACTAGGGATGTCCTGATTGACTGAAGGGGGGACAGAGGGTTAAAGTTTTCACTGAGTCTGTCAGCCAGTAGGTTGGCTATATCTAAGCATTTGTGTATCTGGTGTCCTTGATCACTAGTTCTGGACAGATCTGGGTGCTTCCTTTGAGGTTGCAGACATATGTGAAGAAGGCCTTATGATTCTCTCTAGTAGGTGTGGCCAATTTGGACTCGAAGTTGGCTTTAGAGGATTTCACTAGTGCTCTTATTTATCTTGTTCAGGCTAAGGAGAGATTGCTTCCAATTTGCATCTGCTTCTTCTTGGTCCTGGACAGCAATTTTTTCCTTTTGTTATAAAGTTTATTTATTGCAGATGTCCACTAGACAGGTTTACTCTTCCTTGTGGAGGATAATTTTGTACTGTCAGATATTCCTGATTCCATGCATCTATATAAGTGCTCATATAGTACTGTGGTGTAGGTCTGGACATTCGTGGCAATTCCAACAGAGGGGGAGGAGGCTGTGACTCTGTTTATCCCATCCCTCAGGAGGTTGTAATCAGCTTTGGAGAAGTTTTTTTTGTTTGACCTTAGCTAGAGGGGGGGGGTCAGGGGAGATGTTGACTTTGAAAGTGACCACTTTATAGTTGCATCTTCCCAGGGAGGATAATACTGTATGGGTGCTGCAGTGGTTACTCATATTGCTTAATACAAAGTCCAAGATATTATCACCTCATGTTGGGGTAACCACTAGCTGTTCCAAGACATTTGCATGAGTAGTTTTTCCAGTCTATGGTTGGGTAGATAAAGGTGCCCAGGATCAGGGTATAGGGTTGACTCTTGATAGATTCGAAGATGTCCAGATGGATGGAATGGGCATCCTGAGTCAAATTTGGTGGCTGTAGCTAGCTATGATTTGAATAGGGGTCTTTCCAATGGGTAACTGCACCTGGAGTGTCTACTGTGCATCATACTGTTTGATCAGCCTGGAGGTGTGTGTGTATTTAATATACATTGAAACTCCACCTCCTTTGACTTTGCTCCCACAGTTTGGGGTCTGAATGTATGAGTAACCCAGTAAGGCTGGTGTGCTGTACATAACTTTGAACCAGGTTTCTGTGAATGCACAAATGTCAGCATCTTCCAGGGTTAAGAATGCTTGCAATGACTGCAGTTTCATGTTTAGATTCCTAGCGTTTAGCAGTATGACCTTTAATTTGTGTTTTGTTGAAATTTTTATGTTGGATTTATCAACCTCAGGACTTTTCCTAAAAAAGGCACTATGGGAGAGGCAAGGGCCTTTGCCAGAACCCTGAAGCCCAGGCGAGACAGATGCAGGCCATCTCTAGCAAAGCATTGTGGTCTGTCGATCATATCTTCCCAAGCTGTCAGGTACTGGATCCCTCTGGAATGACACCAGAAACTAAGCCAATTGATAAAGTCAACCATTTTCTGTTTGTGTTGAGACATCATTTTGGGTGATGGTAGAATGCTGCTTAAGGCTAGGGGCATACCTGCCTGTGACACATATTCAGCGAGCTCAGTCACGTCTCTCTTCATATAGTCCAGGGAGGTACATCTCAAGTCATTCACCCCAACATGGACTATAACAGAACCATAACAGTACCTGTTATTGAGAGAACTGAATGCATGTGTGATGTGGTGGATTCTGGCACCTGACAGACAACTAACCGTGACTTTCTCTTTATCCACCCTGGTGAGAGGCACATCTGTGTTTCTCACAATGGAGTCTCCTATGACCAATATGTTGGGTTCATGGTTAGGCCTTTGTGGTTGCGCGACACAGGTTTGTGGACTATGTGTGGTATGTGGTGTGGAGGATTGTGGAGTTTGCATCTGTTTTTGCCTCTGAGGTCTCCTTTGTTTGGGTATGTTTTTGTTGAGAACCACCACGTGTGTGTGTGTGTGTGTGTGTGTGTGTGTGTGTGTGTGTTGTGTAGTTGATGGTGGTGTTTGAGATGTAGTGATTGTGTTGATAACCTTCTCAGTGCCAGATATACTGGCTTGTAAGGGAGACAGCATAGACTCTAGGTTCTTAATGTAATTGTATCTCTCACAAATTGTGTTCCTAGGTGGTAATAGACGATGGTTGTCCGTGTACAGTTGCTACACTATCTCAGGTTGCCCATATCAACCAGGCTGCCAGGAGAAACTGTAGAAAAATGTCCATCCATATTTGTCAGAGTCTGAGGGAGAGAGGCCAGGGATAGCTAAGGGGGAGGCCAAAAGCCCAATTGCTTAGACCAAAACTAAGAGGCTTAGAATAACACTTACAATTTTTGCCAAACCCTGTGCCTAGAAACAAAACCCTTAAACTCTGGATCTGAGCTGATATATACATATATATATATATATATATATATATATATATATATATATATATATATATATATATATATATATATATATATATATATATATATATATATATGTATATATACAAAACATAGTCACAAAGAGATCACCAAAACTATTGATATTTGCATGGCAGTCAGTACAACAGTAGTGATGGAAGTCTTAGAAGATTTCTGACACTTACTGATGAGTTTGTTCAACCACCTCCCCTGTTCCCCCACCAGCTTTGTAAGAACATATTACATCGTCCCTCAACATACATGGATACACACACACACACACACACACACACACACACACACACACACACACACACACACACACACACACACACACACACACACACACACACACACACATTTTAGCTAGATGGATATAGATATATTATATAAACATCTCTTTATAGCTATCTGTGCATGTATGTGTGTGTGTGTGTGTGTGTGTGTGTGTGTGTGTGTGTGTGTATCTATATATATATATATATATATATATATATATATATATATATATATAGATATATATATATATATATGGTTTACTATCAAAATTTTGGACGTCATTCAAGCGAACTGGGAATGGTTGAAACGCTAATTTCCAGTTCATGGAAGGCCTAACCAAAAATGGTTGATTCCACAGCAGCGAATGCTACTGTGCATTCGATGTTGTGAGGTCAACATTCTGCCTGGAGATTGCAGTACAGTAGGGATCGGGAAATGTACTTCTTCACTGTAGTACGATCTTGGCATTTGTATATCTAGTTAGCTGGGGGTGTGGGGTGCAGGGAGGCTTTCCCCTTCAAAACATTAGTTGGAACTGACTGGAAGGCAAGGTACACTGGGTAATGTTGACTTTGTCGAATAGGGACAGGTCGACATTACCGGTTTCATTATTTTTGCCTTTCCAATGTTTTTATTTTCAATATTTCTTTTCAATAACATGATCACTTGACAAAATCTGTTTCAGGATTTTGATAGTAAACCTATAATAAATATATATAGATTATATATCTATATTTTATACACACATATATATATATATATATATATATATATATATATATATATATATATATAAATACATCACATTACATGTCACATGCTTCATTGCTCTTCATGGTATCATATCGCATGTAAATGTCTGTCAAACAAAGATATATGCTAAAGAGGTCACAAAAGGCTGCCAAAAACAGCTGTCATTCAACTGGATGTATATGATGCTTGCAATGTGGTAAAGGTATGCATACATTATATACACAGTTCATACAGTTGTGAATCTATATTGCACTTATATACATGTATGTAGATAAGTAGCATGGTACCTCTAGGCACTGCAATAAATAAACTATATAGTCAGCATGTGACCACATGCAGAAGTGAATCCATATAGGTATGCACTATCTATCATGCATACAACACATAAAATGGCTGTCTACATAGCTGTCCTTTATCTGTGTTAGAAATAATACAAAGAGTAACATACATGCATCAGCAGGACACACATAGTTGTCATTAAACACATGAAGATTATAGTCATAAATTTTTACATTGTATTCAAGCATCATCTATCCCCAGCCTAAAACATTTGACAATGAACAGGTGTGCATTTTCCAGAAATTGTATAGTTATGAATCGTACACATTATTTTTGGTAGTATCACATAACAACTATCAGACGCCATTTTTATGAGATTTTCATGTTTCTGAACATGAAAAAATATAAAAAAATGAGCAGGTATAGGAATCTGTCTAGTTTTAACTTCACCACCATGAGTGTTGAGGAAAAAATAAAAAAAGAAAGAAACTAGTGGTCTTAAAACTTCGTTGATGAGTTCCATCACAAATACAACTACATTGTACAAATCATATGTCAAAATCACAGCCTGAAACAAGAATCGTTAGATGATTATGCTGAATATGAGAAGGTGCTTGCTAGAAATACCAAGACTTAAGAAAGCAGTCTACAATAGTGTATGTTCTAGAAACAGCAATAGATGTGTAATGTACTTATAACACACACACACCTACAAAGACCATTGAGATTATAATACAAATATGTGAACTCATGCCCAGTGGGATTTCACTGTGCTCCCAGCACACACACACACACACACACACACACACACACACACACACACACACACACACACACACACAAACAAAACAAAGAAGTTATGTCTTGTATGAGCTTATGCATTGTTGTGCAACAGGACATCACACCACTACTCACAATGCATATCTACAAGAAGCACAGGACTTACAGTGTACATATGTGAACTCAAAGACTACAGTGGAAGTCACTGTTCTTCCACTGCATACCTGCATACACTGCAAACATTATAATGCTTATATAAGGGATTCTTCACTGCATTGTGACTCCACGTTGCTCCCATTGCACACCTATAGAGAGCAGAGGAATTATAGTGCACATGTGTGAGCTCATGCAGGATGACCCCACATAATTTCCAATGTGCATTTAAGGGAAATACAGGAATTTGATGTACATACATGAGATCTTGCTCCACAGTGGAACTCTACTGACATCCTGATACATGTCTGCATAATACAGTGCATATCACAAACCATGATCTCTCTATGACAATTACAACACAAACATGCAAAGGTACCACACACTGACACTGTAAGTGTAAATGAGTGAGTGTTAACATAGTTCATAATGCTAAAGATTCTGTACTGCCTTCCTCACTATAAATTAAAAAAAAAACAGAATAGCAACAATAACATCATGTTTGTCCTTCATCCTCAGGTATACATTACCTCCTCAAGAGGTAAGATCACTTTCACCTGCTTTGCTTCCCAGTGATAGATATCCTTATTGCCTCTGTATGGAATGGACCTATCTGCACTCACAGCTATGGCATCTAAAGGTCCATCACCAAAGAAATTGACGACATTCCAAAGGCAGCATTCTACAGACGGATCTGACTTTATTTTCTAGTCCAAGTCTGTTCCCTTTCTTTTAGGGATTTTTGAGGCATATTGTCTGTTAAGGCAATATGTCCTCAACATTTCACACCTGACTGTAGAAATTTCAAAATGGCTACTGTTTGACATAGACATGCATATAAATATCTTCCACTAGATAAGTCACGTGACCTGTTATACACATAGTTGCACTGTATGTGAATTCTATGTTTTACACTCCATTATTATACAATGTGCAGTGGCTGTGTAATCTTAAAATCCACACATGTAACACAAAACTGTAAAACTAGCACTACAATGCACAGTGAGCTACATTTTATATATACATTGGGTTTGTGTGGGGGGGGCGTAGCCCCCAATTAATTTGGTTTTCTGTTGTCTGGTTTTGTTTTATATTATTTGGTAAAAGCCAACTAGGTGCCCCCACCAATCTGGGAGGCTGTGCTTCCTACACACCCCTAACTATATATACTAACAGCAGGATCGCACTACAGTGAGGAAAAGAACATATACCTTTGACTTGCCTTAGAGTACTACTTGTCAGTGAAATGAGTTTTAGGTAAAATGAGTTTTAGCTAAAATGAACTTTAGGTGATTTGGTCTCAGTGAAATGGGTGTCAGTAAAATAGTCTTTCAGTGAAGTGATACAAATCCATCTATATATATATATATATATATATATATATATATATATATATATATATATATATATATATACACATGCACACACACATGTATATATATATATATATATATATATATATATATATATATATATATATATATATATATATATATATATTGCCCATACCTACTCAAGTGGAACTTTCCTAATATATCTACTTAAGACCTCCTATACCACACGGCTGTAAATCACACTGCCTGGCCAGTACAGCAACCTTACGGGACAGTGTTTTACTTCTGTGAAAATCTTAGTTGTCCCACTGCATTGCCCATAGAACTACACCATTATTAAGCAGGGGCACTAAATGTTATTTATGGCAAAATCTTCAGAAAAGCAATGTACATTGTTATAGTTTTTACTAACTTTCTGTTATAGTATTACCCTGTTCTGTGCAATGCATGCAGCTAGAGGACTCCCCAACCCCCATAGATCAGTTATTGGTCATTTAAATATCGGTTCTATATAGCCCAAACCGAGAAGGATGTTTTAAAATTCAGCTAGATTATTTTTGTATAAAAGAGGCAGGTCCAGGTATAGCTAAATCCAAAACATTTATCAGGACCATTGATGGAAATATTCTTTGTTCCTATTACATTACATATGTACCTGAAAGCCACCTCTCTGATTGTTTTTCTCTACATCTACTATTGTGGGTCGTGGGTCCCGAGTCCCCCCCCCACCACCCATCTCCTATAACATTTTTAACTTCCTGAACCATCCTATCCCACAGTCCTTTGCACCAGTTATAAACTGTCTACTTTAATAGATTTTCTTTTTTAATTTACCCCCTTGTGTAGCGGGTTCCCCCTGGACTTCCCTTAGCTGCGTGTGTCTCACAATTTACAAGGGTATACTTCTTTCTACATGTTATGCATCTTTTTTCATGTATGTATTACTTTTTAGACATCGCATTGAATAGGATTTGAATGTGTATTTCTTGCATAAGGACTCAGCCTGCAGATACGGTATATTATTGATAATCTGCATATATATGTATATTGCGGATTAGGTCCAGGGAATTCTAGTTGCTTTTAAGAAAGTAAATATTTTAATTGTTATAATGGCATTATACTATTGCAATGTCTCCACCTAAATCTGTGTATTATCTGTGCCTTCCTCTCAAAATCACTGTTTGCTCGGCTAAAACACTACAGTTATTAGTTTTTATACATTATCTCAGCTGTATCTTCCTGGTTAGACTAGTTGTACCTGTTGGTAGTTATGCAGTGTCTCAGTCTGTATGTTGTACCTGCAACATGTTATCAGTGCCTTAAGATTACTTTGTTTAATTAGCTGTACTTGAAATACATTGTTTCTCTCTAATACTTATCTGACTTTCTTGCTCTCACCCATCTGCTCTAACCCTCCATATTCTTATGTCTCCTCTCTGTTTCAGTTTCACACTATGCAAGCAATTGTTCTGAACATCCTCTAATACATGCCATTGCTATTGCTTCCATTTGTAATTATATTTGTTGTCTTCCTTTTTTACATTTTGTCCATACCTACTGAAGTGGAAATTTTCTAATATATCTACTTAAGACCTCTTATGAAACGTGGCTGTAAATCACCCTTCCTGGCCAGTGCAGAAAGCTTGAGGAGCAGCGCTTTACATCTGTGAAAATCTAAGGACTCCCACTGCATTGTCCATAGAACTACACCATTATAAAGTAGGGGCACTACATGTTATAAATGTTATTTATGGCAAACTCTTCAGAAAAGCAGTTTACATTGTTAAAGTTTTAACTAACTTTCCATTACAGTATTACCCTGTTATGTGCAATGCAATGCAATGCACACAGCCAGAGGACCCCCCCCCGTAGCTCAGTTGTTGGTCATTTAAATATCCCTTCTATATAGCCCAAACCAAGAAGAATATTGCTTTAAAATTAAAATTCAATTAGATAGTTTTTGGATAACAGAATCAGGTCCAGGTATAACTAAATACAAAACATTTATCAGGAACAGTGTTGGAAATATTTTTCTTCCTGAAAGCCACCTCTCTGATTGTTTTTTTTCCTGTACATCCACTACCATGGGTCAGCCTACTCCACTCTGCCCTCGTTGTCACTCCGCTGCCTTACCCTACCCCCAATTCTCACCGACCTCTACTTCAATTACATTTGTACTATCCTTAACCACACCACTTATATTTCCCCACCAATCACATACATATCCAGTTAGCATTGTATTAGACCACACTCCCAGGCAAGCATTGAAAGTCAATCACTCAAGCTAACCCAACCCTCTCACTGGCTGCATAGGATCATAAGTGATTACTAGGCTATCGACCCGCAGGTCATTTTAAGCCTAGCATTCTTTCACTGGGAGATAAATATGTCCCTCCAGCATGTCCTATTTAAGTTGTAGGCCATATTTAGGTCTCCTGGAACAGGTAACCCTAGCCCTGTTTGATTTATGGATATGCAGCAAGTTCATTAGGTTTGAGTCTTGGATTGCTTGGTAGGCCAGGCATGCCTCCCCTAAGAAGTCTATCTGATACAGAGTGTAGTGATAGGGACTTTAGTCTGTCACTGTAAGGCACATGGCATGCTTGAGTCCCTTGATCTTCTTTGTTAGAAACCTATGAGGTCTCTCTAATTGCTGCAGGTGCTTAGTATGGTACATGCCAAATGGGGCATTATACTTAATTATGGGCTGAACAAGTGCCGAGTATAGGGGGGGCGGTTATAACTTCTTTTGCTCTCAAGGCAATGCCTTTAGTAATCAAGTATCGTGACTTGTGCCTCATTTCTGGGTTTTTACGAATCAAGTATGTTATGTAGAATGTTTTCCTTACTACAGTAGGCAGTAGACACATGGTGGTTGAAGTTAAGGTTGCAATCAACTTGTGATTCCAGGTCCCTTACCAGTTCATGGGTAAATAGGGTATTGTTGTTGACTTGATAGTGTGAGGGAACATTGTGCTGAAGGGAATGATGATGCATCTTTTTGCATTCAGTTTGAGACTGTGACTAATACACCAGTCATTGGTCTGTGTGAGCCCCTCCTGGGAGTATACTGACATCATTTGTGGATTCAATGATTGCACCTAGTTTGTAGTCATCTGCAGACTTGGTCAGCCACAACCCCTTAGTTTTGACCTGAACTTCTGACAAGTATATACCAAACAGTAGGAGGTTTAGCACTGAACCCTGTGTCACCAAACTGGTAACAGGTCTGCTGATTGATGTGGAAGTCACCCACTTTGATAGTGTGTGTCTGGTTTGTGAGCCAGTTAGCAACCCATCTTACAACGAAGGGGTTTACGTTCAGTTTGCTAAGTTTATCGGTAATTCCTGAATGTGGGATTGTGTTGAAAGCCTTTGCCAGGTTGAGTTATGCTGTGTGCACAGATTTGCCCTCATCAATGGCCTTGGTCACATTTTCAAACAAATCCACCAAGATTTAACAGTAAAGATCTGCCCTTCACACAGCCGAATTGGGTAGATCCAGGGTTTGGAGGTCACCTATGTCTTTATTTATGAGGTCCATAATAATAAGTTCCATGTCCTTACAGATGAGGCTGGTCAGGCTTATGGGTCTGTAATTCTCTGGGTTTGCTGCTAGGCCACCTTTGTGGAGGGGAATAACTGTTGCTGTTCTCCATTCTGCAGGAACAAAGCCTGTGGTTAGCATCTATATTACCCGATTGAATGTTTAGGTTAGCAAATACCTAAATGTCAAACTGGTAATATCTAAAAATTAAAACAGTGAATGGCCAATTTAACATAGGGAATGAATTCCCTCGGCCACAAAATTATTAGCTAACCTAAATGTTCGATCAGGTAATAGGAACCCTGTGATTAGGCTATGATTGAAAAGGGTGCTTAGTGGTGATTCTAGTTCATGTTTTAGCCTATTTAGAAGACAGCCTAGGATGTTGTCTGGTCCAATGGAGGCTATGTTTTTTGCCTTGGATAAGGCTTTGAGGACCTGCGCTTCAGATATGTAGGATGGGGGGGGTTTGGAGGAAGGTTTGTTGTAAGTAAGGAGGAGTTAAGGGAGTTAAATTTTCACCAAACCTATCCATTAACAGGTTTGCTATCCCTGCGGGGTCAGTGTGTGTGATATCATTGGCTACTAGTTTTGCACATGCTGGGGTCCTACCCTTTAGGTTATGTATGTAGCTGTAAAAGGCATTATGGTTATCCTTGGCTGTACTTGCTAAGTTTCTGTCAAAGGAGCCTGTGGAGGATTTGACAAGTTGTTTTATTTGCCTGTTGAGGCTGAGGAGAGTGCTTTTTCACTGTTGGGGCCTTGCCTTTGTTTTCTTGGACAGCAAGTTTTTGCATTTATTGTAAAGTTTGTTGGTATTGGATGTCCACCATGGCAGCTTGTATTTACTTGGGGCTCTGGCTTTGATTCTTTCTGGTATGGCCAAGTTTATACACTTATGCAAGTGATTGTATAGGTCTTTAATGTAAGCTTCAGCATAGTTACCACTTCCAGCTTGGGGTGGGGCTTGGAATGCATTTATACCTTCACCTAGCAGGGTATAGTTTGTCTTGGTGAAGTTTTTTAGTCTGATTTCACCCTTTGTGAATTCTGGTGTTAGTGCCAGCTCAAAGGTGACTGATTTGTGGTCAGTTTTAACTAATGGGGATCCCACAGTCCCACAGTGCAACTGTCAGACCCCAATAACATCTTCACTCCTATCACACTCCCCTCGTCTTTTCCCACTTACTCCTATTAGTTACCTCTAACATGGTACACCCCTTCTCCATGACAACCTATCTCCTCTGCCTCACACTATCCTTTTCACTCCTAACACATTGCACAGCACTCAAATCTCACAAAAATCAATGTTATCAAAACGTCTGTGACATACAAACAAAAGGTTACTCCAATATATCAGCTAGCCTGTTTGCATCATACAACTTTCTATTCATAAAACATAAAATTTTATAACCATGCTCTAACTCTGAAATGTTACTCCTCCCAAAACTAAAATCTAAAATGAAGCCATTCAGCACCAACCATTACTCTTATCATTTCTCAGGTTTATCCCAGTGTGGGGAAATAGATTGTGGTGGTGGTGCCTTCTGTGTGGCGAGATGAGTGAATGGGCTGCCTCGCGTGAGGTTGTGCATTAGTCCTGGCAAGCCAGCACATAAACAAACCCCAGTGTGGGGAAATCCACCGAAACCTAGGACATGCTCCATCTTCCCTTTCTTATAACAGATCCCCTATTAACAATTTATTTCTAGTCACACTAAATAAACATAGCATTTACAATAAAACAACAGACTTTCATGTATGACTGTTGCAACATACCCCTGACCTAGTTGCAGTCGCAGGGACATGGCTAAAACCAAATATACAAGACTACTTTCCACAGGCTTCAATATAATTAGATCTGATATAACTCATAAAAAAACAGAAGAGGTAGCCCAATGCATATAAAATAGTACCCTACTCCAAGCCAATTCCTCAATTTTGTAATGCCAAGCTCCTCATAGTCTTCCTAAAACTTAACAACACTAAACAACTCTGTATCACCCAGTCAAACTATCCTGGTTAACAAATATTAAATAAATAAATAATAAATATTAGAGTTCTGTATATCCCCCCAGGTCACAACACTCCCATACTAGAGGACATCTTGTCCTGGTTATCTCAAAATATATCTAGTGAAAAGATTGCCATGTGTGATGTTAATATCAACTGGCAAAACTTAATCTCAGACTTTCCAGACAACAGTATAAATCTCTTTGGTTTCATACAACTCATTACAACTCCAACTAGAATTCCTAAAGGTAACAACCAAGAATCAACTCTAGACTGGATCCTAGTCACAGATCCAAATGAATATTCCAACTCTGGTACTCTCCCAAACACATTAAGTGATCACTTACCTGCATATTCATATAGAACAACTACCCACCTACCCAAAGGTCATAGTTATAAAACCTCCAGTAATCTAACCAACTTCAACCAGGAACTTTTTACTGCTATACCCAAATCCTTATATGTATTTATTTATTTATTTCCAGTTTGATTACCAGGGAGGTGCACTGGGCCCGAGGACCCAATTTCAGTGAAGGACCAGGGAGAAAAGCTCCAAAAATACAAATTACAGAAATATGAAAAATATAAATGATACATTGAGGAGACCAGTTTACACAATAAGAACATTCATTATTACAAATAGTCAAAAACACATTCATTCAGGTTTTTCTTAAGGGTTATACAATTATAAAGCTATTTGTATAGAGTAATTTGGGAAAATGCATTATATTTGCACATAGAGAAGAGAGTTAAGAAGACATTTTGCATGCACTCGTTTTAAACTGTGAATCTATTTACAATATTTACACAAAGGAGTTCAAGGATAAATAGCTGTAGGACTTTTTGAGTGCTAGGGTACACTCTTAGTAGGATATCAATGTGTTCTTGGATAGATTTTAGGAAGGGTGAAGGCAGGTGCATTTCCATTTAGTGGACAGATGTTTGAAAAGCTGAGTTTTGAAATTTTCAGAGTTTGCTATTGTTCTTAGAGAGGAAGGGAGAGAGTTCCAAGCCTTGCCAATAGTGAAAGAAGTTGGCCAGCTGGACTTTTAGGTTTGATGATAGCAATCAGGTTTTCATGTTCAGATCTGACAGTTCTGTTGGGGATGTAGGATGGAAGGATGTTAGCTAAAGCAGGACAGTAAGTTGGATGAAATATGTCTGTGTGCTGTGGTGAGCTGCAGATAGTTAAGGTAGTTTGGTAGTTCTAGCCAGTTTAGAGATTGAAGGGAAAAGCAATGATGGGTGGAATTTCTGCTGTTGGAGGCAAATTTAGAGATTTTGTTATAGCAGTTTTCTAGTTTGGAGGTGATAGAGCAGGACAGGTTGGTTAGGAGAAGGGCTCCATATAATAATGAGGGAATAAGGTAAGTAGTGGCCAGTGTGTGCCTGGTGGAGTGAGAAGAGAAAGCGATTGTTCCTATGTAGCATACCTAGTTTTTGGTGGGTTTTCTTAATATTTTGTTGAATATGTATGTCAAACTTAAGGAATTCGTTGATTGTAACACCAAGAAGTTTGGCAGAGGGAACCACTTCTATAGGGGAGTTGGAGGGACTAAGGACTTTGAAAGTATCTTTATTATAGGAGTAGGACTTTCTGGGGGAGAAGAGGAGAATTTTGGATTTGTTAGCGTTAAGGGAGAGGTGATTTTGGCGCATCCAGTTTTCAGTGGTTGAGAAAGCAGCTTGAGTTTTGAGGAGCAGTTCAGAGATGTTTGAGGCAGAGCAGACTAAGGTTGAATCGTCTGCGTATTGAATCATTTTGGCATTGGGGATAGCAATGTGAAAGTTATTAATGAAAATATTAAATAGCATGGGTCCAAGGATGGATCCCTGTGGTACACCTGTTGGGGTAGGTAGGAAGGAGGAGATGGAGATTTTCCATCTGACTGCCTGAGACCTATCTGATAAGTAGCTAGAGAACCAGGATAGAGAGTTAGATGAAAGATGCAGGTTTGACAGGTGAAAGAGAAGGTGATTATGGGAAACAGTATTGAAAGCTTTAGAGAGATCAAGCAAAACAGTAGAGACCAGGTGACCTGAATCTCGGGCTTGATTGATAGTTTCTAAGAAGGAGAGTAGAGCAGTAGTAGTACTATGGCCAGAGCGAAAGCCATGTTGAGTTGGTGTAAGAAGATGGTTTTGGGTTAGAAAAGGCATAAGTTGGTAGTGGATGCACTTTTTTAAGATTTTAGAGATTGGTGAGAGTAGAGCGATAGGGCAAATATTTGAGATGCTGGTGTTCTTGCCTCCTTTGTGAAGAGGAAGAATGTATGCCAAGTGCCAAAGTTTGGGGACGTAAGATTCCTTAATATATCTGTTGATAATGATGCTGATTGGGAGTGCTATCCCATCTGCAGCACATTTTAGGAAAGTGGAGGGAATATTCTTGGGGTTATTGTTATTATTTGACTGGAGGTTGATGTAATAGGATATTTTGTCCTTAGTGATTTGTTGTTTTTCTTGGTTACATAGTTGAGTAGTTATATTGGTTCATACTGAAAATACTACCCCTAGATGATGCAGTTAACTACTTTAACAAACTATTTCAAGATACCCTTAACAGCCTAGCACCACTCTGAATAAAAAGAACAAAAATCACCCATGCCCCTTAGCTAACAAAGTCCACAAAAAATACTACTAAACGGATATAAAGCCTGGAAAGAATGGCAAAAAAAAAATAGAAATGCTCAACAGCTAGCAGATCACATAAACAACCCCAAAAGGTTTTGGCTACTATCACATCATGTCTCACACTAGGACGCAAACAAAACCCCTCCCCATTTACAGACAAATCTCTACCTCACACTGCAGAATTGTTTAATATTCACTCTATTGAAAGCATAGCTAACTTTGTTAATGATCCCAGTAAGCCTCATATTTCCAACCCCATAGATTTAACAATTCACCTCTCTCAAATGTCATCCAAACATAACACATTCCCTTCCCTCTCTACTCATATCATCTCTGCTATGCCTTCTAAATGTCCATCCCTCTCACTACATCCTGCACCCACTTGCTATATACATAAACTACTGCATAAAATAAAACCCTATTCTCTTTCTGCTGATAATCTTCCAGCCAAATACCTGAAAAGTGTTGCTGATGCCATTGCATACCCAGTCAGTATTCTCATTAATATATCCATCTCAGAATCCCATGTCCCCTACCTTTGAAAAAACAGTTATAACCCCATTACACAAAGGAGGTAAATCTACTGAATTATCTAATTTCACCCCATTGTAACTCTATCTCTTCTCTCCAAACTCCTAGAAAAATGTGTATACAAACAACTCCTTGACCAAGTAATCCACAATAACCTAGTAACATCCACCCAACATGGCTTTAGACCTCCTCATAGCACAAGTGCAATAATATCCTTCATGGACACAGTGAGTAAAGCAAGGGACTCTGGCCAATTAACCTCAGCACTATTTCTTGGCCTATCGAAGACCTTCAATACTGTCTCACAACCCAAACTCTTACTGCAGCTTTCTTCCCTTAGCCGTTCTACTTCCTTTCTGACAGACAACAAAGTGTAAAATGGCAAGGCTGTCTCTCTCAATAAATAATCAACAAAGCGGATGTTCCACAAAGATCAAGCCTTGGACCGCTCCTCTTTAACACCTTTATAAATAATGTCCATACTGCTTCCTACCAAAGTTCCCTAATCCAATACACCGACTCAACTCTCATCTCCTCTTCCAACAACATAGAACACCTCAGACAAATAACACAAACTGCTTTCTAATCTTGGCTCAATAATTCACAACTAATACTCAACCCCAACAAAACCAAACTCCTTTTTAAACCAAGGGCAAGCTCAACTGACTTCAAAATATTTTCTTTAAACAACACAGAAATCAAAGTAGTCCTTTATACCAAATTACTAGAAGTAACACTACATAATAAACTTACCTTTGATTCCATATACACAACACTATCAAAAAAACTCATCTCAAACTATGGATGCTCTATCAGCATAAAAATTTCATAGATACAGCTACCAAGTCAACATTAGCCTCAAATTACCTGTTGCCCTCCTACCTTGACCTGGCCAAGGTCTTCAATACTATTTCCCACTCGGGTATAATAGACAAACTCTCTCAACTAAGCACCAATCCATATGTTACCAGATGGGTAGCAAACTGGCTGAAAGATAGAACCCATCTAGTCAAAATAGGGGAAGCCACCTCAAGTAGTAGACCAGTAACAAGCAGTGTATCCCAGGGATCAGTCGTGGGGCCTCTACTGTCTGGGATATACTTCTTAGAGGTGCAGGCCAAATCCAGTGGGCTATGGCTGACCAAGTTTGCAGATGACTGCAAGCTGGGTGCTATCATCAAGTCCCCTAGTGATGTGGACATCCTACAAGAGGGTCTCACCCAAACGAATGACTGGTGCCAGAAACGTGGCCTCAAACTGAATACCAAAAACTGCATCATCATCCCTGTTGGGGAGAATGACATCCCTGCAAATTATCACATTGATAATAAAGCACTAAGCACTCAATCGGTCATGAGGGACTTGGGAACCCAGGTTGATAGCAAACTGACTTTTTACCACCATATTGCCTCCATTGTACTGAAAGCTTTCTAAAGCTTTCTACATGGGCCACCTCATTAGTAAAGGTATCTCATCCAGGAACAAGGTGGTCATAACATCCCCGTATTCTTCCCTTATAAGACTGATTATTGAATACAATGATCCTTTCGGCATATACCTCACAAAGCACATGCAGCAGCTGGAGAGTCCACAGAGATTCTCACCCAGAGAATCCAGGGCCTCAAACATCTACCCTACACAGATAGGCTAAAAGCCCTGTCCCTCTACTCAGTCTCCTACAGACTCCTCAGAGGTGACCTCTGTCTGGCATACAAAGCAATCACAGACCCCACCCTGATGGGACTGCTACACACCAACAAATCAAGCTCCACTCATGTAACTCACACACAAGACCTCAACCTGGACTGTGACATCAGTAGGACTTGTAGGCAGGACAGATTTGTTTCCCAGAGACTCCCCCTTTTGTGGAATAGACTCCCTCTCCACATAAAGCAGAATACCTCATTAAACCTTTTTAAGCACAACCTGGATAACTGGATGGGGAACAGAATTTACACCCCTGGGATTCTACCTATGACCCTGCTGGACAGTGGCATAGGGTGCTGACTTGTTGGAACATGGGCTAAATTCTTGGCTAGGCTTGTAAAGGCCTCAGAGCCAATAGCCTAGTAACTCCCTATGATCCTATTATATGGTGCCCCCATTTTAACCAATCTTCACACTACACTTAACAATAAGCCTGAAGCATGCTGTAACAAAATCGCTGAATTTGCAACAGGTGTATCATATTTTAAGCACCACTGTTTGGCTTTTACCCACCCTTAATTGGCTAGAATTCCCATGACATCTCAACTTCATCCAACGTACAATTACCCATAAAATTGTCTACAATCCTGCAGCTTCAATACTTCAAATATACACAACTAACCGAGCTCTCCAATCTGAAGGCAAACAGCTTCTAACCCTATATAAACCAAATAAAACTGCAGGACAATGTCTATACTCCTACTTCATGACCAAACTATGGAATGTACTGCCCTCAGATATCAGAACTACCTCCAATTTCAAAAAATTCAAATTTAAACTAAAGACTTAGGTCATGCATCTGTCCCTGTTCCAAACCCCTAATCCTAGTTCAACTACTTCACTCCTACCTCCTCCCCAATTACCTTCACACTTCTACTTTCATTTGAATTGCAACTATCTCCTCCACTAACTTTTTGCTTTCACCCTCCCTCCCTTCTTCCATCTTATATCCTCCTGCTTCTATTCAACCTAACCACCAACACCCTGTGCTGACGCATAAGCCAACCATCTACTTGTCTTACCTCTTTCCTAATTTGTCCACACCATTCTCACCCTTTCTTCCTTCACCTTTTCCTTTTCATCTACCTCCAATAATCTTTCTCCACTTCTAATAACACATCATAATCTCTTTCCTACTATAATAGCATGACCTATTATACAAGTCGCCTTTGCTGCCATCACTTCTATCTATTTTTCTCATCTTAACTCAACCATGCCTCCTATAAATTATCCTATGTATCATGCTTTGTTAAATGTCCTATGTAACTCTATTGCATGCAAACAGGGCTGTGATTCTTCTATGTAAAAACTTTAAATGTTAGATATGCTCATGCTTGTATGTTTTATCTTCCCTTGTATAAATGTTTGCATATGCCTTTTTTATTTCTGGATTTAATTGCAATTTACCAGTTTTTTGTCAACTTTGTGAAACTTATATATCTGTTTGGATATATTGTACATACCTGTTTTCTTTTTCTCTGTATTGGAGCTTTTCTCCTGGGCCTCCTCCAGTCGGACTTTCCCAGTAACCAAATGTCAAATAAATAAATAATATAAATAAATAAAATGTTTACCAGTTCAATAATTACTTATCTGTGCATCACAAGCACTCTCTATCCATGTTATTGTTTAGTCTAGGTTTAGTGCAGCTATCCAATGCATCAGTACCTATGACCACTAATTCCCAGTCTTTACAAATAGTAATAATTGAGTAGCATCCCCAGAGCAATCAAACTGAACATCAGCCATGTAATATAGAAATAATGCTTTGGAAGAGTGAGAGTTGTTATGAGATTTACTTCAGATTTACCCCAAAATGGTCACGTTTGGTCAAGTACTCACACAAATCATAACTGGATCCAAAGAAACAAAGAAGAATACTTTATTTAAAACAAATAATAATCCATATAAAAAATTGTACACATTGTGTTTGTCAGCACACCTGATACATTTACACAGCTATTTCAGCAAACTCCTGACTATGTCAACTCTTGATGTACTAACAATTATCTTAAGCTAAACAATATGAAATTTAGTAAACAATATTTTTCCACATTCTAGCATGCAAAGGGTATACAGGGTACCAAGTAATACTGTCATCAGGGACTTGGTCATTTGGGCAAACATCTTGCTATCATTTGAGCATTATATCTCCACAATAGTTCAAAAATTCTTCTTAACTGTCACTTCTAGTCTCCAGAGCTATAGAAAATGTAGTTTCTTTGTAATCTTATTTTATAAGGCCCATCATTAAATATAATGCTCCTTTTGTCATGTGCTTCCCTGAGTATGACACTCAACTTGAGAGGTCTCAAAGGTCTGCAGTTGAAAAGATCATGGGCCTCAAATTCTTTAGTTACTAAGATAGAAGTGTGACCCTTCCCTTTCTTTGCTCAGTCCCTGCCTACTCCTTATCAATGATGTTTGCCTTACTTTCTTTGCCATGAAAGACCCTGCCTTATGTGACTTTCTGCATCTCTTTAAAAATAAAATCTCATCAATTATCAATACCAAGGATCTCGGCCTACAACAACAAATAAATAAGACTTGGAAGGACAAACACAGTGCATTCCACATATGTGCAACAAGCTACCTCTCCATGTCTAACAAATCAACAATCTGGCTAATTAATAGTTAATCTCCATTAGTGGAAGGGCACTTATAAATTCTTTCCTCAGTTATCCTGCAAACCCCTTCTAGATAAAGGGGCAAGAACCCTAAAATTGTATAGTAATTCAAGGGGGTTATTTTGGTAGGCTCTTTATGGTCATTGTGACTGCTTTTCCAGTATCCAACTATTAATCTGTGCACCTATGACTCACTAGCAGCTCCAGGGTATTGGATAAAATGAATGCAGCTGCTCCATAGCAATTGATTAGCAGGCTTTCTATGCCAGTTCTGCAGCAAATGCATTGGTTTATATCTGTGTATCCTGCTTCCATATGTAGATGAAATGGTACATGATGAATAGATATTATATAATAAACGTTAGTGGTGCGTGCCTGAGGCAGCTTTCAGTGTAAAATATAAAATGAGGTAATAATGCTCAGAAATCCCCAAAACATAAACTTGTTATGCATATTTGTGAAATCAAGAATGGACATAACAATTATATTATGTACTTTTCAAGAATGTTATTATCAAGTGTAGTTTTGTCACACATATAGCATCTACCACAGAATTCCATCAAAGAAGCATGACTGCTTTAAAATCTGGAACACACTTGGTGCTGTCAGTCACACACAAAAGGTCAGTGGAAAGTATATTGCAGCCTTCAAAAACTGTAAAACCCTTTGCACTATTTTGTTTTTACCTTGTAAGTGGTACTTTATTACATCATCACAGCATCTGTATATCACAAGATATTATGAGTGGGTTTCTTCAGTAATAACCAATATAGTATGCATTTTGGAAATGGATATCAAGATTCATCTCCCAAGTGTTTTTTTAAGTAAATTTCTTGGCATTCATTTCACAAACACAATATACAGGACTATAATCAGGTCTCTGATCATATCCAACTTATTATCTGTTCAAGACAAAATTATGATAAATTTACCTTGAGAGCAAAGCTCATGAGGTGAAACATTTCATCCATTTCCAAAACATGCAATAAGAGTTATAGTTAGGTCTACACTTCATTTATTGCCAGCCACAAGAAAGTATAGCAATGTGATGTGGATATCCCACCACTGCCAACCAATATGTGATGTCCCTCCACCTCTGGGCCAGTAATCGAGCCTCATTCCTCACCACTGGCACCTGTGGGGGGCACTCTCTGGGAGGACAACAGGTACACACACAGTATTTCCAGATGCAGCCTCTGCTCTCTGCATCAAGTGCAATTTCCCTTAAGAGCACACAGAAACTACAGTCAGTCCGGGGTTGGTTTCTCCCTCTTTCTCCAGATTCCCAATAAGACTCCCCACTGGCACAGTTATAGAGTTGAGTCCTTAGCCAGGGTTCCAAGCCAAGTCATCCAACACTCTCTCTGTCCAACCAGTGTTTCATGTCCCTGCCTAAGTGGCTGACACACACACACTTGGATATTTGTTTTATACACACAAACACACACACACACACACACACACACACACACACACACACACCTGGGAAAGGCTGACACAGGTTCACTAGCTAAGCTCCCTTCTCCCCAGACTATAAGGTAGTTACCACTGCCACCAGAACCCCTTGCCAGCTACTTTAAGACCCATAACAAAGAATGTCCAATTTTACCATGTAATATTAATATTAATATAAATGGTTGTTTGACCAAGAGCAAGGCTATTAGAAGTAGCTCTCACAGTGTCACCAAATAAATAAGCAAGTGCTCTTAAAACTTAAATATCTCTACAAAGATCAGCCATAATGAAAGGTTTAAATTTATTTAATAATAAATAATAAAAGAACAAGAAAATGCTAATTATATATTCACAGTGACTTCAGAGTTCAAATCACAAGAAATATTTAAAATAACATTGAAGGACAGGCTCAGACAAATAAAGAAAAACAATATCTAAACTAAGCTTCACTATATTCTTGACATCTAAAAGACTCACTATTCCTTTATAACTTACTTAATAGAGCAAGGAGGATGATGTGGTTAATGGTTCTCCTTGTTGTCAAGCCCAAGACAGAATACAGAATGCTCTGTCTCACTAAAATACTTCTCAAAATAACATCTAAAATATTACTTCTGAGATAGCTTGCAGAATGTCATCACTTCTGATCATCTGACTTCTAGTTCTCATGCAAACCCCCCACTGCTGGAAGATGGCAGTATTTAGTACCCACCTGTAAAAATACACACACAAGGGCTTTTGCTCAGATCTTTAGCAGGTGCTGGAAGTCATAAAACAATTGCATACCTCCACGCTTCCAGAGTAGTAATTAGTTCACTCCAGAGACAATACATAAATGGCTGCATTGAAACCTGTGAGATAGCATCTTTATGGCCTAGCCTGTAAAGTGATTTAATTTCAGATATTTTTCTCAAGTTTGCTGGACTGAGGTTAACCCTCCAGTTTCCTCTGTTAAAACACATGTATTTAAACAGTTACAATAGTGCATGTACATTTCTGTTCTCCCCAGTAAGCCAGACTGTGGATACATTTCAAACACAAGTACTTTACAAATGCCTTTTCAATACAAACGTCTGTACAAATCAGTTTGATATACACATGACATACAGTTCTAAATGTTTGTAACACAAGGTTCTTGTATAAATCAGTTTGATATTCACAACTGACATATAATTATTTACAAAATTCCAGCTAGCTATGATGGCAGTACCTCCTTTCATCACAAGCAGCACAAATTATTTTATAGGCTTTTGTCTGTAAAATACTTAACCTTGCCAATCAGACAGCAACCAAACAAGAAGTGTCCCTTTGAAAACCGAACAGCTTTAAAAGCTGTTAGGTACTTCATTCTGCCACACTTTATATTTATCAGAGTGAAGTTCTAACAGCTTTTAAAAGCGGTTTTACCTTGCGATATTATTTGTAGACTGACACTATCCCTTATTATTCCTTAGTGAGAGACCAGATCTTAACAGTACTTAGAGATGCTTAATAAAAGCTTGTTGCACATCTTTCTGACATTAGAAAGACACTTAATTGTGGTACTCCCTGCAGTACAGATTAGTAAGGATTAAAGAGATCTGACCATAACGCACCATGTATGCATGCAGCATTACTCACAACTGCTCAAACTGCACAAGCACTGATGTCATCACTCATCACTGCTGTCATTGTTAGTCAGAAATTGCTATTACAATGGCTGTTGCGCCTTAAAACAAAGCATGTGAATCATAAAAAACAGAGTATAACAAATTGCTCATTATACATGCTAGTTAACCAGGGCTTGTTGAAATATCACTAATGTCATGACGGTAAGGCACACCATTTTACAAGCCATTTTGTTTGGAAGGCACTGATTTATTGAATCACGCCAATTAGATTTATTAAGGGAAAGTCACCACATAAGGGCATGCTTGTATTACTGCTGTCTCTGTGTAATGTATATGTTTCTATTAGATCAGCATAATGAGATTTAAATATTGGTTTATTTTATAAATGTAAAAAGTCTGGCATTTGACTGAGACATTTTAAGTTTACAGAGAAGGAGACCACTGATTTGATGAAGGACATGAAGACAGCCAATGTTCTGTGTTAATGTGACATGGCAGTAGTAGATTATATAAACTGCGGTTGGGCAGCAATCCAAAAAAGACCTATTTTTACACTCTACCCAGAAAAAATACACAGGAAGAAAAATAATTATTTCTGAGACAGTCAACGTGAATAACATATATAACAAGCATGTGGAAAATAAAATGACCAGATACAAAGCCTAACAAAGAAGCATTTGGGAAACAAAAACGCAAAAAGTACACCACAAAAGTAAAAGGTACACAAAATGTTCAATAATATGCATATAATGAGTATTTGCAGCCTGAATTACTTTATCTCCTTCTTTTGGCCACTGATGTTAACCTCATTTTCCACAAGTCCAAGCCAGGGAGGTACACCCAGAGGATCTCCTTATTGGAAGGTCATCGTTTGCATGGAACCCTCTCCTACTCCATGCCAGGCCAATGGTGCTGGAGAGATGCCAGATGAGTGTGATAGGAGGGAGAGATCATGCTATAGCCCATGGTATTTTTGTTATGGCCTAAATCCCACCCTTCCTTAGCTAACATCATCAAGCTGGGGAGGCAGTGGGGAATGCCACTACCTGTGCCCCACTCTTGGGCCCATAATGTCACCTGGTGTAATCTATTTAAGCTCGGCCCACTAACACAGCCTAACAGTGATGCCTCTATGGATCAGTCCAAACCCTGTAGGATAGACCTTCCCATCCTCCCTCTAGCATCTCTTTGAGCTGTGGCTGCCACCAGAGCTCAGCAGAAATGCATTTGGCATGGTCCCACCACCTATGACAGGCCTACCCATCTGCCAAGCCAGCACAATTAGGCATCCAGGCAACTTATCATCTCAGATGTACTGACATACCTAAAGACAGAGGGGAATCTCTTTTACTGGAAAGAAGTTGGAATTAAGTGGAAGAGGGAAAAGGGTAGAAAAGAGTTATTCAGAAGGGAAGGGTAAGTATTAGGCTGTATAAAAAGGTTAAAGATGTATAACTGTTACCTACTTAGTTTAGGAATAATATAGATGTTGGGCTTTTAATTTTATAATAAATACATTTGAGATTCCAATGTTCCAGTGGATGAGTCTGATTTACTGTTCATAATGTTTAGCTTTCCTTCAGTGTTAAAAAAAAGTAACATTAAGGCACTTTTATGAGGTGCTTCTCTGGTGTTTTCCTGAATTTGGAGTAATGACTTAAGTATCAGAGTGATGACAGAATGGGTTCCCAGACTTTATGCCCCAGAACAGAGAAGCTATGTTTATTGCTTTGTCCCCTAGTAATGGAAGTACAGAGTTAGTGAACATTATTTGGGTGGCACCAAATATTGCATATCCTTTCTCTTATTGAGAATCTGTCAGCTTGGTATGCAAATGAGTTTAGGTTAAACAGTTTCAGTAGGAGTGAGCCTAAGAGAAGCTTTACCTAAGCTAGAGCAACGATGTCTTTCAACAGGGCAAGGGTGATGTATCTGTATATTCTGTTTTTTCTAGTGTTGCCAGGTTTATTTTAGAGGAAATTACAGGGAGTCAATATTCTAGTTGGGACTGTAGAATTCCCTTTCTGATAGCTTTCCTACATGCAGGGAAAAAAGTCTGTGGTATTTTTCATGTACAGAAAAGGAATTTTTGAATTTTTCCCTAGTTTCTTTGATGTGTAACTGGAAGGTGGGAGAACAGTGGGATATACTGGGACATATGTCCAGCTGTGAAATACTGTGCAATGGTGCATAACTCAGTAAAAAAATGGGACAATTTGTTTTTCATGATCCTAATAATAGAACATGGGTTGCCAACAAATGTCCTATTAGTATGGAGTCTAAGTGATCGGTTACTCTTAGCAAATGAGTGCTTTCTGAGTTGGCAATCTCTAGTCATGTACAAATATAATACAGACTACCTGGAACTATGCAGTCTAAGTGTCTGTGGTCTGTTGCCCTTAGCAACTGATTACAGTAATGTTCTAGCGATGTTCATTCAATAAGTCGTATGACTAAAGATTGCCAGGAACTGTAGTGCTGTGAATCTTCTCTGATGGCTCTCCCTTTGAAAATAGATTTCTTTAAGTTTCTTTTTTTTATTTAATTTTACTGAAATTGACATGGGGTGTCCCTATTTACTCTCAACTTCTTTGCTCAGGAATTCTGGACCTAGGCAATAATAGGAAGACACAATCAGGGACGTTTTGAATATTACTCTAATTCACTTTAAAAAATTAAAGTCTTCACCTAACAGAAACTATAGTGTTTGATTCTGAACTTGGTTTCTTACCTAGGCTTAAAATAGACCTTCAGGCAGATAGCCTAGTATTACCTATGAATTATGAACTATGAATTCACTTAAAATTTAATAGATCAATAGATTTTACATCAATATACATTTTCTGAAGAATAAGCATGAAATCTTAATTAATATCTGGCATTATTGATTTGTTTGTAAATCTCAATGATTTAACTGAAAATCAGGGACGTGGCAAGAAAAAAATATGAGGCAAAATAAGAAACTGTGCACAAAATCAAGGGCAGTTGAGAGTTAGGATTCCCTACATACCTCTCAATGTTTTTTGCTTAATAATTCTCATCATAACCAAAAATAATATTGGGACAAAGACTCCCAAATCAAGGACAATTGTTAAATATTACTCTAATTCCATTAATAAGTTAATAGACTAGCTGGTTGTGCATTAACAAATATCTCCTGACCAAGAAGATGTATGTAAGAAACTCTAATCCATCATCCACAACCTCTTTTCCCATTTTTGCACATGGGGTGACACTTCAACAGTGACAATAATCTAGAGCTAAGGTTTACATTGCCAGGTGAATAGCCCTACTGCAGTAGTTGGTCCACACCACACACTCACACCTATGGCCAATTTAGAGTGTCCAATCCACCTATTTCATGTCTTTGGAATGTGGGAGCAAACTATATCACCCAGTAGAAACCCATGTGAACACAGGGAGAACATGCAGACTCCACACAGAAGGCACCGCAGCCAAAAATAGAACGGGGAAACCTCTCGCTGTGAAGCAACAACAGTATCTACTGCACCACTGTGCTACCCAAAACATTCTAATTTCTTGCATTATTGACTCATCTGTGATCTTCAGTGATCTGTCAGAAAATCAGGGACAAAGTATAAACATGAGGCATAATCATGGACAGTTGAGACATGTGATACCCTGTAGTAGCACCTCCAGCGCACTGCAGCAGCAGACATTTCTTTGGCTGTTTTGACTATTTTTGGTGATCATAGCTGATCCCCAGAAGTGGCTGTATGGTGAAGAGAGGAAACATGCCTTTCAGCTGTATGTCATTATGAGCAATGTTCCTTGTTTTAAATGTTTAAAACTCCATGCTCCTCACTGTTCCACAAGAAGTCTGCTGAAATTTTTTTAACAAATAGTCATGGTATATAATACTGAATCATAATATTTCATCAAAGCAACCTTTTAATAAGTAATAAAAAATGTTATTAACCATAGGTTCATATATTAGTACTAAGCTAACTGCCCTTGTCCAATTGTCCCTTGTGAGACTCAAACCCTGTACTGTGTGCTTGCAAGGCAAACACCTTAACCATTAGGCCATCATCCCAACCCTTCCATGTAGTGAATTATCTATTTGAAGTTTTAAACAGGTTTTTCTAGATTCCATATTTTGTCCATTTATTCCTTCTGTGAGTGGTAGTGTTTACAGATTTTGGAGATGGAAGGTTGAGAGTTATGTGAAGCAGTTAATGGAAAAAGCAAATGGTGGGCTGAGGCTGATCAAATTAAAGTGACCACTGTTGTGATGTGGTGGGGTGTCTGGATAGAGCTTAGTGTGGGAGCGTACAAAGTTAAAGTTCATTACTGTGATTTAATACTATTTCACGTTAGGTCTGTGGAAAGTGATAACAATATACACTTCCCACAACACAGTGCATATATATTTATTTATTTGTTTGTTTGTTTATTTTAGTGTAACAATGGCACCATTATTTCACCTGACATCGCTACTAAACTTTTAGGTGTAATAGTAGACAATAACCTCAAGTTTGATATGCACATTAATCCAACTATTAAAACAGTCAATAAAAAACTTGGCTCACTATACAGGATTAAACCCTTCCTAACCCCCCTAGCCAGACTGTTATTGTCTAGACACACCTGCTCTCCACCCTCCTTTATGCCTCCCCTTTTTTCACAAACTTGATTAAAACTGACCTTAACAAACTATCAAGCTGCTATAATAATATTTCTAGATTTGCTACTCTTGCAGCATACAGAACCCACCACTGTCATAACTTAAATCATCTAGGGTGGTTTGAATTACCTAGCCTACTTCAATACAACCAAACAATAATTGCACATAAGATTCTTTACCAACCTAAAAACATGCCAATACTTAAAAACCTTATCACCCCCTACAGGAACCTCAAGACACTATGCTCATCCAACAGGCTACTAGTTCAAACAGTCAAAACCAACAACTCAGCTAGTGACTCTTTGTTCACCAACTCCGTTTGCAAAACCTGGAACTCTCTTCCTACTAATCTTACTTCGATTCCCTCTATAATCCAATTCAAAAATAGCCTTAAACAGTACTTTAAAACACACTGATTATGTCCTTGCCCTAACCCTGACTAACTCATATCCAATAACCATATGTTATAAGAAGACTTTTACTTCACTTAGACTGCATGCTACTGTTAGTCTATGAACTGGCTAGGCTATAACATGGGAGAGTACATGTCTGTTTATCCTTTCATTGTACTGTATTACTGAGATGAATTTGTAAACTGTGCTTATCATGTATAAATAAAATAATTTTCTGTATGTAGGTTTGGAGCTTTTCTCCCTGAGCCTCTGCTGAAAATGGACATATATCCAGTCGGACTATCCCGGTCAATGAATGTAAAATAAAATAAAATAAATAAATATTTTTTTATGGAAATGGATGTGGGGGTGGTGCGGCCTATAGTAGCAAGTGAAAATAAGTTACTGTGGATTTTATGGTTTTCATTTTCTTCTTATTTAGGCATCAGAGCAATAGAGAATGCAGGTAATTTTGGTGACAGGTGAGATATGAATGCAAATGGTATTTACAGGATCACTTTGGAGGAACAATATTTGTCAAAGAGCAACATAACCATTATATGTATGTGATTCTTTTATAGCTAAAAATAATGAATCATCTTAGAACAATGGCTGTAGCAATGAAGAACTTCATTCCATTAGGTCACCGTGTATGTATAAAAGTATCTTATCAGAACCACCTGATTTTTTTTTTTGCTGTGAGCTGCTACTAAAGAACTGACATATGGCCTCTTTTATATAAAGATAGTGAATCCAGTTTTTCAGAGGGTTCTTGTTATTATACTCTGACACTATGCTTGGTTTTCACTCTGGGGACTATTTGGCTTTTGCACAAAAGGCCACATAAACTTATCTCCAGAATGTATGTGCATTAAGTTCTTATAATGTTAGAAGTAAAACTCATATATATTTCACCAGAAAAAAATATATTTTTCGTTGTAATTTACCATGGATATGATGTTACAATTAAAAGTGCAAAAACTGTGGAGTCTGATTCAGACATGTGCTGCACTAGAAGCTGTAATGTATGAACTGCAGTCTTAAGTATGTCTTGTAGTTAAATAACCTGATGTTATTAGCTTGCACATTTGCAGTGAAATGTCAAACTGATAGAGATATAGGCTTTAAAAGCATAGCTCTCAGCTGTGCATATTTTTGTAAAATGTCCAGATTTTTGCCTCATATTTTGGTCTGTCCTCATAAAATTTATGGTTTTCTGGCAAATCACTGAGGATTAAAGTCAATAAATAATGGCCTACATTTGAGTTTCAGACTTCATGTTATTCAAGAAAATAGTTATAGTCCCGGTCCCCTTCAATAAACATGTTACACCAAATAACGTTTGACGACCTTTATTAAGCTTCCATAAACATAACTTTATTAAGCAACATTATTTATTAATCACAGCATAAACGTCCATATAACTGTTAACTAGGAAAGCGTCCTTACCTCCGCTTGCTTATTTTACTTATCAAGCAGTGTCTCATCGCTCACTTTCATTTCCCACTTATTGACTTAAACATCCTACAAAATAAGCAGTGTTCTTACCTCTGCTCACTTACTTCACTTATGAAGCAGTGTGCAACCACTCACTTTCCTTTACCAATTCATTGAAATGAACATCCAACACCAGAGGGGGAACAGAAGAGGGACAAGCCTGCCCCTCTTCTCCACCTACCCAAACTTATAAAATAACCACACAATCTCCAATTATCCAAAAAACAGGGAAGGGAAGGTGTGTAGCAAGTTTATGCCAAAATGTGATTCCTTACCCAGTTACACTAGCATAAAAACCATTAAGCCCCTCCCCACCCTTACCTCATTTCCTCATAATCATCCTACTTCACATTTAATCCTTTCACCCCCCCAACTAGATTTCTTCCCCTACCCTCTTAATTCCCATTACTATTTCTACCTAACACCCACCTGAAGATGTCCCTAGACAAATTGGTTTGTTACCGAACTTCATTTGTCCTGGTCCCCTACAATAAACACATCACACCAAATTTGATGACCTTAATTAAACTTCCAAAAACATACCTTTTTGATTTATTAATCACTGCATAAACATCCATATAATTGTTATTAATCACAGTGTAAACATCCATATAACTGTTAACTAGGGCAACATGACCTTGTTCACCCTGACCAATCGCAGCATAAACATCCATATAACTGTTAATTAGGCCAGTGTGACCCCCTCTCACCCTGAACAAATAATCATCATCCTTTCCTCCGCTCGTTTACTTTACTTATCAAGCAGCATCCCATCGCTCACTTTCATTTCCCATTTATTGAATTAAACATCCAGCCAAATAAGCTGCGTCCTTGCCTCCTTACTTTACTTATCAAGCAGTGTCCAACCACTCGCTTTACTTTCCCAGCTCATTGAAATGAACATCCAACACTAGAGGGGGGCACAGAAGAAGGACAAGTCTGCCCCTCTTCACCCACCAGCCTGACTAGGCTGTTCCTCCTCCTTCATACCAAAACTTTCAACAAAACTTTCCAAACAAACATAGCCGTACAATAAAAATAGTGAAGCCAAACATCATTTGGTGTAGTCCATCCTCTCTGAAACAAACTGGATCCCTGTCAACCTCCCAAAGCCCTATCATATCAATACCCAAATCAGCCAATTGCCTAAGTGACTGAAATTAAACCGATGATCCCTCTCCAATGCCAAAGTAATACCCCTACCCTTGTATAACCTCTGTAAATTAAATAAAACCTCAGTTATCCTAAATATTTATTTGTTTATTTATTTATTTGACATCTGTTAACCGGGTTGGTCCAGCTGGGCAACAGAGCCCTTTTTCAGTGGAGACCAGATAAGAAATGCTCCACAGATAAACAAATACAAAAAACAAACATCATACAATATTAACATACAAGTGTATGTACACAGGAGAAACAGAATACAACTTATAAATGAACATGTTAGAATACAAGCGTAATATTGAGGGTTTAAACAGCCATGGTACATATTAAGTATATAAAATATAATGTAAAAAGTTAGATTCTATCTAACAATAGGCAAAAGAGAGAAATTCAAGGTTAGTAGACTATCATAACGACCTTAAATGAGTCATTGTGGTAAAGTGTGAGAGCTGAGAGGGGAAAGGGAAGAGTAGGGGGAGTAGTTTAGGTGGGAGTGGGATGTCTACCAACAGAAGCTTCGTAATTATTCCCAGGTCATTACCTGCCATCGTACCACCAGAACTATAAGAAGCCCAATGTCACCCGAAACAAAGCAAGGTCAGTTGTATGTCATCATGTCTAACTGTAGCCCCTTTTTACCATCCAAAGGATATAATAATGACCAAAGTGAGATTTTCTTTTCTAAAAGATCAATTACATAGTAATCCTGCCATCATACCAACTATCCATTATAAGGTAAGAAAGCATTTAATGACCAACATAGCATTTGCTGGCCAACCACCCTCTTAATGACTTCAATACATTCATGAAGCAAATGCCACACAGACTTTAGCCCAATGAACCTCCATTTACCAACACCAACCCTTGCAACAAAACCTATCTTGTCAACTGCCAATGTCTGTCAATCTTCACACGATCAAACTTACCCCAACCCTTCAAACATATGAACCACCGTTCAAGATTTAGTAAATTCACGTAACCCTGTCACCTGTGCAGTTATACTATTTGCAGCTAAATCCTCTTTGACCAACTGAACTGCCTTGCCTTGTTCCCAAGCCTGAACCAAATATCTCAACAATCCTTCCCACCAAACTCCTTCCCCCAGGCAGCTGCAACACAAATTTAACAAATCTAGCAATGCCCTATTATACACCTTCCTTATAAAACTGCCCCAGACTCCTGCACCAAGCATCTAATCCTTCTAACCCAGCCTGACACACCTCATCTAGCAACACCAACAACCCATACCACTACCATATTAATCAAATGAAAATGAACCCTTTTCTCCAACAACTTCTCCTGCTAAACCTACAATGCCAGCTAAATTGAAACTAATTCCAAATATTCAACATCCCTTCTCTAATTGTCCTTCCCTCCTGCCGGCCAACAAGTCACAAACCAATCCCCCCTCCAAATTATGCCCCCAACCCAATAGCTCCTGCCACATTTGCAGACAAATTCAAATTCCCATGAACAACCCGATCCATCTGCCATAAGGCCATACCACTAAATTGCTCCAGAAAGACACCATAATGCTAGAACAACATGCACCAACATATTACCCCTCACCCAAACAACCTGAGTAAACTGTCTAACATGAAAACTGCAGGAGCCCAAAAAGCTCAACAACAGCCTTCATCCACTCCTTGTCTTTGAATGTCCCCCTCAAAGCCTTTCTTTCAGTGTGTTACCTTCGCATCTGGTAAAGAAACAAATCATGGCCTGCATCTGCTAGGAATACCAAAACAACGCCTTGCTTAAGCCTTCTAACTTCTGCTAGCCAACAAAACACCCAGTTCCTCACATACCCCCCAAACACCCGCATACCTACAATACTCCATCAGACTCTACCTATTCTTAAAAGAAATCCATAAAATATACCACCTCCTAGTAGCACAAAGGAAAGAATATCAAACAAACCCAATAACCTACCTGCCCACCATTCCTACTCCACCAAACCTTCACAATCTCTTCCTTCCTTTATAAGAGATGAAAATTCCTACAAATTGACCCCTCCCACCCTTGACTCAATAGAAAATCCTTAAGAAAACACCATCTAGTATATCATGTGCAACTTCTGAATCAAGAAATGGCACAAGCAGATGATGCAATAGCCATACATTAATGGGAAAATGCATCCCCGGTCTTCCATTTGACCCATGAAAGGACATCCCCTTTCCCTACCCCTGTAAATTTCCTTTACCCCAATTACCCTGAAATCCACATAACAACACATTTAGCGTACCCAATTCAGGTTGCTGCAAACTCAAATTAACCAACATCCCTTCCCATCTGTCACCTGCACAGTTGAATACATACCCGCACACTTAAAACAATGTGTGAAATACCCAGTCCCTCCCCCCCTTAACTTACCAAGATTGCCAAGGGCAAGGCAGTATTCTTCTTCAACCAAACTGCCAGCCAATAAATGACACTTAACACCTAAGGAAACTTAACACCCAGTTGTCCCCTGTAATTTAGGCACAAGGCCACTAAAGCCTCCCAAGCCTTACTTTACTGTTTGCAATTTCTGATTCCATTAGACGTTGAACCCCATCACATCAATTAATTCAAATTATCCACATACTCCCCCATTCCAAACCTTCCATCTAACTAAAAGAAGTAGGTGAATGGGTCAAAACCCCCCTCCCTACCACAGGGCTTGCTTAGCTAATCAGTCAGCCAGATCCCAAAGTCCAACCAAACCTCAGTTATGTCTCCACCCCACCTATAGATGACCCCAAACTCCCCATAGTTAAACCTAAACACCTGCTTCACCATGCCCCTGATGTATCTCATCCTTACCTGTCCCCACACTGCTCTCATACTGCACAAACTCTCATGAGTACATAAAAATATATCACTACCTGTGACCTCACTGTGTAACACCTCAGCAACCAAAACACCCCTTGCAGTAACATCCATCACTTGACGAGACCACTTCACTCAGACCAGCAGCTGATACAAACTATGTGCTTTGACCATCTCTGACCTCATTGCATAGCGTTCCAGCACCCAAAACACCCATCACAGCAGCATCCACCACCTGTTGAGACCACTATCTGTGATCTCATTGTGCACCACTCCAGTGTCAGGAACATCCACTGCAGCAGCATCCATCGCGGCATCAGTCTGCAAAGGAAAAGACAATTGTACATCCTCTGAAAGAGAGAAAACATGCACACACACACACACACACACACACACACACACACACACACACACACACACACACACACACATGCACACGCGCGCACAAAACCACAATTTAAAGGGACCAAATCCTGTACCATGTGCACTAAAGCTCAGAACCTGAAACTAAAGCAGCACCCAGTTCCAGCCATAAGAAATATGAACAAGGCCACAATTACAAGTGGGACCATATCCCACAAATAGGACAATCTGAACATATTGCTGTTGCAAACTCAGCTCCTTGATACCATGACAGCTTCTGCTTGGTGCTTGCATCTCAAAAGCCTGTTGTTATTTTCTACCTCCCTCTTTAATGACCTACAACCCCTTCCCAGAAACCAGCAATTATGAAATGGTCAAAATATGAGATGAAAATCTGGACATTCAGCACAGATAAGTAAGCCTCACTGCTATACTCCAGAGAGGCTCTAACATAGACTGCACCTCATACCTCTCGACCTTTTAGTGCAGGATATGTGGACAAAGCTACAAATCATGGGGGCATAAAGGCCCAAACATAGGGGCATGTTTTCTCTCATGGACTTAAAATACCACACCAAACAGATAATATAAGCATGAATTCTTTGAAGGGTGTAAAGTCTAAACTGAAATGCTTGTCATTATTTCCTGATTTCCCCTCAAACCTCAGCCGCTAGAATAAAAGGTTTTGTGTGACCCTGCATTTCTGAAGGTTTCAAAGTGTGAAGCTTAAATGCCTGTCTTTACTCAAATTCAGTCCCCACTGACTTGTCTACATACCGATGACGTGGATATGCCTATCGCAGAACATGCCTGCAAAGCCTTAACATGTCCATCTGTCCACAAGAGAACAAAGTGATGATAAATGCAACAGTACTATCTGTGACTTTATTGTTTGGTAACTGGCAAAGAAAATTAAAGAAATAATGACCACAATAATCTATTTCTGTTAGAGCCTTGCCCATCCCAACACTAATCCTAATCAATGTTTAAAATAAAAACAATGATAATATAAAGAAAAAATATGACAGTTTTTGTGGACTGAGTATACTTTTACCACTGCCCACAAATGTATCTGGTATCCTGCCAATATTTAAGAGAATGCCTGCAGAACAAAAAAAAACATCCCTGAAGATCAGAAGCATTTGCTATTAATGCATTCAGTAAGTACTAAGATCAGTTGCTCTAGGTAAATTATATCTTGTGTTTACTTCACTCAGTAAGAGGAAATGAACTGGCTAGTCATGTCTTATTACTGTACCAGTGGGAGGGTTCTAACCACTCACTCCTTCTCTAATTTCCCACTTTATATTAATAAGGTTTAGGATATATACCACTATCCCGATATTGCGAGAAACTGGAGAATAATTGAATAACACTGATTTTCTTGTTTTATTTCGTTCGATTTTTTTTTCAAGCAGAGTGCCATTGTGCTGTAGCACTTCAAACTGTGCTTGAATTCCAGCATACTGTCCTTCCTTTTTGTAAGAAATACACAAAAAGATGCAAACCAGATACCTAAATTGTACTTGATAGTGTTAAGTAGTTATTAATACACTATGTATGAAGAATTGATTTAAAATGTGTTAGTGGAGAAGGCAATGTAATTAGAACATTCTGGCAAGATTAGCAAACACCATAGATGATGCACAGAATATTTCATTTCAAATTTTCACCACAGAAAATCTACATATTTCTGCTAGCACCTTAGAGAAAGATTTACTTTATTAACTCACAAAATTTAAATGCTTGAGTTTCACAAATGCTGCCAACACCATGAGACTCCCAACCTTCCCCAACGTCCTTCATGGCTGTTACTGCTTAACGTGCATGTGCAGCACCTGACTGTTACTTGCCTCACACCCCAGCCCGTGAAAATGCTCAGTTCACCTTACAGAAGCAACCCAATGGCAAGGTGCTGCCACATCTACTCCAGCACCACCAATGGTTGCAACCACGGAAAAGAAAAAGAAAAAAAGCGCAATGTGAACTCTTGTGAAAGGAAAAGTCACAATCAAACCCTGCAGCATGCTTTTATGAAGCAACGATCTTAACCTTTACACCAGACCACAATCATAATAAAAGAAACCCTGAACTCACGGCAAGACCGACACAAAGAACCTACCACAGTACAAGTAAATGCATTGGCCATCACTCCACATAAAACCTGAGAATCCTTCCGCAGGTAAAAGGAGTTCCATAACCCAAAACCTACAAACCACTACCTCAACACTCTCTTACAGCAACCATGCACACATACCTCAAATAACTCAGGGACCATCTACCTAAAGGCTCCCCTCATCTCCTAAACTGTACCTACTGCCCGGCCATGCTACCACAGACCCTAAAAACCTATTCCCCTCCTCTGGATAATATACTACAGCTGAGACCATACAAGCGTGCCCCAGAGCACAGTAGCAGCTGAAAGAACACACCACAAAAAAAAAAAAATTAATACACTTACTTAACTTACTCCCTCATACCAACCATTGTTAACCCGAGGCCTACCTGCACTAGAAGTACCTAGTGGTTGTCTCAGATATAGTACTTGCCCTAGCAAGTTCATGCCAAAATGTATTTGTTTAACATTTGTCTACCAGGAAAGTCCAACTTAAAACGAGCCAATTTTCAGGGAAGGTGCGGGGAGAAACACATCAGAAGCATGTCTTTGCAATGTAGGAGGAAACTGGAGCACCTGAAAGAAACCCACATGAATGCATGGAGGACATGCAGACTCTGCACTAAAGGCACCTCGAGAATCAAATCAAAGAACCCCTTGCTGTGAGCTGACAGTGTTAACTAACTGCTGCACCACTGCACCATCCAAATGCAATTCTTTATCTAGTTACACTTACATAAATCCCATTAAGCCCCTTCCTACCTTTACCTCATTTCCTTCCAATCATCCTGCATTCCTATTTAACACTTTCATCCCCCTAACTAGCTTTCTTCCCCTACCCTCTTAATTCCTATTACTATTTCTACCTAACCCCCACCTGAGGATGTATCTAGACAAATTGGTTTGTTTCCAAACCTCATTTCTAGCAACTTTCTAAATTTATAACAGCAATATTTAAAATCTGTCCTTATTTTTGGGCCTTTGTCCCCCCACTGTTTTAGGCTTTGTCCAGATTTCTTGTGCTAAGAGGTTGAGAGGTATGTTTGAAAGACAGGATCCTGCAGTTTTAGTTCGCATTTCTTTACATCCATCAGACATTTTGCATTATATTAATTTTTTACTCTGGGGTCTATGGTAAACATCTAATCATTATGCTAAGTACATAAATCTTTTATAGAACTTCTTTATTAGGATGTCATTACATCACAAGCAAAAATCGTATTAATTTCTCTTGAATACAGAAGGCTTTTGTTTGTTTGTTTTGCTTTATATCACTGGACTTACTGTCCCCAGTTTAGACTCATGTGTATTAAGAAATGTTATAAGAAGTTAATTCTAAATATGTGTTGTTACAGGTGGAAGGGTCATGAAATATTATTCTGAGAGATTTGCTGTAATACACCTCGGCGTTTTGTAAAAATCTACTGCCAATCATTAGCGGACCGGAGTTCCACTGTGGCGACCCCGAAAGACAAACAACAACAACTTTTAACTTTCTTATTTCTAGGTACCTCCAGTATTACTAATATGTTTTGATGAAACTAGAGCCCATGTGGTAGCTTTTTTCTAAGGAGGAGTAATAATTAATGGTATTTTTATGTTATAGCGAAATATGGATATTTTATGTGCACTAAAAGGCATGCCCATATCTGAGATTCTCTTGCTTACATTTTGTAAAAGCTATTGCACTGTGCAAAACAGAATTAAACTTGGACTATTTAGAAGTTCTTGTCCAGAAAACGTCATAAGAATATGTTAAAGTGTTAGAGAGTAAGATTCTCATTTAAATGTAGGGTGGAATTTAGGCCAGAATTCTCTTTGCAAATCAACAGAGTGAAACTTTTATAAAACAGTCACCTGAAAAAAAATGTGTAGCTTTCAGTTGTCTTCAGATTAATATAAATAAAAGCTGTACAAGCATATAAATCTGTCATGTTGCTATGATTTCAGACCTAAATGCAGTTCTTCTTTACAAAAGTGACGTTTTCATTATTTTTATATGTTGAGACATAAAATTATATTAAAAGATATTTTAATTAAAATTCATGGCACAGCTGCTTTTTTGTCTTCTTTGAGTGTAGGAAACCAGTCCAGAGGTGCTTTACGCAACCGATAATGCCAGACAGTATTGGCATTATCAGAGAATGCACACCCAGGGGTGTTGTGAAGCCCAGTGCCACAGGTGGAAGGCCTTATCACCTCTGGAAGGGTGTTAATTCCCCAACAATGCTCACCTCAGAGGGTATTATTGCACCTAGAGAATGGGCTATGTGGTAAATTGATTTGCATTGTTCTATTACTATATACTTTTTATATTTCTGATGTAAAACAGTCCACCTAATGTTTCAGACTTGCTGTAGCATATTTAACTGTTGTTGGAGGAAGTATTTTACATCAAAAATACAAATTATGCAAGTATTTAATGTCCACACACACACGAGCACACACATGTTCAGAAACATAGACAGAATCACACACATATTGTATACATAGAAATGCCCGCACACATGCATGCGCACAGACACACACCCACACACACACACACACACACACACACACACACACACACACACACACACACACACACACACACACACCTGTGCCCATGAGCTACAGGCACTTTGTTGACTGACTACACCTCAGATGTCTCATTGGGATGAAACGAATTAAAATAAAATCATACAGTACAAGGCATTGCAACAAACCCAATTGTCCCTGATTTTGCAGAATTTTTCTGATGTTGCCATATAGCACTTCTCTGTCCTTCTAAGAATGTTTGTTTTGCTTATAATTTATTGACTTTTGCAATTAGTTAATAATGTTAGAGTTTCAAACTTCTTATCGTTTAGACAATGTATTCAGGGGGGTCTATATTAGATACTCGAACATTTGAAGTTCGACTACCATATGGTCGACACCATATGATCTAAAAAAAAAAAAATTACACAAAACACCTACCTGAATACTCTAAGCAAGGGGGCAAGTCCCCCTGCACCCCCCGCTCTTTAAATACACCAACTCAAAAATCGTATTACAGTGCAGAAAAGGGAAACCTTCCCATTCCGTGCTGTACGGAGATTTCTGTTACAACGTTCAAACATTCAAAAATCTGATCATATGGTGTCGGCCATATGAGATTCAGAATTTTGAATGTTCAAACATTCAATATAGACCCGTATTCAAGTGCCTTTTTGTGGCAGCTGAAAGAAGTTAGCAGTGGATTTGGTTTTACTGGGCTTTATCTGTACAGTAACACCCTGTTGGAGAATGTTTGTTCTGCAATCAGGGTGTAATGATGTACATTTTGCTCATTCTATAAAGATATTTATATGCCCTGAAAGCTCCATGAATAAATGTTGAATCATTTTGCAGATATAGGCTTTTAAATCAAACAGCAAAAATAGCCAAAATGAATAGTATTCTCAGGCTAGACCTGAAAGTACTCGGCAGTTAAGGGTATAATGTGCTGTCAGTAGCTGCTGTTGCATCCATTGTTATGACAGCATCATTATTTCCATTTTCAGGGCTTTACCTGCAGTTGTTTAGATATACTGCGGTGGTGGTGCTGTGGTAGCGTTGTCGCCTCACAGTTAGACGTTGCCCATTCGATTCTCAGTTAGAGCATCTTCTGTGTGGTGACATGCGTGAATGGACGTTCCTTCGTTGAAGGTTGTGCGTTAGGTCCGGCAAGCCAGCATGTAAAAATCTACTGCCAATCATTAGCAGACCAGAGTTCCGCTGTGGCGACCCCTGACTGGGAAAAGCCGAAAGACACAAACAAACCTGCAGTTGTTTAGATATCAAGGAGTATTCCACACCGTAAAGTAAGATCTGTTTAGGTTTTAGTTCTTCTGTGTTCTGAGTTTCACTGCTTATTTGGTTGGGCACCTTCAACATGTACCATCAGTGCATGTTCTATGATAATTTATGTATACTGACTCATAGTATTGTGGACTTTTTCACATAATCTAAAATGCAATGTTTGTCAGCTTCCATTGCTTTGTTTGTGTGCCAGGGTGCAGTTCTATGCTTTAGCTCACTTTGTTATGGCTTCATGGTAGCTGCTGTTTCTACATCCCTTTTGTAGTTTCCATTTGAGATATTTATGACTCACGTACATAGCCTGGAGTAAGTTTGTCATTGCTTTTATTTACAGATAGTGCTTTGAACAGTTCATGCAACTGCCTGGGTGCTTAGCTGACTGTTGCATTCAGTTGGTTTTGACCTCATTACAGACGTCTTCTCCATCTGTACAAGCCCACAATCTGCATTGGTTGTAACTTTAGCTAGACAAAACAAACCATTTGAAGAAGCTTTAACTAGATAAAAATAACATTCTGATTTTGGAGTATGAGCCCCTCTACCTCCCATGTGAGGGATTCGCACGACTGAACAACTTCCAAGAAGAATGAAAATCTTAAAACGTATAATGACTGCTGGCACACCAATACAAACAATGCTGCCTGGGAGTCTCATCTGGAAATAATGATGAATGAGCTGCACCCCAGGGAAGTATAGCTGACCAGCTTAAACATTGTGCAATGTATTACTGACCACTGGTAGGGAGGCCAAAGGACAGTACAAGCTCATGTTGTCAAGTTTTATAGTATTGTAAGATAACAGACTTATGTCGCTGACATCTAGTGTTTCAGTATGTTTTACACTGACATGTTCAATGTTTTATGTTCCAGGCATGTATGCTGCCAGGTTCTCAACACCTGACATTTTGACTTTGATCTTTATGCATGCAGTATTTTGGCATCAAGGATTTAACAGTGCTCTTTTAAACTACTGCGATTGAATAGAAAATAAATAAATAAATCAGTTAGTTTACCGCCATCTGTCAGCATTGGTAAAGGAAGGAGTATCAGTGACCCAGTTATGAAAGGGTAGGAGAGTTTTCAAAAAATACGGATGAAGGTTATCTGTATGCATAATTCTATATCAAGAAAAGACAAGTGTAATGTTCTGAAGGACTTGTTGGACAATCTAGTAAGATTGAATGTTTCCCTTATTATACTCAGTCTGGCAGTTAGTGCAAAGGATTAAGGCCCCGATCTGTTAATCATCTACTTCCTGCAGTCAAGAATACAGGTTTGATTCTTTCTACCCTTGTTTGCTTACTACCCGACTCTGAGTAAGTCACTTAACTAGATAGTACTCGCAGGTCACACCTAAAGGGACACTTTACCCAGTTAACAAATAGATTAAAAAAAAATCAGTGTTTAAGCAAAATTTGTAGTACCTGGAGATCATGACATATTATTCTGAGAATGATAATGTAACATTTAATTTGATTACAGAAATGCATTCCAGTTAAGAAAGGCACAGTTCAATGTATTTAGCAGGTACAGAGGTGAATATAATGTATTTACATGTACCACCAACTAGCTAATGTGCCTGTGACACTGCCAGCCCAGCTATCTGGAATTTTGTAAATAATTCTATGCCATTTGTGAATACTGATATGATTTATACAGAACTGCATGTTATGCACTGAGCTTCAAGAATGTACCACAGCATACCCTGCTGGAACATAGAAGATTAACTTACAAAACTTCAAGAAAATAAGTTGAAATTAAGTGCGTTAATGCAGCAAGAAGAGAGGATGTCCAGAGCTAGAAGTTTTTCTATTGTCTTGGAGAGAAGTATTTACTGTGTTTAAAATGTAAAGTGTTTTATTGCTCAGTGACTTCCTAGCAGCTGCACATCTGAGAGATATGTACTTTTCATAGGTTCATAGGTAGGTACTAGGCTATCGGCCCAAGGGCCTAAGTAAGCCTAGCCAACAAAGTTCCCTGGCTTACACCAACCCAAGAAAGTTAATTTCTTGTGCCCCTGTCGAGCAGAGCCACAGAAGTGATCCCAGGGGTGTATTTCCTATTTCCCATCCACTCATCAAGATTCTTCTTGAAGAGTGTTAATGGGGAACTTTGCTTGACATAGATGGGTAGCCTGTTCCAGAGTATGGGATTTCTCTGGGATAGGAATCTATCCCTCCAGTAAGTCATGTTTATTGTGGTGACAAGGTTTAAGTCCCTAGAGAGTGTAGCTCTGAGGGATTGGGATTTCGTTAGGTGTAGCATGTCCAACAGCTCTGGGTTTGACATAGCTTTATATGTTAGGCAGAGATCACCCTCGGAGTAGGCTGCTTATATGCTAGTATCTAATTGACTTTTGAGACAATCAGTGTAGGGCATCTGTATGAGGCCAGTAATCCTCTCTGTGAGGTACTTCTGTGGCCTTTCCAGCTGCTGCAGATGTCTTGTAAGGTACATTCCAAAAGGGGCATTGTACTCTATAATGGGTCTAATGAGTAGAGGGGAACAATGACCTCTTTTTTCCTGGATGAGAACCCTTTTGTGATGAAGTGTGCTATGTAGAAGTATTTCCTGACTACTGTGGCAATGTGATTATCAAAGGAGAGACTACTGTCCACCTGGGTCCCAAGGTCTCTTATCACACATTCGGTGTTAAGAAGACTGATGCCTATATTGTAGTTCATGGGTACAGAGTTTTTACCAAAGGGGATAACAATGCACTTTTTGGCATTGAGCTTGAGGCCATGGCTCTGACACCAGGCATCTGTCTCAGTGAGGCCCTTCTGTAGGATGTCCACATCATTTAGGGACTTGACTATAGCTCCTAGTTTGCAGTCATCTGCGAACTTCATTAGCCAGAGGCCTTCTGTGTTAGCCTGTACTTCAAAGAAGTAGATACCAAACAGGAGAGGTCCCAGGACTGAACCCTGTGGTACTCCACTTGTCACTGGTTTGAAGTCAGATTTGGAGTCTGCAACTTTTACAATGTGGGTTCTGTCAGTGAACCAGTTAGCAACCCATCTTGTGACATAGGGATTTATACCTAGTTTAGTGAGTTTAGCTATAATTCCAGAATGGGGGATGGTGTTGAAAGTCTTGGCGAGGTCAAGATAGGCTGTGTGAACCACCTTACCCACGTCTACAGCTTTGGTGACTGCCTCAAAGAAGTCGACCAGGTTCAGGAGGCAAGATCTGCCTTTCACACACCTGAACTAGGTGGGGTCCAGAGTTTGGAGGTTACCAATGTCTTTGTTTATGAATTCCATGATGATACTTTCCATGGCCTTACAGACAAGGCTCGTCAGGCGAATTGGGTGATAGTTCCCAGGATCAGTGGTGGCTCACCTTTGTGGAGTGGGATAACTGTTGCTGTGCGCCATTCAGTGGGTACAAAGCCTGACGTGAGGCTATGATTGAACATGGTGCTTAGGTGGGGAGCCAGTTCGTTCTGAAGTTCATGTAAAACGCAGCCTGGGATGTTGTCTGGTCCCATGGATGCTGTGTTTTTGGCTTTACAGAGTGCTGCTTTTACCTGTGAAGTTGTGATTACAGGGACTCTGCATTCTTCCTGTATAGATATGGGCCCTTTTGGGGGTGAGAGGGGGTAAAGTTAGCACTGAACCTATCTGCCAGGATGTTGGCAATATCAGTTGGTTCTGTAAACTCAGAGAAGATCTGGGTGTTGCCATTGAGATTCTTGACATAGCTATAGAATGCTTTGTGGTTGTCCTTAGAATCAGTGGCGATTTTGTTTTCATAGCTAGCTTTGGAGGATCTTATAAGGGATCTCAGCTTCTTGCTGAGGCTGACCAGGGAGCTCCTCCACTCATGGGATTTTACTCTCTTTTGCAACAATTTCTTCCTTCTGTTGTAGAATTTGTTTGTGGCAGGGGACCACCAGATTGGCTTCCTATTTTTGGAGGATAGTGTCTTGGTTCTGTTTGGGATAAGTGCTTAAAGAGTGCATCTGTGTAGGATTCAGCAGTCGTAACTGTATTGTCCATCTGCATTGGTGTCATGAAGTTCACCACTTCTGTCTTAAGAAGCATGAAGTTGGCTTTGGAGAAATTTTTTACCATGGTTTCCTTAATGGAGATGTGGATATCTAGGGTGATTAGCTTATGGTCGGATCTGACCAACGAGGAGCTGACTTCAGGTGTGGAACACCGGTCACTCATGTTGGTAATGAGACCAGGTAGGTGATGCCCCTAGTGGAGGTGTGGATAAGTTGATCCAGGGCATTGGAATTTATGAATTCCAGAAAGTGCTGAGCGAAGGAGTTGGTACATGAGTAGTTTTCACAGTTAATGGTGGGGTAGTTGAAATCGCCCAATATTTGGATGTTTGCTTGAACCCTAATATTTTCCAGTATATCAAGAAACGAGGAGTGGAAATCCTGGGGCATGGTGTGGGATCTGTAGCAAGCTACAATGTGGATTGCAGTTTTGCCCAGAGTCAGTTGCACTTGGATAACCTTGGCTACATTATGTTAAGCAACTAGCCTGGAGGTGTGGATATCCTTAATGAATATGGACACACCTCTGCCTTTGGTGTTCTGGTCCAGGTTAGATGGCCTAAAAGTATGGCAGGGGTGCTCTCTGGAGCCTTGAAACAGGTCTCAGTCACTGCACAGACATCGATGTTCTCCATTTTAAGGAGTGCCTCGAGTGAGTGCATTTTGAGATTTAGACTTCTAGCATTGAATAGCATTACCCTCAGTTTTTGCTTGCCTGTTCCTGTTATGCTGGTGAATTTGTCAGTTGAACCTATCCAGAATCCCAGGTGACAGGTACAGGCCATCTCAAGCATTGTGGTCTTGTCATCCCAGGCAGACAGATAAATTGTTGAAATCAATCATTTTGTCCTTGTACTGCAGTATCATTCTGGGCAATGGCAGGATGCTACTCAGGGCTAGAGAGTTCTTCCATGTTTCTTTCATACACCAACATGGACAATCACAGAGTCATATTTATACTTGTTGTGGAGTGACCTGAGTGCGTGGGTTATGTGGCGGATCTTGGCACCCGACAGGCAGCTGACAATGACCTTCTCCTTGTTTAGCCTGGTGAGTGGGACATCTTTGTGCCTGACTATAGAGTCACCTATAACTAGTGTGTTGGGTATGTTGTTATGCCTTATGGGCTGTGGTTGAGTGGCACACTGAGTCTGTGGGCTATGTGTCATTTGGTTTGTGTTGGTGGTGGGAGGTTGCTTGCATTTCTGCTTTAGAGGTCTCTGTTGCTTGAGCAGATTATTATTGAGAGCCTCTGCAAATGTTTTTGTGTTTCTATGTGTGGATTTTGGTGGTGTAGGTTTAGTGGGACTATTTAATGAGTGTGGTGTGGTGCAAGTGTTTACCTTCTCTTGACTGTCAAGTTCAGTCTTGGTTGGAGAGAGCTTTACCTCAAGTTTGGCTAGATAAGTGCATCTCTCACAGGTTGTGGTGTTGGGTGGTAGGAGGAGAGGGTTGTCTGTGTACATGAGGCAATTGCTACATTGCCCCAAGATGCCCAGATTCATCGGATAGACAGGAGAGAAAGCTGGGAGCTGACCCCTGGACATGCCTGAATAAAAAAATATTTTCCTGTAGACAAGTGAGGAAAGTGAGTACAAGAGCTGTTTTTCTCTAAGCAAGTGAGGAAAGTAAGTACCAAAACTGTTTTCATCTAGGTAATGAGGAAGGGTGAGTGCTGTAGTAATTTGTAGTTTATTTAGTGCTTACAACAAGTTCTGAACAAGAGCTGAGCACGGATAAGTAAATTCAAGTGCTAAAACTAAGAAGCTGTATCTGGATCTTGTTGTAGATAGACTACCTAGTGCTTACCAGTCCCACTGAGAAGCTAGAAGGCTTCCCTCCAACACAGAAAGGATTGGGGGCACAGAAGCTTACAAACAGTCCTGGACACAGCAAATCTGTATCTGGACTAAACTAGTTACAGGGAAGGTGGGACGCAAGCACAAATGCAGGTTTTTAAACCAGAAAGTTGAAAGAGATGGAAAAACTACCCAAATGGCCAATAAACTACAATTTCTGGGTCAGAAACCACTCTTGTGATAGATAGGCTACCTAGTGCTTACCACTCCCGCTGATAAGCTAGAAGGCTTCCCTCCAACACAGAAAGGCTTGGGGCACAGAAGCTTACAAACAGTACTGGATACAGCAAATCTGTATATGGATTAGACTACTTACAGGAAAGGCAGAAAACAAGCTTGGAATTTATATATATACATATATATATATATATATATATATATATATATATATATATATATATATATATATTTTTTTTTTTTTTTTTAGTTAAGTGAGTTGGCTTTCTCAAAAAGTTCTCTCTGTATTAGAAGGAATGAGCTAATGACAGTAGCAAAAACACTTTAAATGCAGTACAAGCTAGCACACTTGAGTGTGTAGCAAAATTAAGGCAAATACAGTTTAAATAAATGCAGATAAGTTAAAAATGACAAAAACAAGTTTATGAAAACTCAAGTAAGAGCACATGAACACTTAAAAGCACACAGAACAGCAAATTAAGGTATTAAGGTAGAAGACAGTTAAGTATAGGGTCGCCACCCCTCCGTTTTTTTCCGGACTATCCAGAAATCAAACTGATTCTCCAATAGTCCGGAAAACACTGTACAAACTCCGGTATTCTGTTTCAAAAAGGAAACAGACTATCAAAGTTTGTAAATTAGCTGATTTACTATGCTTTTTTTACAGAAAAGCATAGTAAATCAGCCGAAAGCAGGCAGCAGGAACGAAAAAAGAGGGCGTTATCCACCAAGTGATGTCATCGTGACATCATAGAATGGGTGGGATGTGGGCAGGAGAGGGAGTGTGGGTGGGCTGCGTTACTGATGATACGAGGGGTGTGGCTTTACTCCAGTTTTAGCCATGAAGGAAGGTGGCAACCCTAGTTATGTAAGAGCAGCTCAAAACTTTTTTTTTTTTTGTTTTTTTGTTTTTTTGTGGAGAGGGAGGGAACAGAGCAGATTAAAATGCTATAGGGGATGTCCTTCCCAAGTGCTCTCTCTGTACACAGCAGAGGAGATGGGACTGGTAGGAGTGTCTTAAATCAAAATTTGATCTCACTGTACTCAGTTGAGTGAGCAAATGAGATGGGCCAAGTAGGAGTGTCCAAAAACAGATTTACAGCAGGGGCGGGCAATTCCAAAGCCACCAAGATTAATACCACAGCAAGAACAGGGAGGGGGTTTGGGAGACTAACTGCAGCTAGAGACAGGGAATATTATCTCCCTGTATTATATTATATATAACAATTATCTATACATTTCTAATCTTAAATAAGTGCACAGAAAAGTATACTTAAATCAGCTTTTATCAGTTGATTTATGCAGGAGAATCTCAGCAGTCAACCACTTGGAAGATGAGCAAAATGATTAAAAAATGTGACCAGCACAGATTATAATGCAAACAGAAACCCCCAGGCTAAGTTAACACAGGATTTCAAAAGCAGTCTAAAAATTTTCAATGTATCCAGATGGCTACACTTTTTCACACTTCACACTTTTCACACAGAGATGTTAAAAATTCAGTTAGTACCTGTTAGCCTGGGAACTGAAGGCAGGTGACAAAGAGTAATGTCATCCAAGTTGACCCAGCAGTAATGTTTGATAGTAATTTAAGAACTCTCTCAGAGAAAGACTGTGCATTTTGTATCTTGTCTTGGACCTAACAAGAACATCCACTCATCTGCATTTGCCTTGCTCCGTAAGTGCGTTATTTAGGGCATATTATCTTTTACATATAGATAGGAATATAGTAAGTATTAGTTTAGATGTTTTCTGTATTTATTTGAGACTGTCCTGCAATGTTGTTTTAAACTATTTCCTGTGATTCTGAATTCTGAATTAAGCGTGTTGATTGAGTATTGTCTTGTTCTTTTATTATTTATTATTAAATATATTTAAACCTATCTTTGTGGCTGATATTTGTGAGACATATTTAAGCTCTTAGAATACTTGAGTATGTATTTGTGGACACTGTACAGGCCACTCCTAAATAGCCTTGCTCTTGGTCACACTTACCATTTGGATAATAGTAACATTACACAATAGGATTGGTCACCCTTTGTAAGGGTCTTAAGAAGCTGATAAGTAGGGGTTGGTGGCAACAATAACTACCTTATGGTCTAGGCAGAAGGGGCATAGCTAGGAAACCTCTGCCAGCCTTTCCCAGCTGTGTTTGTGTATAAATCAAATCTCAAAGTGTGTGTGTATGTCCGCTACTTGGCCAGGGACACAAAGCACTGGTTGGACAGAGAGAGTGTTGGGAGGACTTGGCTTGGAACCCTGGCTAAGGACTCTACTCTATAGCTGTGCCAGTGGGGATTCTTATTGGGGATCTGGTAAAAGAAAGAGAAATCAGTCCCAGACTGACTGTGATCTCTGTGTGCTCTTAAGGGAAATAGTACTTTACTGTGGGTGTACTTGTCATCCTCCCATTATGTACATCCCTCACTGTTGCCATTGGTGAGGATTGAAGCACCTTGATTACTGAGCCAGTGCAGGGGCATCACATTGCCCACATTGTGCCCTGGCAAGAAAAAGAACATGCAGCTACCACAGTAAGACTTTGGTTTATCCAAAGGTCAGCGTTTTGAGGATTGATTGACCTCAAGGGAGTTCTGATAACAGACTAGAATAACCCAGTCTATGTGCAATGTATGTAATTTTTGAAGAATGTAAAGAACATGGTTTTCACTTCCCTGGGATTAACGTTTAACTTTCCATTGGTTAACCAATTGGTGACTCCCAAAAGATATTTTTACAGATGAAATTTTATAGCACAGTGTGAAGGCTTAGACCTATAAATAATCAGGAACTGCATAACATAACACTGATGAAGGGTTAGCCTTATAAATAACCATGTCAACTGCATAAAATAACACTGGGAGAAGAGTTGTCAGCTCATCTCACAGTGTATTAATGTAGAGGGAAACATAATGGGGAAAGTATAGAGCGTTGGGGTACACCATTTGTTAATGGTGCAAGGTAAGAAACTGTGAGGCCTATCTTCTCTGACAGTGCCTGACACTTGTGTACATTGTGGAACCATTGCAATGCTTTTGTGGCTTACCCCATAGGATGGGGGATATAAGAAGGGCATTGTGTGAAGCAAGGGTAAATGCTTCAGGAAGATCAGTAAAGATGACTCCTGTGAATGGATTTCTACTTATACCAATTAATAAGTCATCTGTTAATGCAGGCAGTAAAATTGTACTACTGCCATGGAAGGATTGTAAAAGAGTCTTTTTAAACAACTAAATGATGTGCATAACTACATCTAGAACTGGATCCTACAAGTATGTTTAAACAAGGCCATTGATACTTTCCTATCAGATATGGTTTCCATAACCATTAGCACTTCTGAAGCTATACAACTGCCGTAGGTATAATATTCACTAAGCTAAAGCCTAGCTCTGAATTCTTGGAATTGTATCTCAAACCCTTGCTTTGTCGTATTAGGACTAAACTATGTGATACAACTGAGTTTTTACTCTTATGGACGAGACACAGCTCCAAAGTGCCACTCTGTTGTGTACATTGAATGACAAATGTTTTTTATACTTTTATCCTCCATGACAATGACACTGAAGCCATTAGATATTGGCAAGGGGTGAGTGGTCTATATCCAGTGGATTTAAATGTTTTTTTATTATAACTATTACAAATGGTTTTGGACATGAATGCCATCAGCTTTGATGGAAAATGTTATCTCCAGTTAAGTGGTACTGCCATTGGACAAAGTTTGCACCCATTCATGCTGAACACTATATGGAATTCTGAGAAAAAAAACTCTGTTTGTCTGTGATGAATTCAATAACCCTTTTTTACTCAGGTTTGGGTATGTGGAGAAGTTTTCTTTATGATTGCAGGCTCCTATGTGGCAGTAACAATGCATTTTTGTCATTTACACAGCTCTGAATTCTTGAGATATAAAAATAACTGTAACATGTACTATTCCAACTCTTTAACCTTCGTTACTACCCACTGCAGTAATATACACAAGGTTTAGGGGTTCCTAGAAAAATTCTGCCCTATCCTCACATGGTCAAATTTTTTGGTACATTGGTAGCTGATAAATATATGCTTTCCTACATGAATGGCATGGCAATAGTTAAACATTTATCAGATTTTAAAAATTCTTATAGAGTAAAATTTAGACAGACTTTTCATGGTACTATTCCAGTTGGTTGTTTCCTTGCGGCAATTCCAAATTTTGTACATATATCATTAAGACTAAGTTGTGTACTTCTTTGAATACCCCCCAAGGTTTTTGAAATTTGGGAGTTAATTCCCTTCTCAGTCAGTATAGGTTATATACCTCAGGGTATGTATATGTGGTTATTCAATGATGAGGAACCATCAGGACACTTCAAACACTGGCTCTCCCTTCATTTAAGTGATTTGAGATTCTATTGGGATCGTAGTGCACTGGAACATTGCAAGACACAACAACTGGGAGTTTTTAACTTTATTGACATTGATAAAGTTGTCTCTTTCAATCCAAACAAATCTGATAACATGTAATTGCTTTGTGCAAAGGAAAAAAGGATGGAAATTTAGCCTATTGGCTGTTTATAGGGCAGGTCTGGCTGAAAGTAAATGAATAACTTGTTATGCTAGTATTTGACCACTAGATGTCAGAATAATACCGTTTACATATGTACTCTCTTTTTGGGCTAGTTTCTGTAACCTAAATATATCTATGAATTGTATCAGTATTTTTTACTATTTTAGTGATTTAAATTATTCAGCCTTTAATATGGAACATGTGTACCCTACTTAAAATACATTTATAGTTTTGTCTTTGTGATGCATTATGACTATCAAGACTGTTGTATGTTCCTGATGATGTTACAAAGCTTTCCGGAAAGAGTCCCTTCATCAGTGTGTAATAAAGATCAATTCACTTCCAATGAATTCATATAGAACACATGGCATGGCAACCAGTCAGAAAACACAAATAATGATTAGTTTAAAACTCCATACATCTAATGAGCATAACAAAATAACTTACAGAGTAAATTAAAAACAAATCACTTCTTAGTTTACTCTGAAAGTTATTTTGTTACATTTTCTGATTGGTTGTTGTATCATGTGTTCCAAATAAATTCATTGGAAGTGAATTTTTCTTTATTACACACTGATGAAGGGACACTTTCCCAAAAGCTTTGTGATTATATATCGTTTGGATTAAAACACATTTTATTTGTATCTCTGGTGTTTTATGTCCGTCTATCTGTAAGTCATTGTACGTTTGTTTTACCGTTGACTTTATGTGTGCGGTTACCCTTTTTATTCCAGTGGTCGAATGAGTTTATAGTAGACAGATGAATGCCATTGTTCCACAATCAATTGTTAATAAATGCAAATAATGTTTTCAGTTTATATCACTGTGCTTCCTTATTTGTATATTTATATACATAAAATACTGACATTACAGATATTTATTTACATTTCACTGCCTTGTTATTACATTTCATTTTAAAATAATTTATATTTGCTTTTTAAATAGTGTACATATAAACTGCATCTCTAATATTAAACAAATAGGCATTTTACTGGTCTCTGTGTGTTGTAATACAGTGCTCACAGTACAAAGATATCTGCTTTACTTTACTTGATATCTGACTTTTAATGTGGTCAACACTGCTGCAGTAAAGTTCAATACGGTATATACTGCTGCAGTAATGGAAAATATTTTAAAATAGTTGCTAGCACCTTCAAAGGTAACTAAAGTATTCTTAACTTTGTGATGATGCTGCCAAAGTATAGTTAAACAAAACATCTCACACTTTGTCTGGGGTATGTGGGATTGTTCTAATATTTTATATAGGTCCTCAAGCTGGATACTTTATAAAACTTTTAGACAGTGAAAGATAACAGTATATCTGCATATATTAAAAACAAACGCAAACAGTGATGGCAGAAGAAAGTCAGTGATGACTCTTTAGAAATGGTCAGGTGATGCTGAAAGCACAATTCTCCTTCTAGAACCAAAAATGACTATTACTGAAATAAAGATGTTGTATTCAATGTTTTAAGAAAAATCATGCAATGGAACACACAAAATATATCTAGTACAATAAAATGCTTGTTTTAGTATTTAAAAAATATTTCTTTCTTGTACCTGTGGAATCTTGTAGATCCCCAGTATTCTGGCCATAGGTATAGAGACTATCGATGGAGAGTCACCAATAACACCAATGATGGGTGGGATCTGATGACAGTTGTAATTCGGCACTGGTTTACTTCTTCCAGATAACAGCAGCATGGTGCCCTCAACTGCTCTCATTTCCGAAATGCAGGAATCATAAATATTAAATCCCAAAGTAACATTCAAGAGTATATCTATACTTCTGTTTATTTCTTCAATGGCAAAAATCATGGCTAGGAGGTGGCGATACAAATTTACCTGAAAACTATATAATCAGTTTATTAATGAAAAAGATTAAGATTCAGAGGTGAATAAGTTCAAGTTCATACCAAGCCAATTCTAATTTAGAAAATATTAAAATATAGTAATTAATTATAATAATTGTAATCAATTCATGCATTTATTTGACAAGAACATCAGTATGTCAGGTAATTGTAAAGAAAACTTTCGACTTCACAAATAGTTAATTAATCATTTTCATCACTGAGCAAGTCTCTTAAAATATCTGTTCAAATCTTAGGAATGCAGAGACTATTTTATTCATTTATTTACTTAATTTTGTATTGTTTACTTATTTTTGTAAATGTTAATCTGTAGAACATGTGAAACTTTTCTCCCTGGGTCTCTGCTGAAAAAGGGCTACTTAGCTCAGTCGGACAAACCCAGTCAACAAATGTAAAATAAATAAATAAATTTACTCACTAAATTAGATGTTGGTCACATGCAAAACGTATAAAGGAGATGGTCAAACTGTTATACCCTAGTGAAGACCCTCACAAGTTTTAAATGTACTATGTAATGATATACCCTAACACAAGGCTTAAAAGACTGATGAAGTTGGTAGGAAATTCTAAAAAAATGCCTTCATTTAATAAAGCCAAACTGATATTAATACACTATGAAACCTGCTCTGCTCACTTACTGGTTAGGCATTTAGCTAAATATTTTTGTAAAAAAAGAGGTACAACTTATACTTATCAGTCTAGAAATGTAGTTTCCCCTGTAATGGTTTTGTGTTCATAAAAAAATGTTTTCCCTTCAGATATTCTTTTTCTATGCCCCAAACTTTATGGATGTGACCTGCATGTCTACAGGTTAGGTGCAAGACAATCACTTCTTTTGAGTCACATGAACATATCTCACAACTGTGCAAATAGCTTATCAAAAGTCATTTACTCATGAATCTATGAAAAGTAAAAACTATGACATTTAGTATAGCAAGAACAATAAAAATATTTCAGTCAACTGGAATCTTTAGCATACTGTAAATGTGATACATGAAAGCATGTTCTGTTTCAATTATTTGGGGATGCACTGTCCCTAAAAAATCACACACAACACCACAAACCAAAGTTTCAAAGATGATAAGGTGTTGCTGAAACTTCCATAGGTCCCACATCTCCACATCTTCCATGCAGGAAGAGAATGGTATACACCATCCTACATGACTGAAATTAGTTCTAATATTGCTACATTGAGCAAAAAATGATTATGTTCCCTGATTAGGTGAATTCATATATATATATATATATATATATATATATATATATATATATGTGTTGTTATTAATTTGTTTTCATGAACTATGCAAGTGTAATTTGAAATATGATGATTGTGCCTGTAAACATTTCTTTACGTTATTGTTTAAATCATGTTTTCAATTCTAAAATGGGATTTTGAAATCTGAAGCAACTTTTCCAGGAAGATGCATTCCGCTGCGGATCTTTTCGTTATGTGAGCTCATTACAACAGACTCTTAACAGTTTAATAGAAAATATTTAAAAAAATGTCTGGTGTTGCATGTTTGCTTACAGTCTGATCAAATATCTCTGTAATGTTGCAGATTTTACATGTTTTATTTTAAAATATCCAAAACAACATTTTCAGGCTACGTTATAAATATGATAGCTACTGTTTTTAGAGCCATATAAAATTATATTGTACCACTTGGACAGATATTTTGCGTTTACTGAGTTAAAACAAACACTTTCACACCAAAAACAAAATCATTTAACCATTTTTTTTTAAATCAGATGAGGTTATAAAAACACAGTAACATTTTAATTTCTGTAGTTAATTATGTGTATTTAACTTTGTCTCTAGGTCTGATTTGTGATTATTTTCTTTAAGTCACTCCTGGAATGATGAAATATTATTGTTAGCAGAATTTATCCAACCAGCAAAATATATCTTTCTTCAGAGGTTCTTGTGAATGTAGCATATTTTTTTCAAATTAAATATATGTCCCTGACTAGGAAAAAAAAAATAATGTCACATTTGCTCCAATTACACCACAGACAGTTTTGACACCCTGAAAAAAAGCATTGGTCATGCCTATGTTTATGTTTATATTAAAAGAAAATATATTAAAAAAAAACATGAAAATTAAAATGGTAGATTCTACTTACGACTTGCAAATGATTGTCTCAGGTGGGGTTCTAAAACTGACTGCAGGGAATACATTTTTCCAGTGGACTACAAGGATTCCGCCAAGGATTATATCTCCCTCCATGTAGTAAGAAGTGGATTCATGAGTTTGCAAAGTGCAGTCAGGCAATATTGTTTGAAAAATCCAAGTGCAAAGAATCAGCAAAAATAAGGGGATTTGCTGTGCCATTTTATAAGGAAACTTAAATAAGTGATGTATTTGTCTTCTTGATTGCTGTTTCACAACGTAAGCAAAAGAATGGATTTATGTCCAAACCAAATGAAACCCTAATTACTGAAGCTGCAGATCTTCAAGCATAAACCAGAGTACAAATATAAACAAACAGAAAGGAAGTGGTGGAACAAATTAAAATATATCCAAATGTTAAAAAAAAACATTATGACTTTATGAAAAGCGTTTTATGTAAAACGTCTCTATGATCTTACAACAATGGAGAATGCAGCAACACTATGAACTATGCTATTTGTATAATGGCACATTGTATTTCTTTATAATTGTTATTTTGTTTGTTCAACATATAAGCAGTTCAACAGACAATTGTCATAAAGCTTAAATATGTTACACAAACAATGTTTGGCAATCTGGTATTCCAAACAGTGTCAGACTTGCAAAAGAACCATTTAAACCACATATAATGGCATGACATGCTGTTAGATATAAAGATGATACATGCTAATTAATGTCTTTTATTTAAGAAATATATGGGCTTCATGTATCCATAATGAATAGAGAACTGAAAGACTATCTTATTCTTTTTCACACCAATACTTAAAAAGTTGGTATTTAAACATGCACTGTAAATTCAAAGTAATCTTTTCTATGAGAAATGATGTGGAAAATCTGTAGTCAGTTTTTGCTAGAGAAGACTTCCTCTAGGTCTTGTACATTTTATATATAAAACACATATATCTATAAATCACTGTGTCACTTCCAGCCCCATTAGAGATACAATTGTTCATGTATTTCCTGTTTCCCTGCAAGTCCAATATCTCTATCTGTATTAGAACCCGGATATAAATCTTCACCAACAGTTAATGAAAACGTGGTCAAGGGATCAGTTTTTAAAGCAGTACGTCCCAAACCTGGAATAAATGTATCCTGTACCTTAAGAGTTACTGTAAAGTAGGTAACTGGATGAGTATCCACTCACTTACTCTAGGATCGATCAGGTATGGCCTTCTTGGAGAAAGGCGGTATGGTCTAAGGGAGGGTACTGGCAAAATGAGAATAGTCATAAGACGTGGTGACCTTGGAATATATATGAATCTATGAATCTGTTCAGTTTCTGTGGTTGTAGCACACAACCATTTGTGTCTTCATTATTTTCCTGGTATCCTGGATAACTTCTGTCAGCATGGTTTATATGAGCATTAGTGCAACTATAACATCATACTGTGGGATGGAAGATGTTATGTTTTTATAACATTTGTAGATTACCTTTCAGTAATCATGGAATCCTTTTAAGAACCATACTCACTTGCCTTTTGCATGCTGGAGATGCAGCATGCAGACTATCAATTTGTTGACTGTATATATATATATATATATATATATATATATATATATATATATATATATATATATATATATATATATATATATATTGCTTCTCTTTCATATTGGCTGTCACTTCAGTTTCATATGCTAGTAATAATAGAAATAGTGCAACTGTTACATGCAAACTGGTGTATTCACTTTACTTGTACTGCATGTTTTTTTATCTTAAACCACATTCATTTCTTAACCATTTGTAGTTTACATTAAGAAATTCTTGACCAATAACAAAGCTGATGTTTTACATCCATATCTTGTTGTAGGTTTTTCTCCATAGTCTGCAAGAATAATATGTGTTCTGCAAATAAAGGTCTGTTTCTCTGTAGTGCTTGAGAGCTGTAAATATACCACATTTCTACAGACCCTCCACTCCCGACTCACAATTTAAAAATAAGAGACAAGACCCTGAGGTAATTGTTACTATGCCAGACTTTTTTAATTTTAAAAATACAGTAGGTGTATAAATTACTTAATGACACTTAAAAACTACAGAATATTTAATAGTATCACATGTTCAATAGGTCAGTAAAGAGGAAGCTAAAAACTTCACTAGACTTACATTACTTCTGGTATGGCTAAGAAGTGAACTGCTGATGCAGTATGAAATAAGGAAGAATTTATATGTTCCTTTTCGTTTCTTAATTGGCCTAGTGATTACTGAAATGCAAACAGCTAACAAACCTTGTATTTTTCTTACTGTAGTGCATTAAATAACTATATTTCTGGTAATGAAGAAGTGTAGTTGCAGTAAATGAATAAAACAATGTGGTGTAAACCACCTGGGTATAAGTACCCTCATAATATACACTTTGCTAGTCAAATAAATTGTTTACCATTTCACCTTGCTCATTTATGGTGTATGCATCATGGGAAAAGTACCACAATGAATTGACAGGAAAGTTGCATCAGAATAAGAACACGGGTATACGCCTGAAGATAATATTTTTGTGAGGAAAAAAAGACTAAAGAAAAAAGCTTTGTCACTTAGTCATCAGAAGGTACGGCAAACAGGAAATCTATACTTCAACAAGGCATCTTAGTGGACATATCTTCCTACAGTTCTTTGCATTACTTTGTTGGTAGAATTTAGCTTTGGTAGAAAAGAAGTTTGATGTTTGACAAATATTTGTTATAAAAAGGATTATGAAAATGAATAAAACCCTCAAAGAACTCAATTGCTTCCTCATATTTGACTTCTCATTCAAAATACATCTGAATGCTGCTTATAGAAGGAAATATTTAGGGTGAACAGGGTGCATACCATGTTAGATGACACTAAGTAAGAGATAGGTAGATAGATCGATAGTCATATGGATAAAAACGCAAAATGACATGAATTCTAAATTCCTATCATACTAATTAAAGGAATTGTCAACAGTTTTACTTGCCAAAACATTCAGATGTGATGAAATGTAATATATTTCACAGGGTACACACTAATCAGTAAATCACCATCTGAATATACACATGTTTATAAATAATGTAAAGAATTACTGAAGCCCATAGTGTACTACAGTCAAATGATAAATACCAGAAAATTTTAACTTATAAGGTAAAAAAACAAAAACAAAAAAACCTTCTTTGTTAGGGGTTTGCATCTCAACACATCCCTTTCAGTTTATGTAAAAATGTCAGATATATTATATGTAAAGATTAAATGACACAAAATATACTTCGCAGTTTCAAATATGAGGTATCATAGCATTTAGTCTCACTGTACCTCTTACTTATATCATGAAAGTCCCTTTCTCAAATTCATCCCTGATGCTATATTATAAATACAGCATTAAAGTAACTAAATATTAATTTTAGAATCAGACAAAGCACTGCATGGCCTAGAATATCAGATTTCATCTTGTATGCCTAGCTGTTCAGCTCCACCAGTGGATGGAAGTTTTCCTACACATTAAATATAAGTATACCACATAATCGTTAAGGTGTTTACCTTACAGACACAAGGTACAGGGTTTGATTCTTCCATGGGGTAATTGACTAGGCTTAAAATGTCCAACAAGGACAATTAACCTAGTATTAATCTATGAACCTGTGAACCTGTAAACTAGGATATCTAGCACTAAAATCCAAATGCTGATGCTGCTTTCTCCTTGTCTGAAATGTCTTTTTACAAGATCTACAAAAGACACAGCTCTTTGGTTTATAGTTGGGTTACTAGCTGATGTGTCCTTTCTGCAGAGTTTGCATATACTCCACCTCTCTGTGTGGGATTGTAATGGTTGCTCCTGTTTCCTGGGAGACAAACAGCTGATGCCTATCAACACTTAAAGTGAAGGTATTTGCTATTTATTAACATCCATTTAGTATTTATTTCAATCAGTTCCCAAACTTACCATTAGAATATTTACCTTTTACTATCATCCAATGAACATTTCTTTCAGTCATCTCTTAACTTAAATTGACAGGTATAACCCTCTTCCAAAAATGTGCAGGGTGACTATATTAAATTATGGTACTTTTTTACAATCACAATTACAACTTATAAATGAAATTAAATTAATTTAAAAATATTTCCCTACCAGAATCCTATGTCACCTTCTTCTTTCGGCTTTTCTTGGTTAGGGGTCGCCACAGCGCCCAACCTTCCACAGAAGGCACACACACATGCACTCACACCTAGGGCCAATTTAGAGTGTTCAATCCACCTGCAGCATGTCTTTGGGAGGAAACCGGAGCACCCAGAGGAAACCCACGTGACCACAGGGAGGACATGCAGACTCCACACAGAAGGCACCCCAGCCGAGGATCGAACTGGAGAACCTCTTGCTGTGAGGCAACAATGCTAACCACTGCACCACCGTGGCTGCCCGTTGATGTCACCTATCATAAAGAAATATGTTTTTCACTATGAATATCTCTATTTCTTCCTTAATCATGGTTCCAGATACTTTTGTATTTAATTGGTGCCATCTGCCATCTAGAGTAACCTGTAGTTTTCTTGACTTTATTAAGTTTGTATCTGTTGCAGGAAATAAACATACCCTTAAAAACTCAAGTAAAAATGTGATTATTTCATTGTTAACTTTGATCATTTATGCATTTATCTACCTTTACTCCAGATATGGAAGGCATATTTTCTACTTAATACAAAGCTTTTGTCATGGCCACAGCTTTACAAAGACAAACGCAGGTAGACATTTTCTATGAACTTAGAACTCAATCAACAGATGCTACGCTACTATGTGTATTGTTATCAATCTCATAATGTTCTGAGTGATAGGAAAATGCTACTGTACAATGCTAGTATCAGACAATAATACCTTCACTACTTGTACATTATCCGCTAACTTAGTTACCACTGCAGCAAGAACTATTGGATTTAAAGGCCACTGACTCGTTGCAAGGGTCCCAGATTATATACTGTTTTGTTGCTGTCTTCTCTTTACATTTTAAGCAAAGAATTCTGTTAATAATTTCTCTTTTGCCATATTCAGAATGGATACAGTACTGAAATTCCTAAAGTTATTTGTGCTCTCTTGAACTGATGAATGCTTATTGCCTCATGCATGCATTATCAAACCTGGTTACATACAGTTGCTGAGTTCCTCTCATTACAAATGCTACTGTCCGAGTTCTATTAGAGATTACTGGTCCTGAAAGACTGATCATCTGATTTGCAGTTCACTGTCTATAATAATATCTAGAGAAAGTTAATCAGTGTCTGCTCATTTCTTAATGGCTCCCTTAAAGGCTTTAATTTTCTTTACCCTTCATCTTTTTTTCCTACTTCAGGAATTCTCTGAAAAATGTCTTTTTTGCTATGCTGACTGCCCTGTGAAAGTTTAGAAAATTAAACCAGTCTCCTGTATATTTGCCATGCATCAACCATTCTCAGACTTGACTGAAACATTCACAAAAAGATCTTTTTAATGATTGCACATATTTCTTTGTCTTCACTGTCGTCACCTCTTCTAACAAAACTCAGTATTTGCCTCTCAGCATCATCGCTATAGAGTGTTCAATCTTAATAGCTTTATTCAAGTCTTAGCAGTGTATACATATGTGAACTTAATTCCATCCAGCCTCAACCCCTTTTTCCCATACGGTTGGGGCGTCACTTCAACAGTCATCTTGAGCCAAGGTTTACACCGCCAGGTGGCCAGCCCTGCCATGGTAGTTCATTCATACCACTCACTCACACCTATGTCCCAATTTAGAATGTCCAATCCACCTACTGTCTTTAGAATATGGAAGGAAACAGGAGCACCCAGCCGAAACCCATGTGACCTCAGGGAGGACATGCAGACTCCGCTCAGAAGGCACCCCAGCTGAGAATTAAACCAGAGGACCTCTTGCTGTGAAGCAACAACACTAATCACTGCACCACTGCGGCCACCCATGTGAACTTTATATGAAATGTATTCAGTTTCATTACTGTTACTGTACTGTTAATCCCATTTGTTGATTCTGCTTTTGTTGTGCTCACCAACCATTCTTCTGTGTATTTCAGGCCCGCCTCAGTCATTTCCATCTTTTTCAAATATGTCAGAGAATGTACTAGAAGGAAAATTTAAAGATTCAGCATAATGGTATACTGCTCTGGCAAACAGCTGATGCCTAAAACAAGTCATAGAATTTTTTATTGGGTTCTTGGTTTGCTCTGGCATTGTTTCTGCAATCACACAGATATACTGCTATAATTCAGTTTGTTTTCTTTGAAGCATGCACAGTAAAGTCATTATGGCTATGGACTTCACACTGACTGAGCCTATGTGCATTATCTGCCTTGATACGACATATGCATTTGGCTTCAGTTTTCAACTTTTGTTTGGCATCACAACCACATACTTTTATTTAGGCACTATGAATTTGTTTTCCCATCTCCAATTCTTCATGCTGACCCTGTCCCCAAAATGTTAGCCTGTTGTAGTGTTGCCACTCGAAAGAATAGATTATGTGATTTGTTTTTGTCCATAGACTCAAACTGCATCTGTCCCTAAGGGATGGATTTATGCACTGGAAATGACAACGAGGCAAGAGCAGAATGATACAGCTTACCTTTTACTTCTAAAGCCCTAAAAATACATATTATTTTAATGAACAACTTTTCTGACCAGTGTTCTTACTTTGGCACAGAAGCCTAACTGGTGTGGGATGAAGGGGGCAGCCACTCTAGGCACAATGTGCTAGGATGCACGATTGGTGGATCTCTTCCTTTTTTTTTTTTTTTTTGCTGTCACATTCATATGACATCATAGGGCATTAAAACATGGCAATCCTCCTACAAGGAAGGAAGGTGCCAGATTATAGAAATAACATTTATCATCTTTTTTTTTTCTTTAACACCTTAAGCTATTGTTGAGGAGCAGTATAATCAGGGAATAAAAGCAGGTACCAAATGACGAGCTATGGCTCTGCTTTTCCAACATATGTACATTTTACTTCCATTTTCTAGCATTATTTTTTTTGCACACAAAATTGTGTCAACAAACTGTTCCTTTTCAGATTTTGAGTAAGCTGTATTTTCACAATTAGCTATGTCAGTATTTTGCCAGCAATTTCTAAACCTTTAAATCTGATTAAAATATTTTTTGTGGTTATATTTGCACACTTTAGCAAAGTGACCATCACTTCCACTGATTTTGTAGTTGACATTGTAAGACATGTATGCACTACCTTTGTGACTACATTTATACCTTACATGCACCCCTTGCCCTTTGTAGACATCTTTTCATTTTTATTTCTATTTGTTACTTTTGACCCTCCCTTGCCATATTAAACATCCTCTCTCTGTCTCTTTCTCTCTCTCTTTCTCTGTACTTTCAGTATCTTCTCTATTGTCACCTTAAGTCTTTTCTTGAATAGCACAACTATTTAATGCCCCCCACCCCACCCCCTTTGTTATCAAACTCTTTGGGGTATTAAGATATTATAATCTTCTCTTTCTCCGATTTCCAGTTTTATTTCTTGGAGTAATGCTCTAATCCCCCTCAGCCTACTGAAACTTATATGTATCCTTTTCCTTTTGATTAGGTTAAATGACTCCTCCCTTATGTCCCAAGTGATCAGAGCTCTCTTATCCTCACCCTTCTCCCTTTAGTTCTACCCCTCTTTGTCATTTGTTGGGTGATTCTCTCTTCTGCACCTGTTCTGAGCTGAAAATTTTGTTCCTCAGCTACTATCTATAATCATATTGCCCCCCCCCCCCCCATAGATCAGAGCTTAGTCACTCTCTGGCTCAGAGTGGTCTCTCTGTACTTGTGCCCATGGTCCCTACACACTGTGGTTCCCCTTCACTGTCCCTTTATCATTTCCATGGCAAACTAGTCCAGAACTAGTGTTCAACATTTTTAATTTTTTCAAATTATCCATAGCTGTCCTTATACCCCTACTGGATCTTCCGCATGCACCCTCCATTTTCACTCTACATCATTTTACAGTCTTTTATCAGCAATGCAATATAGTCCAGGCTTTCTTCATGTTTGTTTTACCTCTCTTCATGTGCATCAGTCCCCTTTATACACAGAACTTCAGAGTATCTTTACAGTAAACTCTAACCAAACCTCCCAGTACAACTGAGGCAATAAAGAGAGAGTTTACCTTTTGGGCTCACCTCCCCATTCTTGGTTATCTCTGTATGTTTCCCTTACATCTATGTTCTATCTATTGTCAGGTAGGTCTATATATTCCATTTTTGTCCCTTTACAGTTTGTAAAGGGGTTAACCTGCATATTTCTCTTGAATCCTTCATTTTCTTTTCCCTACATGTCCATTCCTTCCATCTCCTGGTTGTTTCTTCTCTTTTTACTTCATTCCGTGTATCTCATCCATTTTCCGGTTTCCTTATGTGCACAATACTGCTGTTTCTGATGCTTCCATCCAGCTTTTTTATTCCTTCCATTGTCTAGCAGTTAACTCTAGAGTCCCTAGAGATGTCAGAGAAGCTGACCTCTCACTGGTGGACTGTACCATCTTTCCTCTCCCTGCTCCTACCTTTGCCTGGCTCTGTCTATTCTTTGCCTTTCTTTAATCTTTAATAAGATCCTAAACCCTTCTCTCCCTGTTCCAGCTTGCTTCGTCATTTCTCCTTTCATGTATCATGTTTTATGCATCATGTATGTTGGTCAATTTTGTCCCTTATTCTGTTATTCTGAGCTTTATTTGTCCTTGATTGTGCCTGTTTAACAATCATATCCCTTAATGCTATACTGTCAACATTCTAGATGTTGATCATTGCTTTATACTACAGACCTCATGGGTCACAGTTATCATTGCCTATACGTGGTCTATAAATTCCATTTAACCTTTTACCACAAACCTCTTTATATAAAATCTCAACAAAATCTTGTGGATATCACCCTGTTATGAACATCTCCTTCAATTTATTACATTCTTTTATGAAAATATCCATATACTATACCAACATTGCAAGGCTCAGATATTGCCCCTTAACCAATGTTTTCTTTTGATGTGGCGGGTGACAGCTATTAAAATGTAGCAGGGAATTTCAATATGTAAGCTTTCTATGCATGTTTGAAAAAACTTCTTACCATAATCATAATTTGTAACCTCAGCATCAAGATAATGTAGCTTGTCTGGTGAATCATATGTAAATCTAAAGAAGTTAGTGGTGGAATTAATTAATAAAGTCATTGATCTTTTCTTTACCAACTACTCAAGTGAGTCATCCAGAAAGTGTACATAAAATTATCATGAACTATGAGAGGGTGAATTAAAAATAAATATTTTCTCCTACTGGTCCAACTTGATTTTGGTGAATGGGGGTACAGGCTGCAGCCATGGCCGCTGACTTTTTTTGCTGAAACAATATACCTTCAAATTATATATAATTGAACAATAAATTTATATCCATTAAACCTACCTTCAAATTAACATCTGAAGATGTCAAGTCACTTTCATCTATTAAAACTGCTTTAAACTATTCCAAGCCCTCTGTGCAGAATCAGAGTAAATAAATCCATCATTATCATATCAATTGTAATGAAAATTAAATAATCAGAATACAAGTTTGCTGTTAATTTCATCAAAAAATCTCATGAATCCTTTAATAGATAAGGATGAATCATGAGCAAATACTTCAATTTATGATCAATAATCCCAGCTAAATGGTAGGTCTTTGAACCCCTTCATTCAAATGGGTCTTAGAGGCAGGTCCTATACATCTTTATGTATTTTCAGAATGAAAAATATGATGAGGATTAAATGATTTTACTACTCGATAATCACTGCACCCAATTTGGCCTTGTGTCAACCTGTCATGGCATTACTAGCTGAGTTAAATACAAACTTGTAGTGTTAAAGATTGTACAGCATTTTATTTTTCTGTCTGTTTAATTGTTTCATTGACTATTGTGGTCTGTGTCTCTCTGTACTTATTTATTTTTCTATTTAATTGTTTCATAGAATAATGTGGTCTCTCTCTGTCTCTGCAATTAGTGGGGGCTATTGTGTTTCACTTCATTGATATTCAGTGTTAAACTCTTAGCCTAGAGGGTTTTTCTGTATTTATAAGTGAGTCACATATCTTTGAATTTATTACTGCCGAATACCAGAGTTGTTTGGCTTCTGCCACATACCTACAATCAACTGCATTACTAGCTGAGTTAAGTACAAACTTGCAGTGTTAAAGATTGTACTACATTTTATTTTCTGTCTATTTAGTTGTTTCATTGAATATTGTGGTCTGTGTCTCTCTGTAGTTATTTATTTTTCTGTTTAATTGTTTCATAGAATACTGTCGTCTCTCTCTGTCTCTGCAATTAGTGGGTGCTATTGTGTTTCACTGCATTGATATTCAGTGTTAAATTCTTAGCCTAGAGGGTTTCTCTGTATTTATAAGTGTTAGTCACATATCTTTGAATTTATTACTGCTCAATATCTGAGTTGTTTGGCTTCTGCTACATACCTACAATCAACTGCATTACTAGCTGAGTTAAGCACAAACTTGCAGTGTTAAAGATTGTACTGCATTTTATTTTTCTGTCTATGTAATTGTTTCATTGACTATTGTGGTCTGTGTCTCTCTGTAGTTATTTATTTTTCTATTTAATTGTTTCATAGAATACTGTGGTCTCTCTCTGTCTCTGCAGTTAGTCTCCCGTCCGCCCTCCCTGTTCTTGTTCTGGTATTAATCTTGGTGGCTTTGGAATTGCCAGCCCCTCCTGTAAATGTGTGTCTGAACACTCTTCCTGAGTCTATCTCATTTGCTCACTCAACCGAGTACAGTTAGATCATATTTTGACATCAGACACTCCTAGCAGTCCCATCTGTTCAGCTCTATCCCAGCTCTATTTCAGTCTAGTGTCACTAGCTCATTCTATCTAATACAGAGAGAACATTTGTGAAAGGTAAGCCACTTAGGTCCTTAATTTTGAATTATCTTCTGTTTCTCCTTTCTCCCTTTCAACTTTCCAAAAAAAAAAGAAAGAAAAATTTCTAAGCGTGTTTCTTGCCTTTCCTGTAACTAGTCTAGTCCAGATACAGATTTGATGTAACCAGGACTGTTTGTAAGATTCTGAGCCCCCAAAGCCTTTCTCTGTTGGAGGGAAGCCTTCTAGATTGTCAGTGGAAGTAGTAAGCACTAGGTAGCCTATCTACCACAAGAGTGGTTTTTGTCCCAGAAATGTAGTTTATTGGCCATTTGGCAGTTTTTCCATCTCATTCAACTTACTGGTTTAAAAGACAGTATATGCACTTGTTTCTTATCTTTCATGTAACTAGTCTAGTCCAGATACAGATTTGCTGTATCCAGGACTGTTTGTATGCTTCTGAGCCCCCAAGCCTTTCTGTGTTGGAGGGAAGCATTCTAGCTTATCAGTGGGAGTGGTAAGTACTAGGTAGCCTATCTACCAAAAGATCCAGGTACAGATTCTTAGTTTTATCACTTGAATTTGCTTATTCATGCTCAGCACTTGTTCAGCACTTGGTAGCACTAAATAAGCTACAAATTATTACAGCACTCAACCTTCCTCTTTACCTAGAGTAAAACAGTTTTTGTACTTACTTTTCTCCCTTGCTTAGAGAAAAGCAGCTCTTATACCCACTTTCCTCACTTGTCTAGAGGAAAGTAGTTTTTTAAAAAGGCATGTCCAAGGGTCAGCTCCCAGTGTTCTGTCTTGTCTATCTGACGAATCTGGGCATCTTGGGGCAATGTAGCAATTGACTCGTGTACACAGACAACCCTCTCCTCCTACCACCCAACATCACCACCTGTGAGAGATGCACTTATCTAGCCAAACTGGAGGTAAAGCTCTCTCCAACCAAGACTGAACTTGACAGTCAAGAGGAGAAGGTAAACACTTGTACCACACCACACTCATCACATAGTCCCACTAAACCTACAACACCAAAGTCCACACATAGGAACACAAAAACATTTGCAGAGGCTCTCAATAATAATCGGCTCAAGCAACAGAGACCTCCAAAGCAGAAACACAAGCAACCTCCACCCCTCAACACAACCCAAATGACACATAGCCCACAGACTCAGTGTGCCAATAAACTACAGCCAATAAGGCAAAACAATGTACCCAACACACTAGTCATAGGTGACTATATAGTCAGGCACACTGATGTCCCACTCACCAGGCTAAGCAAGGAGAAGGTTACTGTCAGCTGTCTGTCAGGTGCCAGGATCCACCACATAACCCACGCACTCAGGTCACTCCAGAACAAGTACAAATTTGACTCTGTCATTGTCCATGTTGGTGTGAATGACCTGAGATGTACCTCCCTGGACTACATGAAAAGAGACATGGAAGAGCTCTCCGATCTTGTAGCCCAGGCAGGTATGACCCTAATCCTGAGTAGCATCCTGCCATTGCCCAGAATGATACTGCAATACAAGGACAAAATGATTGACTTCAACAATTGGCTAAGCTTCTAGTGTCATTCTAAGGGGATCCAGTATCTGTCTGCCTGGGACGACACGGTTGACAGACCACGATGTTTTGCCAGAGATGGCCTGCACCTGTCACCCCTGGGATTCCAGATACTGGCAAAGGGTCTTGCTGCCCCTATAGTGCCTTTTTTTAGGCAAGGTTCAAATGACAAATTCACCACTGTAACAGGAACAGGCAAGCAAAAACTGAGGGTAATACTATTCAATGCTAGAAGTCTAAATCTCAAAATGCACTCACTCGAGACACTCCTTAAAATGGAGAACATCAATATCTGTGCAGTGACTGAGACCTGGTTCAAGGCTCTAGAGAGTACCCCTGCATTACCAGGCTATAACTAATACCACACTTTCTGGACATCTAACCTGGACCAGAACACCAAAGGTGGAGGTGTTTCTATATTCATTAAGGATATCCACACCTCCAGGCTAGTTGCGCAGCATAATGCATCTGAGGTTATCCAAGTGCAAGTAACTCTGGGAAAAACTGCAATCCAAATTGTAGCTTGCTACAGATCCCCCACTCTACCTCAGGATTACCACTCCTCTTTTCTTGATATACTGGAAAATATTAGGGTTCAACCAAACACCCTAATAATGGGCGATTTCAACTACATACACAAAGCAGGTGCCCGTGGAACCCTTGCACGGCAAAACAGGCAAAGTCCGAAAAACATAAAAGCCAGCAAGTGTTGGCAAGTGCCAAATACAAAAATATTTATTCACATAGGAGGAACCAATCCCGCTATGAATCTGATGTTACAAAAACAATCTAACCGGTTTCGGCTCCACAGAGCCTTCTTCAGTGAAATTTAAATAGTCCAAAGATAAAGTATCAGTACAAATGCATTTATATAGTACAAACTCACAAAGGACCAATCAACAAGCTTAATTCAAAATTGGTCATTAAGACCAGGTGGAAACAAAGCTCCAAGTTTTATAATCCATTTTCTCTCCTTGGAGCAAAGTAATTCATGCCAATAATGTTTGTCTTTACATCTACCCTTGATGCAGTCAATAGTAACAAATTTAAAAGAAGCTGATGCATGTTTTAAACAATGTTTATATAATGCATTACTAATGCGTTTGTTCTTAATATCACTCAAATGTTCACAAATTCTGAGACGAAAAGCCCTAGAGGTCTGTCCAACATAAAATGCAGAACAAGTGCAGGTCACCAAATAGATGACCCACTCAGTGTTACAATTAGCCCAAAACTTGATATCAAAGACATCAGATGTATTTTTACTACTAAATTCCCTAGTGTGTGAAACACAAGTACAAAACGAACAATGTCCACATGGAATGCACCCTACAACTGGTTTGCCTGTAAGAGACAACTGGGTAGAAGCAAAAGAATCAAGACCCACCCTCTTATAATGACTAAATTTGGAACCAATAGTCTGTCCCCTTCTGAATGAAAAAGAACATCTATCTTGAAGAAAAGAATTCAATTTCTGATCCGCCTTTAGCACATTCCAATGTCTGTGTATAATATTCTTGAAGCCCTGTGTATTTCGTCCATAGGTAGTAACCAGACATGGGGGCTGTAAACCCAAATTCTGATTCTTTTCTCTGTATGATAGTAAATCCTGTCTATTTAAATTGGAAGCCCACCATTTGGCTACATTCACTGTATCTGGACGATAACCTCTGTTGATAAATCTATGGGTCAGGTCATCACGAACCTCAAAAAAGGACTGTTGGCTTGAACAAATTCTTCTGGCTCTTAAAAACTGGGATTTGGGTATATTCTGGATGATATGTTGTGGGTGGAAGCTGGTAGCATGTAATAAAGAATTAAATTCCGGAAATTTCCTAAACAACCTAGTGGACAGAGTATTGTCCTCATTTCTAGTGATTTCAACATCCAGAAATACTATCCTTGATGTATGACAGGTCAACTTAAATTCAATACCCCATATGTTGTTATTGAGGTATTCCAGAAACTCCATAATATAATATTCATCAGCTTTCCACACCAACCAACAATCATCCAGATAACGACGCCAAATATCCATCTCACACATGTAGATGTTATGATTATGATCATAAATCATGATTTCCTCAATGTATGCCATAAAAAGATCTGCATATATGGGTGCGAAAGACGCACCCATAGCAGTACCTTTAGTTTGCCAGAAACATTGATTTTGATAGTAAAAAACATTACTAGTCAATACATATTCTGTGAGACATACTAAAAATGTATTGAATCCAGGTTGATATAGACCTGATCTAGCCAACCAATAGTCCAATGCTTGTAAGCCTGCCCAGTGTGGGATATTGGTATAGAGAGAGGTAATGTCCAAGGTACACAATAGCCATTGGGGTTCAAGTTGGGTATCATTAATAATGTCCAAAAATTGTGTGGTGTCTTGAATCCTGGCTCTTATGAATCTAAGTAGTGGTTTTAAATACTGGGTTAAATATTCAGACAATGGTTCAGTAAGAGACCCATGTCCAGAGACAATGGGTCGGCCTGGTGGATTACTGGCATTTTTATGTATCTTGGGTAACAAGTAGAGGTATTGTTTTTTAGGTGACAGGACCATTAGTTGTTCTTTTGTAAACTGTGTAATAATGCCCTCCTCCACAGCCTCAGTCAAAAACTGACCAATTTTACGCTGAAAATGAGGAGAAGGATCCAAAGGCATCGGCATATAATATTCCTTGTCACTCAATTGTCTCATAACCTCCTTGTCATAAGTAACCTGATCCAATACCACCACTGCTCCACCTTTGTCAGCTTGAGTAATAACTAGATTTTTGTTGTTGGCAAGCTCATCCAAACTCTGTATTTCTTCAGTGGACAAATTATTGTGAGATATGGGAAAATCCCTAAGATGACAATGTATGTCCTGTAGGACACTTTTCTGAAAAACCCCCACTAGATGTGTCATCGGTGGATTGAATGTGGATTTTTTAAACTTAAAGTCATGAGATGTATCACAATCATTGTTAGCAAAAAACAATTTCAAATTCAATATTTGACAAAAATTGACCACATCCTGAGCCAAAGATTGTTCAGAGACAAAAAAACAGGGACAAAGTTAAGCCCTTTATTCAATAACTTGAGTTGTGCATTGGTTAATTCAACAGAAGAAATGTTATGAACACTGAAATTAGAAATTAATGTTGTGTCATCAATTTCAAAAGTGCCTCCAGACTCTGTTTCGATGTATCTTTTCTTATGCTTCCGCCCCCCTTGTCTGTATCTAAATTGGGAGGGTGTAACAAATTGTCCCTTTTGGCTTTGGGTAACCCCTCCCTGGAATTTACATCAAGTTCACCTTCTGTATTGGAGGAAGTATCCTCACCTGAGGTGCCACTAGAAAAACAAAGATTTTTCTTGAGAATAGATTTGGGCCTCTTTCTTTTGGGAGTTGAAAACCTCTTATCATTCTTGTTGTCCTCCTTAGATAGTCTAAAGGAAACATTTTTGTATGTATCGAAAGGTTTACCCCTCTCGTAGTCACCTTCATCCCTGAGAAATTTTTTAAGTTTTCTATCCTTTAAGATAGTTTCCATTTTAGAAAGATCAGTGGTTAGTTTTTTAACTTGTGTCATAAAAGAATCGCAGGTTTCAAACTTATTGGCCTCCAAACATACAGTTTCCAAATCTTTTACCCCTTTTTGCACCTTGCGTTCATAAAAGTTAGCCAGGGCATCCACAAATTTAGAAGAGGCCAATTGTTGGATTTGGCCCCAGTCCTCAGTTAGTTGGTCATCAACTACCCCACCATTAACTGGGAAAACTACTCATGTACCAACTCCTTCACTCAACACTTTCTGGAATTCATAAATTCCAATGCCCTGGATCAACTTATCCACACCCCCACCAGGGGCAACAATATCCTAGAACTAGTCATTAGCTGACACCTGAAGTCAACTCCTCGTTGGTCAGCTCCGACCATAAGCTAATCACGACACCAAGAATACTACTCACAGCTAAAGACGCTCTCACCAAACGAAAAAGAATATGAATAAACAAGTGTAAGAGCAGTTTGGAATAAACGTTTTTACTACCATTTTAATTGACTGCCATTGGACTTTATCTGGGACAAGCTGCATTTTGTGTTTTGGTGAAACTTTCGTGGTGACTGCTCTTACACTTGTTTATTCATAAGCTAATCACCCTAGATATCCGCATCCCACCCCCACCCACCATTAAGGAAACCATGGTAAAACTTTTCTCTAAAGCCAACTTCATGCTTCTTAATCAGAAGTGGAGAACTTCATGACACCCATGCAGATGGACAATACAGTTATGACTACTGAATCCTACACACTTTATAAGCACTTACAGGAGTGCATGGATCGTGCTATCCCAAACAGAACCAAGACACTATCCTCCAAAAAAAGGAAGCCAATCTGGTGGTCCCCTGCCATAAACAAACTGTACAACAGAAGGAAGAAACTTTTGCAAAAGAGTGTAAAATCCCATGAGGGGAGGAGCTCTCTGATCAGCCTCAATAAGAAGCTGAGATCCCTTATAAGATCCTCCAAAGCTAGCTATGAAAACAAAATCACCACTGACTCTAAAGACAGCCACAAACCATTCTGTAGCTATGTCAAGAATCTCAATGACTACACCAAGATCTGCTCTGAGTTACAGCACAACGGCATGAAAATTAAAGAACCAACCGTTATTGCCAACCTCCTGGCAGATAGGTTCAGTGCTAACTTTACCCCCCGACCCCCTAAAGGGCCCATATCTATACAGGAAGAATCCAGAGTCACTGTAATCACATCTATGCAGGTAAAAGCTGCACTTTCTAAAACCAAAAACACAGCATCCATGGGAACGGACAACATCCCAGGGTGCATTTTACATGAACTTCAGACTGAACTGGCTCCTCACCTATGCACCATGTTCAGTCATAGTCTCATGTCAGGCTTTTTGCCCACTGAATGGTACACAGCAACAGTTATCCCATTCAGCAAAGGGGGAGCCACTACTGATCCTGGGAACTATCACCCTATTAACCAAAAAATGAAACAAACTATTGAAAACAAAAATATGACCAAGCAGGCTGTAAGCAAACAAAAAAGAAACCTTTTATTGTAAGCACTTTTGTCAGAGCTAGTGCTCTAACTTCATCAGACAATCAAAAACAACCCAACAAGCCTTTAAATACATTCCAAATTAATTATTCAATTACATCACATTTAAAATCAATAGATTACCCCCTTATCTAAAAAACAAAAGGTATAATGGGGTATAATCAAACCATTATTCACTTAATCTAAATATAAGAAGAAAATGCAAACACCAAAAGTTTTTAAAACAGTACCCCGTCAATAAATTAATGAACATTATTATTTTTCATTAAAAGTCAACATGTAATTAATATATGTTTCAATATATTCCTGTAGCATTAGGATCTAAGAACTGATTATAAACCATAATTTAAAATAAATTTTATGCATAAACGTGGATACCTAAAAGGCTAACAGTATAGTGTATTAGCATCTTCAAAAAATGAATTCTTATCCATAATTATTCCGGCCTACGGCCAGTAAGGAAGCAGCCTAAATTATTAAAAATTACCATTCTGTGTGCATACATCAAGAGATGTGTTTTTTATGCATTGATGTTTAAAATACATGTTATTTTTTAATTTACATCTTTGTTAAGACATGATTCTTAAGCATGCCTAATTATTTGAAAGTGCACATAGTTATTAAAAATCATTAAGAAGCAAATCTACTAAATATTAATAAATACAATAAGATATACCCACTTTTCATTAAATAAATATATAAATATATACATATACATATTAATAAATATATAAAAAAAACAATATATAGCCAGATAAATACCTGATTAAAATAAATCAACCAATGTTTCATGATTATATTAATCATATATGTTCTTAACATGGGGTCTCATAATGCTTAATTGGAGATATGGCACATTCTTAAAAACCATAAATTCTAGCAATTTCAAAATTAGTTGTCTTCCTTAAGCCACAAGGCCACTTATTAAATTACCTGAAAACTGAAAACTAACTATGATATTCAAAATGGTTTGCAGGGTTTGACAATTTTTCCTTACAATTGGGTTCTATATAGTTTATGTTATTTGTTGCCCCAATAATCCCTCACAACGCCCAGGGGAACTGCACTCTTTAGAGCAAATTCTTGAGGATCCATGGGACCGATGGTAGTCCTTTAATGAAGTGTTTTAAAGGAATCGGGCAATTTAAACAAACTCCAAGGTATGAAAAGGAACAAGGATTTAACAATTTAGCAAAAATAAAGACACTCAGGATTAGGAATAGTTCCAAGTGAAGTTTCATGGCGCATAGAATGTGGTCCCATTAAAATTGGGCAATAAGTGCGACGAACCTCAGAAATTTGGATTACTGCCCATAGATTGACAAAAACCTTATCTCAAAGCCTATGGGAGGAATGCATAATGAAGCATAAAACAGAGACATAAGGGACTTGGACTTTGTGTCCAACTATTGGCTAATTAATCAATAGGAATTACCTTGTTACAGGGTGTTATTTAGCCACTCAACGGGTTTTATTGAATGGGAAGGGCAGTCCATGGAACACCAAGACCTGGAAAAGCATTGACACCGAATACCACCAAAAAGCTGTCAGATGCCATCTGAAACACTTTTAGAAATCCTAATGAATCGTTTCATTTTAGAAAGGGTTGCAAACTGGTAGGAGGACCTAACTAGTGTAGAAAGAGCTTGCTGGAACCTTGTCATAGACTCACGGTAATGATACCAAAGGTGTCCCTACAGCCTACCTTGATGATGCCCCACTTTAAAATTCAGATCATAAATCATACTTGAATGTAAATCTTAATCACAGTATGGGTAATATGGCTAAATTTTGACAGATACTGCAATGGTTTCATAGTTATAATTATTTAATAAAGGATATCCTTTCAAAGTGGTTTTCACAATTTGGTAATTCTGGTGTCCAGATCTTACATGCACTTTCAAAGTTAAATGCCAAGAAATGCATAGTCATACCCTTCGGAAAAACAAGGTTACCCCTAGCTACCATATAGGTGGCAATCCACTGAGCAAAGAAGAAGTCATCAGGGATCTGGGGACCCAGGTTGACAGTAGCCTTTAGTTTGACACTTATGTTTCTAAAGTGGTTAGGTAAACCTTTTACATTGCCCACCCTGATCATGAAGGGATTCACATCTAGATCAAGGGAGGTCATCGTCCCCTGTACTCATCACTCATTAGACCTATGATTGAGTACAATGCCCCATTCGGAATGTATCTGACCCGACACCTGCAGCAGCTGGAAAGGCCCCAAAAGTTCCTCACCAAAAGGATAAAGGGTCTCAAAAATATGTCTTATGCTGCCCGACTGAAAGAACTCCAGCTCTATTCAGTCTCATACCGCTTGCTCAGAGGTGACCTGTGCCTGACATATAAGGCCATGTCAAACCCTGATTTGATGAATATGCTTCACCTCAAAAATCTAGATCCCTCAGAACCACAAGGGCGGAGACTTAAACCTTGACACGGTTATTAATAGAACGTGCTGGAGGGACAGATTCATCACCCAGAGACTTCCTATGCTGTGGAACAAAATCCCGGTACATGTGAGGCAGAGCACCTCGCTGGCCTTGTTCAAGAGGAATCTTGACCAATGGATGGGGGATCGCAGATATACCCCAGGGATTACTTCAGTGTCACTGCTTGACAGAGGCACAGCAAAATAATAGGCATAGTTTTATTCAAACTAAAGGGGTGGCGAAAGCCAAATAACTATGGGCTAGGCTTATAAATGCCCTTGGGCAGATAGCCTAGTATGAACCTATGAAACCTATGAACCTATGGGTTGCCAACTGGCTCACTGACAGAACCCACACTGTAAAAGTTGCAGACTCCAAATCTGACTTCAAACCAGTGACAAGTGGAGTAACGCAGGGTTCAGTCCTGGGACTTATCCTGTTAGGTATCTACTTCTCTGAAGTAGAGGCTAACACAGAAGGCCTTTGGCTAATGAAGTTCACAGATGACTGCAAACTAGGAGCCATAGTCGTGTCCCCAAATGATGTGGACATCCTACATAAGGCCCTCACTGAGACAGATGCCTGGTGTCAGAGGCATGGCCTCAAGCTCAATGCCAAAAAGTGCATTGAATTCCCCTTTGGTAAAAACTCTGTACCCATGAACTACCATATAAACGGCAGTCTACTTAACGCCGAATGTGTGATAAGAGAATTTGAGACCCAGGTGGACAGTAGTTTCTCCTTTGATAATTACATTGCTATAGTAGTCAAGAAATCCTTCTATGTGGCACATCTCATCACAAAAGGGTTCTCATCAAGGAAAAAAGAGGTCATTGTTCCCCTCTACCTGGCACTCATTAGTCCCCTTATAGAGTGTAATTCCCCTTTTGAAATGTACCTCACAAGACATCTGAAATACCTCACAAAGAGGATTACTGGCCTCAAACAGATGTCCTACACTGGAACTAAAACTGTAGGTATGTTTATTGCAATTATATAAGGACTAAAACTATGGATATGTTTATTGAATCAATCAAGATTAATAAAATGCTTAAATATATGTATCCAATATATATATATATATATATATATATATATATATATAGTATATATATGTATTTATTTATGTCTTGTATATAAATGGAAGTGTTGATATGTCTGTGAAAGTATATTATCTAAGATGTATACATATATGTGATATCCTAACAATATATTGTGACATAATAGAACCTAATCAAAAACATAGAAAGTAGAGTTGATTTATGACACCACAGTTTTAGTTTTTACATATTTATATCAATGTATATACATATATATATATATATATATATATATATATATATATATATATATATATATATATATATATATATATATATCAACAAGGTTTTATATATCTTGATTGTATACAAATGAATGATTTTAGGTTCTTTAACAATATGTTAAAAGAATTTTATTGCTTTTAGATTACTGTAAATGTTTTAATTAATTATATAGCAACTGCTTGCACTTTAAATAATGTAATTATCACACTAATAGGATAATGAGCATTTAATTTTGTATTGGGAGCAGGTTCAGTTGAGGCTTGAAGAAACGCTTTTTGTTAGAACGTGAAAGTTAATTAACCAGTTTGTTCGCAGTTGTACAAATCATCTGCCTGTGCTAAAACATGGAAAAGCCCTTGTACTACATTTATATACAGATGTCCTACACTGACCGTCGCAAAAAACTCCAGCATTACTCTGTAGCATATCACCTACTCCGAGGATATCTCTGCTTAACATATAAAGCTATGTTAAACCCAGAGCTGTTGGACATGCTACACCTAAAGAAATCCCAATCCCTCTGAGCTACACACTCTAGGGACCTAAACCTTGTCACCACAATAAACAGGACATGTTGGAGGGATAGATTCCTGTCCCAGAGACTTCCTATACTCTGGAACAAGCTACCCATCTATGTCATGCAAAGTTCCTCATTAGCACGCTTCAAGAAAACTCTTGATGAGTGGATGGGAAACAGGAAATACACCCCGGGGATCACTTCTGTGGCTCTGCTCGACAGGGGCACAGGAAATTGCCTTTCTTGGTGGCGTAAGCCAGTGAACCTTGTTGGCTAGGCTTACTTAGGCCCTTGGGCTGATAGCCTAGCACCTACCTATAAACCTATAAACCTATGTAATTGTCATTTCTTGGGTATGTGGCCTATAATTCCTTAATTTATACCTCCTCATTCATAGGGGTCATTATAGGTTCATAGGTTCATAGGTAAGTACTAGGCTATCAGCCCGAGGGCATCTATAAGCCTAGCCAGAATGTATTGGCTTTCGCCGGCCCTTAGATTAGTTCCCTGTGCCTCTGTCCAGCAGAGCCATTAGTTCCCTGTGCCTCTGTCCAGCAGAGTCACTGCAGTGATCCCCGGGGTAAATTTTCTGTTTCCCATCCACTCATCAAGGTTTCTCTTGAAGAGTGTTAGTGTTCCAAAACATGGGGAGTCTCTAGGATAGGAATCTATCCCTCCAGCACTTTCTATTTATCATTGTGGTGAAGTTTAGATCCCTAGAGCATGTGGCTCTCGGGGATTTGTTTTTTTATTTTTAGGTGGAGCATGTGCATCAATTCTGGGTTGGACATGGCCTTGTATGTCAGGCAGAGATCACCTCTGAGTAAGCGGTATGCAACCGAGTACAGCTACATTATATAATACACAACTTATTTTATTGACATAATTGGTAGTATTCATCACTGATAAAATGCCTACTTTATCAGGCTTAATTCATTCATTTATTTATTTATTTGTTTATTTATTTATTTCCAGTTTGATGACTGGGGAAGTCCAGTGGGCCCAGGGAGCCCATTTTAAGTGGAGGCCCGGGGAGAAAAGCTCCACAGTACAAAATGAAGTTAAAGATACAGAAGTGTATATTAAGACAATACATTCAAAGTGAAAGAAAAATGATGTACAGTATTTATACAGAGCAAAATATCATGTGGATTACAACTACATATGCATTTCAAAGTGAGAGAGAAAATAATTTATAATATTTACATTTAAAGTATCATGTGGAATTGACAGTTATTGAGAAAGAATCATGCTTATAAGAAGCCTAGATATACAAGAAGTAAGAGAGCTAGGTTGGGAGAATGCAGTTGCATTTCCATTTAGAAGAGAGGTAGGAGTGAAGCTGAGTTTTAAAGTTGTTTGTGTTCTGCATTGTCCATAGGGAGGATGGGAGAGAATTCCATTTCTTGGCTATGGAAAAAGCGAGAAGAAGTTGCCCAGTGGGTCGCTTAGGTTTTAGGATAGCAATTAAGTTTTGGTGTTCAGATATGAGAGGGTTCTATTTGGGGTGTATAGAGGTAGGATGTTGGTCGGTCACGGTGGTGTAGCAGCTAGCATTGCTGCCTCACAGCAAGAGGCTCTTCAGTTCGATCCTTGGCTGGGGTGCCTTCTGTGCGGAGTCTGCATGTCCTCCCTGTGGTCACGTAGGTTTCCTCCAGGTGCTCCAGTTTCCTCCCACATCCCAAAGACATGCTGTAGGTGGATTGGGCACTCTAAATTGGCCCTAGACATGAGTGTGTGCATGTGTGTGCCTTCTGTAGAAGGTTGAGTGCCGGGCTGGCAACTTGACACCATGAAAACTCCACTGCCATTCATGAGCAGACAAGGTGATCCACTGTGGTGACCCCTAATTGGGAAAAGAAGAAGAAGAAGAGGTAGAATGTTGGTTACTGTGGGGTATTTGGTGGGGTTGAATATTAGTTAGAAAGTGAGTTCTAACCAATTCAGAGAGTGGTGGGCAATACAAGCAATACATCCATCAGCTTAATGTTCTTATTGTGACAAAAATGTGTTAAAAGTTCCCATCTATTTTGGTTTAAATTAAATCATGGTGCTTAGGGTCTTTTTTTTCAAATCTTCCTTTATGCTGTAGTTGATGTTTCATCATTTTTAACTAGGGGAATGATATAGATTTTTGTGTAGGGGCATATTGAATCTTCCTGTTAAATGATTTTCATTGTTTGAATTGTAGAGCATTTTGCTGATTGGATATGTTTAATCATGTGACTTTAACCTGCTGTTGTGTGAATGCCACTTGGAAGTGTTATTTTCTGTACTGTGTCTCTTTGAGTAAGTCACTTAACCAGACAATATCTTGGGGGAATTGTGAATTTGCAACAGAAAATCACCTCAAGGAATGATGTAGAATACTTTTATTAAAAGCAACAAGCAAATAAGCTTTCACAGAATGCTTTCTCAGGGTGTAAAACAACAATTTAACAGCTCTTAGCTTAAATACTCTACAGCATTAATCATACATGTAGATCGATGTGTTTGTATGTACCTTTAAGAAGCTATCCAAAATCTTGCAGAAGTGTATGGGAGCCTGACTGCTTTTTTGTAGCTAGCTGTTGAGATGTACGCATGTATGTATGTAAGGTGTGTCTGTTAACCGGTTTGTATTTTATGATGCTGCTATCCTTCCTGATGTGTTTCTATGTATTAAAGAATATGAGCAAATATGAAACGAGGCATACAGAACATTCTAAACAATATTTGCATAAACCGATGCATGCAATATTGATAAAAATATTCAAATTACTAAGGAAAATGTTTGAAGTAAAGTCCAAATTGCATCAAAAGAATAAAATAAAGGGAAACAGCCACATTTTTCAATACATGCTTAGTGAATCCATATTTTGTTTGTATTAATAAAAGATAGCCAAGTTATCAGAAGTCTGTAAAGTGTTTGCCTGTCTGTGCAGTATTACAGTAATGTTATTTTGCAGTATATAGCCATTACAGAGCATATTTCACAAATTACAGTATTTCAAAGGGTTTATTGTGCATTTGAATGTTATTACAAGCTCACAGAACAGTTTGTTTGTACATAATTACAAGGGCTATATTTTCAGTGTGTTTGTACATACTTCGTGGGCATGGCAGATGGATTTCAAAAACCCAGTGCACTTGTGTTTGACAGTAATATTGCTGAAAACTGGAGCGTGAGCAAGAGTGTGATCATGTTCATACAGGCTGCATTTTCTGATAAAGATGACCATATAAATGCATTTATTCTGCTTAATTTAACTGGGTCAGAAGCCATAGAAAGGGAATGTTCATTTGTGTATGTATGCAACTGCTATCTATACAGGAGAGGGGGAAACCGTCATATTGTTGTATCAGCTGAGGCAAGGGAGGACCCAGAATGCTTAAAATGTAAATTTAGAGAAATGTGCAACCACCAGATAAATGTTACTATTGAGAGGCACTTATTTTACACAATGGATCAAAAGCCTGGTGAAACTTTTACAGCATATATACCTGACGTGCGAAATAAGGCTACAATGTGCAGATTTGGAGATTTAAGGGATGAGTTGATAAAAGACACACTTGTATGTGGTATTAAAGATGATGTTATGAAAAAGATTTGGCTTTGTGATTAAACTTTGAATAAGGCCATTGAGATTTGCCAGATATATGAGCTCACAGAAAAGCATATATATATGCTTACAAATGAGAATAGCTCTAGAAGGCACAGTGATAAAGCTCCTGTTGATAGTATGCAACACGTGGTTAAAAAAATAGGCCCAAACACATGGCAGCAACTGTAGCATCTGCAGCACTCATTGGTAAACCCCAGAACTTTCTAGCAATTTCCAATGTCCGCACAGTATCAGTGAAGCATAAGAGTGAGTCAGCAAACTCAAAGCATGAGCCCCAACCTAGTTTCATTGCCAACTGGTGTAATTGTGGTGGAAGCTATGAAACTAAAAGGGAGAAATGTTTAGCTTTTGGTCAGCAATGCCACAAATGCAATAAGTGGAATAATTTCAAAAGGCTTTGTAAATCAAAAGGCCCACATTCTTTTGTTAAAAGAGAATGAGTTTATCAGTTATAAAGCTGCAATCCTACTCTTTATGTTGATAGTGTGTCAGTGCTTCATGAAACAGTTAATGCAGTAGATTTAAGGGCAAAGAATAAAGTATTTTGTACTGCTCAGATAAATGGCAAACCCAAAGACTCAAAGTTGACACAGGTTCCAAGTGCAATGTTATGTCAGCAGAAGCATTTGCTAGAGTCTGTCATGGTGAAAGGCTTGTCTTGGTAGGGTGTGCAAAGCTTGTTGCTTATGGGGATGAAGAAATTCAGACTGAAGGCTCAGCAATGCTTTCATGTTACTCTGCCGGAAGATGCTAAGACTTGTTATTTTATGTGGTCTAGAGACACTTCTAGTCATTATTAGGGCTCAGAGACAGTTTGAAAATGGAACTGCTTTCCAGTTGCAATGCCAGCTAAGTGGGTATCTTCCATGGTGGTAGCTCATAAGAAAAGCTTATATGACATCACCAATATGTATTGATCCACAACATTTGAACAAGGCACTAAAAATACCTCATCATCCAATGTGCACAGTTGAAGAAGTTGCAGCCTTGATGCCAAATACTAATTTTTTTTTCTGTCTTAGATGTAAAGAGTTCATTTTGGCAAATTCAGCTGGACAAAAAAAATACTCACTGCTCACTACTTTCAATACTATGTTTGGCAGGTACAGATTTTTGAGAATGCCACTTGGGATAAATTCTGCAAGTGAGGTCTTTCAACGTACCATGGAGCAAATGTTTTCTGGGTATCCTTGTGCTATTATAGTAGATGACATACTAGTAGGAGGTTATGGTGAAGCAGAGCATAACAGAAACCTCAGAAAAGTTCTAGAAAAGGCGCGTCAAGTGAAACTTAAGCTCAATCCACACAAATGCAAATTCAGGCTACAAGAAGTTACTTATGTTGGTCATTTATTTACTAATACAGGCTATGACCAGACCCTTTTAAGTAAACAGCCATTCTCCAGATGCCATTTCCAGACAATGTTCAAGCCATACAATGTTTTCTTGGCTTGGTTAACTACCTAGGCAAGTTCATTCCAGACTTGAGCCAACTTTCAGCACTGCTTAGAGAGCTGACACATAAAGATGTATCATGGTCTTGGTTAGAGCAACACCAAAGAGCATTTGGTGTCCCGAAACAGAGAATTGCTAGCCCACCAACTCTCAGATACTATGATGTTTACAAATCAGTTACATTTTCCTGTGATGCTTCAAAATTTGGTCTTGGTGCAGTCATTCTAAAAGAGGATTAACCTGTTACCTGTGCATCATCAAATTTGTTAAGTTTAGAAGAGTGTGAAATATGCATTATTATTAATCATTAGTTGTGTTTTTTGAGTGTTAATCTGGTATCCTGGGGGGCCTCAAAAAAATCTTCAATAGAACCAATTAATTTTGAAAGGTCCTGAGCAAGGTGTTTGGAAATATATTCATCTGCAGCCTGCAAAGACATAAACAAACATTAAATAGTGTTAAGAATTCCTGAAGGTATTATGAAGGTATATTATAATTATATATAATAATATAATAAAAATATAAAAATTAAATAAAAAGGAGATTGCTTTGATCCTTGCTTTGTTTTTTTGATGATTTTTACTTTAATATAAAAAATTAATATAAAGAATTTAGAGAATTTAATTTTAATGTTTTAATATAGTCTAATATATATATAGATGGTATATAATGTGAAAAAGAAAAAAAAAAATAATCCCAATTAAAATCATCAAAGCCTTATCATCAAAGGATCCAGTGCATACAGGATTCATGTCATTAGAATAGCAAAGTGTAGAAGAGAATTGTGGGTATTATCCCATGAATGTCTATGTGAAATGAAATAAAGCCTGCCTACGAAGAAAGAATAGTAAAACATTTTTCAGTCTCAAGACATCGAGAACTCTTACCCAAACTGAAATACAGTATGCCCAGATTGAGAAAGACCTTTTGGCAATTGTGTTTGCATGTTTGACATTCCATGATTATGTTTATGGTACACCTATCCAGATCAAAACAGACCACCAACCTCTAGTCATTATCTTGAGAAAACCTATGCATTCAGCTCCAGCCAGACTGCAACATATGATGCTGAGGTTGCAAAGTATATTTTCACTCTTGTCTCCAAGAAAGGCAAACTTTCTTATATTGCTGATACATTATCCAGATTCCCCCAAAATGCCACAGAACAGCATGAGAATGAGAACCTTGATTTTGAAGTAATAGAAGTGAGAAATTTTTCTTCCACACGTGTTAATGAGCTAAGAGATCACATAACCACAGATCCAATTTTACAGAGGTTCATCGACTTTATTCAACAAGGATAGCCATCAAAGCAATCTAGTTTGCTTCAAGAGGTGAAACCTTATTTTCCATACAGAGATGACATGTTGTTTGACAAAGGTATCATTATGAAAGGTCTGAAAGTAATAGAGGTCTGAAAGTAATAGTTCCAAAGTCCTTGCAACAAGAGTAAATTACTATCTTGTATCGTGGTCACCCAAGAACCGACTTTACCAAAAGAAGGGTGAGAGAGTTAGTATTTTGGCCTTCTATGTCACAAGACATTGAGAGAACACTTTCATTTTGTTCCCTGTGTAATAGTACTAAGCCACATCAACAGAAAGAACCACTTCAGCAAAACCAGATTCTGGAACTACCTTGGTCGACAGTAGCCACCAACATCTTCGAGTGGAATGGTCAACATTATTTGATGTTAGTAGATCTTACTCCAATTGGTTCAAGATTGACCTACTACTTAATGTAGCATCCAGTACTGTCATTACTAAAATGAAGCGTCATTTTGCAGTACATGGTAGTCCCCACAAAGTTATTTCTGACAATGGCACACAGCTTACAAGCCAACAGTTCAAAAGATTTGCTTTACTCATGTCACAAGTAGCCCTGAGTATCTGCAGTCAAATGGTTTGGCAGAATGTGCAGTTCAAAGTGCAAAACAGTTACTAGAGAAATCAAAATGAGATAATAGTGATGTTTTCCTGAATCTCTTGAATCTTCAGTTCTTCATGGTAAACATCTTGGTTCACCTGCTCATAGTCTTCTGTCAAGACAAACCAGAACCACATTACCAATCAGTGGTCAAATGTTGGTTCCATGTGTCAAGAACAACAGGTCAGTGAAAACCAATCTATTGAAGAAGAGTTTAACCCAGAAGTCCTACTATGAAAAAACCAGCAAACCGCTCAATCCATTACGAGAAGTGGTAAGGATGCAAATGTCCAAATGATCGGATTGGTGTCGTGAAGACTATTTGCCCAGAGCCAATATCATACATTGTGGAATCACAAGGAGCACAGTTTAGGCAAAATCAGAAACATTTGAGACCAGTGTCTAAGACTATACCACAACACATAGCCTGTAAGAAAAAGTCTTTATCTCAGAGTGAGTTGTCCAGTGTTCCAGTTCCAGAGGAAGTCCAGAAAATATTCCCATTCCTGTGATGAATCCAGAAGTTCCTGATATGAGTTGTTCACCAAAGTCTGTCCCTGTTGCTAAATTTGGTCCAGACTGTTATGTTCCAAGATATGGTCACATCTCTAAACCCTGTAATAGATACAAAGCAACTTGGACATGAACATTGCATTTTGTTTCTAACGTTGTACCAATGCATGTCTAACTCTAATGTTGTTTTTAAAAAGGACAATCTTTTTAAGAGGGAGGATGTAGATCAATGTGTGTATGTATCTTTAAGAAGCTATTTAAAGGCTTGCACAAGTGTATAAATACTGAGCACGTGTGAGCCTGACTGCCATTTTATAGTTAGCTGTGAGATGTAAGCATGTATGTATGTAAGGTCTGTTTGTAAACCAGTTTGTTTGTATTTTATGATGCTGCTATCCTTCCTGATATGTTTCTATGTATTAAAGCATTTAAATAAAATACCCTGCCTGCTTGTCATCTGTGTTAGGAAAGGACAAGGGACAATACAATTTATCAGTAAATCATACAATTAAATCTTAATTTAAAAATTGATTAACTAAAATGCTTAATTCGCAATATAGGTTTTACATTATTTACAACATTCAGTCCAAGGGCTTCTGTCTGCCCTTAATTCATTTATCCAATGATATTCTACACACTGTTTTAATGTCACATCACCTCCCCTTTAGTTAAAAGGTATATGTGGAAGCACCATAAATTTAAAACAGTGAGTGTCATGTGTATCACTTATGTGTTTATAAAGGGCATTACTTTCCATCTTTTTTCGTATTTCAGATAAATGATCACAAATTCTTTCTTTTAACTTCCAATTGTGAATTTGCGCTAGGCTCCTTAAAGATCCCCTGGACTGCATGCTTAGTAACTACTTAAGAACTCATTCTACAACTGCTGGCATAATATCAAAAATCTATAAACATTTGTCTTATTATCACATATGTTTTGAATAATTGTAACCATCATCATCATCATCATCAGGAATAAGTGTAATCTTCATCATCTTCATACTTTCTTTTTGCTCTGTTTCCATGTGAATATTTTTTCTTATAATTTAAATTTATTACACAATTTATATCTGTTTAAGATAAATGGAATGCTGAGGTAATATTATATGTATGTAGTTCATTACTGTGTTCTATCACTTGCTCTTATATATATATATATATATATATATATATATATATATATATATATACACACACACACACACACACACACACACACATATACAGATATTTTAAGCATGAGCAATAATGCCCTTCTACCCTTCCAATATACCAAAACAGTTGTTCCCATAAGAAGTGTCCAATCTGTTCTTAAAAATATCTAAACTAGTACTTGCTTTAATGAAATTTGGTAATCTGTTCCCTGCAACAGCTGTCTGATGATTCCCTACTACTTTTTGATAACCTCAGACATTCTTAGAGGTAGTTGTTTCTAAACGCCGTATATATTTGAATAAATTTTGTCTCCTTTTGAATATCTATATGACATACCGTACAAGTGTAAATATTTTAGTCTTTATAGTAACTTAAATGTTCTCATCCATGGATGCCTTTGATAAATTTCTGTTGTATCCTTTCCAGTTTACTCAATCTTGTTTTTCTCATAAGGTTTCTGTATTGTTGTTCCATACTCAAGTTTAGGTCTAATATAACTAACAAACAATGACTTCATCATTTATTATTTCCTAGAGTTTATAAGTCTTTTTATACAACCTATTGTTCCATAACTACAAATCCCATATGTTTAGTTTTTGATGTATTTCTCAACATACTATTCTCCTATGCTCAAATGGTTAACTTAGTCAAGTTCTTTTGCAGACATATCCTAGCTGTAACACATGCTCACGTCATCTGCATAAAGATGTAGAGCAACTCAAATGAAAAAGATAGATCTGAAAGATGCAATCTAAACAAATATGGGCCTAGGACAGAACCTTGGGGGACAGCCTGACTGTAACCAAGAATTTCCCTGTCCAGTTGTTATATGATATTTATCATGTACATAAATACCTAGTCCTAATTTTCTGACCAGTGTTTGTGTATGACCCTATCAAATGTTGAAGTCAAATCCGCATAAATTACATCACAGTACAATTTGTCATCCATAATGGTTATTATATTGTTATAGAACATCATAGTACAGATGATAATGAATCTATTTTCAACATATACATGCTGGTATATGGCTTCAAGTCCCAATTTTCCAATCCTGACAATAGTTTACCAAAATAACCTTCTCCATCATTTTTCACAACATGAAAGTAAACGTATGGGTCTGTATGACTCATTTTGTCCACTTCTCCTTCGCTTATAGGCAGGTTTAACAGGTGTAAGTTTCTAGCCATAAGGAATGTCCCCATATTTATACAACCTAGTAAATAACAGATATTATGGTAGTGTAAGTTCATGCCGAAGTGTTCTCAGATCATTATTACCAATTCTATCTCCTCCCTGTGAAATGTATACACACTGCTGGATATTTATTGTTGCCTTTTGGTTAGGGTGTGGCTGGAAATGGTCCAGAGTTTAGGAATACTTCATCTACCCAATTAACAAAGTAAATAACTAAATATATAAATAAATAAATAAATAAATACATACATACATACATACATACATACATACATATATACATGCATACGTACATGCACAAATACTGTATTGAGTCACTAATTTCATAAGAGAATTGCACTTGTTCTTAAAGGGATATAAAAAGCTATTTGTTAAGTTAATCAGCAGACCTGAGATTATAGCACAGTCATCTAAAATATGTATAAAATATATGTAATATTTCATATTGTCATATATTGCTCTGGACTCTTTATCCAAAGGACAGAATCATCTACAAATCAGGAGTCTGATATTCTATCATTGGAAAATGTGAGAATACCACATTATGTTTCTTTCTGATTTAAGTATAGACTAAAGATGTGAGCTGCAATAATGAAAAGGCGTGGGAACATTGGAAATGCCTAATGAGTCCCTTAAATAGTTTGAAGCAAAATGAACACTGATTGTTAGCAATGACCTGAACCAGTCATGTAACAAATAGAAGCTTACAGCAATCCAGTCGGTGTCACTTTGTACCAGATATTGGTAGAACTTCCCTAATATGCTGCCATTTATGACTCATAGGGACTGTTATAATTTGCTAAAAGCTGTAGCAGCTATATCTAAGCTGGAAGCTACGTTGTGCATATTAAAAAACAAATACACTAAATCTGGAATGCTTCACCTGTTTTTTTTTTGTTTTTTTTAAGCCCTGCTGGAAGGAAGACATGATGTTACTGACATACTCAGTCAGCCTTTCAGACAAAATTTTATCTAGTATTTTAGTTTCAGCTGGTGGTAAAGAAACTGACTTGTAGTTATTGGGCTGCACACAGTCTTTGCCTTCTTGTATCAATTCATCTAGAATTTCATTTTTTATAAAACTTCATTGGAAGCCCGCCTGAGTCCAGGGCTTTATCTAGCTTGCAGCTCTTGATTGTTGTATGGATTTCTTGTAAACTGATACAAATATTTAATCCCGCTCTTTCCTTCACTCATCCACCAGATAAAACTATGTGGGCTATTCTAAGTCAATTAGATAACTCATGTGCACAGGTTATATAATTTAGTGTCCCAAACTGCATTGAAGACTCCTGCCAATATTTCTGGAAGGTGTCTAGCTATGTAAATTCATTGAAAACAGATGTTTTTTCATCACTGAAACAATAGAAAGTAGCTGGCAGTAATAATACATCCTGAGTCTTTACTTTCATTTTGGACTATTTTCCTTGTTTTTCTTTCTCCTCTTCCAGTTTCTCCTAGTTCTATACATTTGTTACTGAAAGTAGTACCCTTGCCTCCACAATAGAAACACCTGAACAACTACTCCACCCCTACAAACACTTTAAAACTGATCATGACTTCAAGTCAGTCAATTAAGTTCTTGTAGCAACAAAATCTTAGCTTGTAACCTTCTAAATTACCGTAACACATTATATTGTTTAAGATATTCATCCAGTCCTCTAAAATTCCATGAAAATAATTTTATCCTGCAAAGATGTGATGGCTTTGCATTGCCTGATTTATTCATACAAATAACATGATTGCAAACAATTAGAGCTACAGGTAACAGAGAAAAATGAAAGTATACTCGGCATACTGTGGTGCTGTGGTAGCGTTGTCGCCTCACAGTAAGATGTTGTCCTGTTCGATTCTCAGCTAAAGCGTCTTCTGTGTGGAGACATGCATGAATGGGCGTACCTTCGTTGAAGGTTGTGCGTCAGAGCTGGCAACTATGCACATAAAAATCTACTGCCAGTCATTAACAGACCAGAGTTCCTCTGTGGTGACCCCTAACTGGGAAAAGCCGAAAGATACAACAACAACAACAACAACTCGGCGTACTCACTTTCAACAAAGGAACTGAAAAACACTCTACAAGAAGATCTGAGCTGCAGTCTGGATAATGAAAATACTTTAGATATGACTTGTCTGCATGCATACTAGACGTCTTGCAAATATCATTGTAACACAGAAAAAGAAAATCCTGACATCGCAGCTGCAAAGGAAAGCAAGATTATACCATGCCCAGGTCCTTCACAAAAAGGAGACAAGACTGCATCATCCCCAGTAAGAAATAAAATACCAAATACACAGCCAGTACAATTCTTTAATTAAACCACAACATTTCCAGGAAACCATTCACCAGCATTGCCACACCTAGACACTGCTACTTACTTTAAGCTTCTCCTGAACTTAATGTCCTGGACTATACCACATAGCATGAGAGTCAACCAGTCCATCCCATTAAAGGTGAATTATCAACTTTGATGCTCTCCTCACACATCCTTCTGAGAAAGATCAGAGCCAACATGTTATATACACCAGAAATATGAACCTTAGCAATGATAGATGGGACCTTACAGCAATAAAACACTGTTACACAGGTACCAACAACAGTGCTAGATTAAGGTTGCAGACACCTAATAATGGTATCAAGGCTCCCAGGGTAGCAGGAAAGACACAGTTCAAGAAAAGCAGTTCAGAGTCTGAGGTTCATTGCAGTAACCATCACTACCATTTTTAGGTCTATTCTCCATTGCTCATCCTTTAGCTGCTGGTGCTGTTCACTGTTTTTTTTTTTTTGTTGTTGTTTTTTTTACTGTACACATTCTTGGAGGAGATATTAGGAGACTGAACACACTTTTTTGACATCTGCTTTCACAAGACACTTTGAACTTGCATAAATGCGTCTTGTGGCAAGTTGTAGAACCTCTGACCTTTTAGGTAAGCTTCAGATTCAAAAGAAAACCAAAAGATGGATAGAGTTGCCTTGTTCCTTGAATTTATTAAGATTAGGAATAAAGAGATTATGTTTATAAAAGATCATCTGGCTGTAATCAGAAAGAAATATCAAAAGAGTCTCATGCTTAATGCATTAGATACTCTGGTTTCTGAAGGGAAGCACACAGAACACGCTACCTGTCTCCTGAATTGAGAAATTTTAAGATAATATGTATAGAAACATTGCTGGGAATGTGAGTCAGCAGTGCTGGATGGGCATATTCAGTTACTGGTGTAGTGGGCAGGTTAATACCAGCACCTGTACGCATTTCACAGGGTTTCCCCTTACACTTCCTCTGGCAAGCCAATGATAAAAGAAATAATTCCATGTAAAACTATTTTAAAAATCATCAGTTTAGTTTTCTAGGTTATGCTTTTGTGTGTAGAGATTCTCAGTCTGAGATGTGCATAGAGCAGGCCTCATGGCTTTTCAGAATCTGGTGATGATATTCCAGCTTATCTGTTAATTGTCAATCTGTATTTAAGTCCACTCCATTAATGTTTTGAGTGATTGTTGTCTTCTGCAGGTTCTCTTGCAGAATCAGTGTAACAGAATTAAAAGATTATTGCAGGGCTTCCATGTTTGACCTTGTTTTTGGCTGCACTGGCCCTGTTTCTGGATTTTGTCTTGATCACCTTCTCCAACTCATTCTGTCCTAAGTGGTCTTAGAGCTAGAAGTAGAAGAAAAGCTCCAAAATTAGCAATTTCACTAAACGTCCTTTTGAAAGTCAGTATGCTTGTGCAACAGCAAGTTACTGAGACCCATAGAAACAATCCTTTTTTATGTTAAAAAAAGTTAAGAGACCAGACCATACATGGAACTGCAAATCAAAATGTCTGTATCATTGTTGGTCCATGAGCATGGCCTTATTTTCAAAGCATTTGTGCAGGTAGGCAAGCCCCTCTTCACCCCCTCCAAACTGTAGAGGGCTATACTTCACCTAGCCCTCTATGTATGCTATCTCCGAGGCCACTGTAGTTCAAAGTAGGTGAAATATTTTGAGGTTCCCCAACATCAGACTTTGAATACGTTCTCCCACTTTCACTGTAATAGTTCCATAATTCCATGTATTGTGATAAGAGTTCTGTGAATTACAATTGTAATCCAGCATGTTATACTAACTATTAGCACTAGACTACTGGCGAAGCAGAATTCAAATCCAAACCACCAATGAACAGCTCAGAAGTGAAAAGTGCAAGCTCCCAACCACTTTATTAATAAATGTAGACTTCACCCAAAGTCAGCATTGTGTACTTACAATGGACAAGCTCAAGTGACTGCTTTTTACCAGGAAAGCATAAAACATCATACATTTTTTAAATTGAACCAACTTGATTACATACAATCATCATCATCTTTCGGCTGTTCCCGTTAGGGGTCGCCACAGCAGATCACCTGTTTCCATTTCTTCCTGTCCTCTGCATCTTGCTCTGTCACACCAACCACCTGCATGTCCTCTCTCACCATATCCATAAACCATATTTCCAAAAATTCAGAACATACATAATAATACCATACTATTTTCAGCACTGAAAAATGTAACCATAAACATCCTTTTTACAAAGCAACCATCTTAACACATTTTTCATCCTTGAATGATAATTTCAAATAAAGATAAAATTGGTCTTCCTGCAAACTGGCTCACATCTATATATTCTATTTACCATTTCTTCATTCAAACATAACTTATGCTTCATACCTCCTAAAAATTCACAGGAGAGTGCTTATTAATTCCTGCTCAGATAGCACTCCCTCTATTTCTGTTAAAATGTCTTGTCACTACTACACCCTTCTTTATACTCGGCATCCATAATAGCTGCATAGTAGCCCACTTCTACTTTTGTTCCCACTGTATGCCCTCTCTTGTCATGCTTTGCCTATTCTTTAGTCAAAGTAGTACATTTCTGAAGGGTTTGGGTGTCTGGTGAGTTGCATGCAGCCACTGCCTTTTCTCTTACCAGCAATCAGTATCAGCTCCAGGAAAACTAGCTCATGCTGTGACCAGCCATGTAATGTTTTGTAATCCAACAAAAGTAAATTTTCTGTCAATGCCATTTATTTCCAAAAAAAAAATCTCTAAGCATATCATGTATATCTTCTTTATTTTTAAAGCTTAGTACGTGGCCAAACTATATGCTTCCAAGATTACATTTCTCCACAACTCCAACATGTATTTCCAGACATAAAATATACTGATTCAGCTTAACCAAGATCTAAAATAACCTATTTAAATATTTACAGTTCTCACTTAAAGTATTTTTTGCTGCATATTTTGAACTTTGACAAATCCTAATCCATAAAAATGCTAATCCATTCCTCCCGTTGTGTTGCAAAACCCAGAAGCTGTTCAACATACTGTACCTGCTTTTCTGCACAGGCATTTCTTGATGTTTGTACATCAGTGATGCTTGAATGATGCTTATACATACTGTACTTTCTGTACACATACTTATTAACAGTTTAGAAGACAGAGCTGCCTCTGTAGCTTCAAGTAATACTCTAACTACACCTGATAGCTGGAATGTTTCCCCTGCTGATCACTTCAGCTTCTTAACTTTGTCTGCAAGCGTACTGTACATAAATCTATTATTCACTTTCAGTGCATTATCTTTTCTTTGCTTTCTTTCACATTAGAATTTCTGCAGCTGCCATCAAATGTTCCAAATATTTCACAGCCATGCTTTTATCCGTCTCTTTATTCAGCATTATTTAGTGTTCTATCCTCCCAAGTATACATAATCAGAACCATGTCCATTTCTCAATCCCTAAATTTTCTGACCTTAAAAATGCTACTAATTAATCATCTCATTTGCCACATAAATGGGCCCTCTTATTTCCTTCTCCTCACAGAACAGCATACAGTTGTGAGAGTGTTTGTCATTAACCCCACAAGAATTGAGACCAAGTTTTCCATTTTAAGTTGCTTCGGTTACATTGCACTCAGAGATGGAGAGGAGACAGCCTACAGGAATGAGACTGAACATCTGTTGAGCTGGTGTGACAAAAACAACTTAGCGCTGAACGTCAGCAAGACTAAGGAACTGATTGTGGATTTCAGAAGGTCTCAAGAACCACACCAACCTCTAGAGATGAAAGAGATCACAGTGGAAAGGGTGAAAAGTACGTTTCTGGGAGTACATTTCACTGAAGACCTGTCCTGGTCAGTCCATGTACCTTCCACTGTCAAAAAAGCTCAGCAATGGTTACACTTCCTAAGGAAACTGAGGAAGGCAAAACTATCGAAGATCATCATCCAAACTTTTTACAGGGGTACCATCGAAAGCATCCTTACCAATAACATCACTGTCTGGTATGGGGGCTGCAACACCTCCAATCACAAGGCTCTTAGGCGAGTTGTAAGGGCAGCAGAGAAAATCATTGGTTCCTCTCTTGCACCTCTGGAAGACCTACATGAATCATGCTGCATCAGTATAGCCAGGAAGATATCCAATGATCCTTCGCATCCTGCAAAGGATATGTTTTCCCACCTCTCCTCGAGTAGGAGATGCAAAAGTATGCAATGTAGGACTTCTAGACTTAACAACAGTTTCTTTCCTCTCTCCATCAGTCTACTGAACTCTTGTGACAAACAAGCCAGGAGACTATCAAGGCATACTTCTCCTCCTACACATAGTTATGCTAGTTATCTGACTGTACAGATCCTTACATATCCAGGCTTTGTCACACTATAAGTATTAAAGTTTTTCATGTGCAGTAACTTACTGATAAGCATATTTAACATTGGTTCGCACCTTACCTTACCATAGGACTCTATGAAGTGCAAAATGAATTACACTGTGCGATATTCATGCTGTCCATTCCATATGCTGCTTAGTTCTTATGTTATAGTAAGGTCATGCACATGTTGCTACTCAATTCTTTTTATATGTCAAATGTGTCTGGTCATTATGTTATTATTTTATTCCATTTTTACTTTATTGTATGCTATTATTCTTCTCTGTATGTATGTTTTTGCACTTGGAACGAAGCATTACAATTTCATTCAGCTACACTGTGGTGTAGTTCTGAATGACAATAAAGTTTTCTTTGACTTTGACACTCAGATAGGTGAAAAAGGCCCATACTTCTAATCCTTCATACTTCCAAAGGAACACCATACATTTTTAAAACTAGCCCTGGGATTCAATAAACTCTGCGCAAGAATATCACTATTCTTGCATGGAGCGGTTCATGGCTGTATAGCACAGCAACGCTCCTTGCATATTCATGAAGGTGTACTGTTGTTCAACTTATATGGACACAAACTGTGAACAAGTGCAGTGGGCATGATCAAGTAATGCACGGACATTGAACACGCCCCCTGCACTCAAAACATGCCGTACAGCACTTTCTAACAGGATCTGGCATAATATTAAAGAATTATTCTAACATTATGCTAATATTTCAGTGTCCGTGGGCACTGAAATGAAATAAATAATAATTTCAGTGTCCACTGATACTGAAATCAACACAGCAACAAGAAAGCAATGCAGGGGATGTGTGACAGGTTCTGTGACACACCCCCTGCAATTTAAAAGTGCTGTACGACACCTCCGCAACATTCTAAAGCAGGAAATGTGTGCAAATGCACAAATAATGGGGGATAAATCCCTCAAAAGGGACACAACATACATATTGCCCCACAAACTTAGAAAGCATGAATTACCGAAAGATAGTGATCTGAAAGCAAATGTATGCCAATATTCCCTGACAGCAGTCCATGTGGACAAAGGCACAAATAATGGGCGGCAATAAAAATAGGGACTCCTCCGAAAAATTGCCCTGACGCACTTAGAAATTTGATAGAATACACGATATGTATTAGCAAGAATCTCTGAAGGATAGAATCCTGAAAGTCAAATGAAGTCCCTCATTTCCCAATTGCAGTCCTTAATGACTGAATGCCACAATACTCACTTATGTAACATAATAATAAAATAATAATATTATATTTTTTTCTAGGCTAAAGAATGTTTAAGCATAGCTAAGTGGGTGTGTGTTTTATGGCACACCACTTACAATAGCTTAAACATTCCATAGGAGATACAAATATACAGATGAAATTTCTAAGCTGAGATAGTGAAGTAGTTAGAATCCCAGCTTTATATGCAGGTGTTCACGGTTGGAGTACCAAGACAGGCAACTTATTTTTCTATGGGAAAGTAGTGTTAAAATTATTTTTGTAAAGTTAAATTATGTAGCAACTGTTTTTTGGCAGCCAGGGTAGTGTAGCTGGTGTACAATGTAAGTGTGAGTGCATATAACATGTGAAACCACCCATGTACACACAAGTGCCCCATACAGTATAGTCACACCCCTTGCCAATGTAAGGAAAGCACATAGAGGGATGTCATGTAAAGTATATGATATACACTTAATAAATGAAATCAGTCCTCTGATATATTTAAAAAATTTAAAGTGAGCAATGGTTAGCAATGCTCAGCTATGCTTAGCAAGTGTAACCATTGCTAAGACTTGATTGCTAAGCAGTACGTAGCTCAGCTAAGTGAATTTGCATACAGTTAAACACTGCTCAACAATTTCTCCATTAATTAGTGTTAAAACCAGCTCAGTGGGTTTGCTTAGCAGAGCTTAACCTTTTCAAAATAGTCCAATGACAGTAAAGGGTGGAAATATCATACTATTTAAATGGTGCAGGTGGGAATACACCCATAATCTGTTATAGTCCATCTGTGCAGATACAATGGCTGGCATTGGAGAAGGAGTACACTTTCGGGCACAATGCTGCGTAGGATGGGGACGCTCTTGGACCAGTGGATCCAAGATGCATGGGCACAGAATGCTCCAGTAGTGTGTAAGTATCACTGTCAAGTAGTTTGTAACAAATAGCCTGATAATGTGATAGACAGATATGCATAATGTGTGTTTTTCTTCCCTACAGCTGCAGCAGAGAGGGCTAGTAACGTGGAAGCCCATGGTGACAGACTGCTGAGGCTGCACTGACAGGCCGGTGAGTACAAATTTATTTTGCAGTATTTGGTTAAAATAGCTAAGAAGGAGTACATTGTTTACTGCTAGTAGGTATACTGTTACTGTGTGAACTGAATAAATAAAAAAGTATGACTGACGAATATTGAAGTCCAGTAAAGACCTTTAAAAAACTGTTGTGATTATTCTGGTATGTTGTTGTAGATATATACAGAATGTATACAGGTTCTTCACAGCAAATATGGCTCTGACAGCATACATTAACTGAGGTGCACATGTGAACAAGCTGTTAGGAGAACCTGTAGATGGTGTAGCTGTAAAACAAGATATAAATGAAATGTGAAATATATACTGCACTAAGCTCTGAACCCGGAATGGTAATATTTCAAGTCTGAAAGTGTGTTCCATCCAGCATTGCCTTGTGTTAACCTTTGCTTTCCAGGTTGTATTAATCCAAATGACTAATGCACAATACAATAACTATCTGTCATGCATGCATTACAGAATTACAAGTTTAGACTGTCTAACCAAGAGACTATTAGGCCAAAACCATTGAAACAAAAAGCAACAGCTCCCCAGTAGCTCAGTGTAATGAGAAATAGCTTAGTTGTTTCTTTTGCACACCCAGACACTGTTCGAATCCAGGGAGTGGTACTAAGATGTGTGCATATCTACACACAAGGAATCAGGAATAAATGTAAAAATAGTCAGGTATTGTTAACAAATATTTTCCCCACAGGTTTTACAGGTAATTAAATGTTGCCAGTAGCTGTATGAAAGGTATACTAATAAACTGTGTACAATTGTTCAATTGTCCCGCCACATGCCTGCAAATGACAGCAGGGTAGGTACATACAATATGCACTCTTCACAAATCATACCACTCAACTGTACAGATATTCACTGAATGTCTAGATATTTGTCCCAGATTTCTGGTCCGTTTTACATAAAATAGTGGTGTCATGGCAAATCAGTGACAAACCATTATAGAGTGAAGTTAGAAAATAATGACAGACATACAAGTGTCAGGTGTCATATACATCAGAAAAGCAATGCAAATGCAATACCTGTAATTTTATCACTTTTCTAAGTTTGTAAGAGCAATATCTAAAAATTGTCCATTTTTATGAGTCTTTATCCTACACGTATGTATGGTTTTGTCCAGATCTCATGCTCTAAGAGGTTGAGAGGTATGTTTCTGATACATGTCTGTCAGATGTCACGCTGTCACGGCTAGTGGTCACAGCTGCAAATAATCCTGGACACAGATAGGAAACCAGTTGACATATGCCTGCAGCACACTCACATACCAGCAGTCCAGGGTACCACTCCTGTGCCAGATATGTAACCCTGACATGTATGAGTCCCCTCTAGTCATGTACCCAGAGTTGTCACAGGTTGCCTCGTACCATTCCAGGCTGACGGTTTAATATGTATGCTTGTACTACAGAAGCTATGGGCTATAGGTAGATGTAAAGTGAGGGCAAACCCACAGAGTATTGAGCCATACTATTGTGATAAATGGAAGCATAAATAGTTGTTAAAGGATTTTCTGTCTCCCCCCATCTGCATCAATGATTATTACTCATATACTATGGTTTTGTTGTGCTCCAACCCAATGTTGGGGCTTGTGTTATATTATTGTTAATATGTTTGATTGCTTGCATGTTAACATATCTTGTTCAGATACCATTGTTGGTGGCCTGTTGCCATCAATCTTACTGGCATGCTGTTACGATGCATACCGTTGTTCCATTTATGCATGTGTGCTGTTTGCTATGCAACTGTTTCAAATCAGTTTTATGGAGTTAGTTGGAACACTCATGCATGCTGTTATAACTAATCTTGAAATATGTTGTTCATGACTAACCAAAATATTTTGTAAAACCTCAACACCATCATGCATTTGGGAAGGCAGATCCCAGTAAATCTGCCTGTCCCACCTCATTTGGCCATGGCACTGGGACCCAACATGTCTTGTACCCAACCCAGATCTCCCTAGTCTGTTGGTCCTGCACCACCTTCAGGTGGAACCGCCACAGGGGATGAGACCCATCCCCTCCCGGGAGTGGGCGTGGACAGGAAACCATTACCCACAGTCAGCTCCAGGGTTTGGTGTGCAGTACCCTTCAATCTGAGTTTGGAGAATATCTGTGCCAGATTGAGGGCTGCCTGGCACACCTCGAGGGGCAGGCTGCCGCTCCTGTCCAGCCCCCAGTACAACCACCTTTGGGGCCGTGAAGGTGCAGTGGTGACTGCCCTTGGGTGGGGATCTTAGTCCCACTGTAAACCATATGGGGGACCATGGGCTTCGGATTGTCAACCACCCTCCCCATTAAATGTGTTTACCCCACTCATGTGTCATATACTGGCCCTGTCTGCTGTCTTGTCTGCCTTGTCTGTCTCCCTACCCAACCTATCTCCCCAGATGTACCTACAATCCTTCCCCAACACCCCACTCTCACCTTAAAAAAAGAAAAGGGCATCTGTCCTAAAAAAAATATCACCCTATACATAGCTGTCCATTTCTCACACATGTCCACTGGACACATAATCTGGTCCAGTTGGCTTGACAACACATTTATGTTTTCCTCACCCCTCTCTCTGGGGTTTGAGAGTCCAAATTCACCTCCAAATTCTGTACAAATGCACAGCTGTTGCTGTATAAGAAATGGACAGCTATGGACCTTCCCTACACCCATCCATCACATCCCTAGTTATTTTTCATATTGTTTTCCCTCTGTGTGCCCCCTTTTCACCACTTTCCTATCACCCCTTTTACTTTTCTTTTAAAGAAATGAATGCAGGTGTAAGCGGGAGTAATAAGGTTTGCACAGTACTAAGTGAAGCTAACACAGATTAAGCATCTGTATGTTTAACCGTGTGTTGGCATCGCTTAGTGTTGCACAAACCCATGCAAACCCACTTACATACACTTAAAACTGCTTTAATTGCTCTGTTTCCATCAGCTACTGTTCTGCCTAGCAACAAAACAGTCAACCCTGCCAAGGCTCAAATCCACGACCCTATACAGCATACTCAGAGCAACATACCACTACACCATTTGAGCTCTAAAGACTGCTGATGCTTTTTCAAACATATCATGCAGTAGAGTAACTTAACAGTAGGGAAAATATTATGTAGACTCAGTCAGGTTTTGTATATATACATATACACATGTATATATTTATGGAGATGCATATATATGGAAAATATATGCATAATATAAATAGAGATATACATATACATATATATATATATATATATATATATATATATATATATATATATATATATATATATATATATATATATATATATATATGGTGTATATGTGGTATTTGATACCATTCCCCACTCAGGAATTATTTAAAAAAAAAAAAAAAAAATTTTTTTATGCCTGTATCACTTATTTTTGTTGATATTTTTTTCTAACTTATAATCAGAATTTCTACAATGTTTTTTTTTTCTTCAATTTCTCATATAAACTGTGTGTGTAACATAACCTTTGTATAATCTGTATGTGGAATATAATCTTTGTATAATCTGTATGTGGAGCTTTTCTCCCCAGGACTCCATTGAAAACGGGTTCTTTAGGCCCAATGGACTATCCTGGTTAAACAACTGCAAATAAATAAATAAATAAATAAATAAACTCACAAAACTAGGCATCAACCCCTATATCACTAGGTGGGTTGCAAATTGGCTCACAGATAGAACACACAGTGTGAAAGTAGCGGACTCCAATTCATACTGCCAACCAGTCACAAGTGGAGTCCCACAGTGATCGATCCTGGGTCCTCTCCTGTTTGAAATCTACTTCTAAGAAGTCCAGGCCAACATGGAGGGACTCTGGCTGACCAAGTTCACAGATGACTGCAAGATGGGAGCCATTATTAACTCCCCAAGTGATGAAGACATCCTACAGAAAGACTTCATTGAGACCAATGACTGGTGTCAAAACCATTGCCTTAAGCTTAATGCTAAAAAATGCATTGTCTTCCCCTTTGGGAAAAACTCATTTGCCACTAATTACCACATTGATGGGAGCCCACTGAACACTGAAGGCTTCATAAGAGATCTGGGGACACAGTTTGACAGCAACCTCTCCTTCGACCACCACATTGCCACTGTCAGAAAGTCCTTCTATGTGGCACATCTCAATACCAAGAGTTTTGCATCCAGGAAGACAGAGGTCATCATCTCTCTCTACTCTTCCCTCATTAGGCCAGTCATCGAGTATAATGCCCCATTTGGCATGTACCTCACTAGACACATGCAACAGCTGGAAAGGTCGCAAAAGTACCTCACAAAGAGGATCCCAGGCTTTAAACACATGTTGTACACAGACAGACTCAAAAACTCCAGCTATTCTCTGTCTCATATCATCTACTACGAGGCGATCTCTGCTTGACTTACAAAGCCATGTCTGACCCAGCTCTGTTAGAAATGCTGCATCGAAAAAAATCCCAATCCCTCCACACCACATGCTCCAGAGACTTCAACCTCACTACCACAATCAACAAAACATGCTGGAGGGACAGGTTTATAACCCAGAGACGGTTCATGCTCTGGAATAGACTTCCCATACATGTCAAGCAGAGCACCTCACTGGCCCTCTTAAAGAGAAATCTTGATGAGTGGATGGGAAAGAGAAAGTTTACTCCACTGGTCAGTCCAGTAGCTCTACTTGATAGAGGCACTGGGAACTAACGTCGGGCGACACAATGCCAGAGCACATCTATGGGCTAGGCTTGTAAAGGATCCAGGGCCTTTAGCTTAGTACACACCTATGAACCTATATACATACACACTGCACCCCCCACACCCCCCTACTTAAATATACCAACTCCGAGATCGCACTACATTGTGGTAATGGGAAATATTCTCATTCTGCACTGTATGGAGATCTCCATTCAGTCATTTCCTGTTACCGCAATCTAGTGCGATCTCAGAGTTGGTATATTTCAGTAATGGGGGTGTGGGGGGTGCAGGAGGCATGCTATACACACTCTATTTTCTTTTCTTTCTCCCATGTTTTCTTACCTTTACACTGTCGAACATTTGAATGTTCAATGATATGGTCTTGGCCATATCATTGTCGAACATTTGAACATTCGATAATGTAAGGCTAACCCATATATATATATATATATATATATATATATATATATATACTCATAACATGTAGTAGAGTCATACCTCAGAACCATACCTCTTAACCTCTTAGTGCAAGAAATCTGGCCAAAGGCTGTCCAAATGGGAAAACAATGGGCCAAAACTAGGGACATATTTTAAATATTGCTCTTATAAATGTAGAACGTTGCCAGAGTGACAGGGTTTGTTTCAACATACATGTTCTGAAGGATGTGAGTTCTGAAATTGAAATGTAAGTCATCATTTCCTGTCAGAATTCCTCATATCATCACAGTGATTTGCCAGGGAAGTAAAAATAATGAATCTGTGGAACAGATCAGAAATATGAGCAATAAACCTGGACATTCCTGCAACAATCCTGCCACTGCTAGGCCAGCTACTGGGATGTCATAGATATCCTTATGTTAATTGTGAATACAACTATGATATACATGTTTGTCACAGAAATGTGAGACCTTATACAGGGTATTTGCATAGTGAACTACTGTTGCAGATATGGGTCTATATTATAAAATCGAAAAGACTTAACCACAAACGCTTACATGAGCAAAAATGCCAGTAATCAAAATTGCTATTGTAGGGGGCACCCCCCACACCCCCCACTAAATATATATTCCAACTCCTAAGTTGCACTTACAGTGAGGAAAGGTCAAATATCCCACTCCTCACTGTAACACAACCCTACAATCACGGTTTCAATTCCCGGCATTTTCGCGCATGTGAGCATTCGCACTAATGTCTTTTCTTGCATTTAATATAGACCCGCAGATATGTGTGTTGAACTGCATGTGATATACTGAGCTCATACCATTCAACTGTCCAGTGTTATGCACACTGACCATATGTGTGCCTCATATTTGTAGTCATTTACTCATAGAGTTGTGTTATGTCTGACAAATCATTGGCAACCTATGAAGACTGACATTACAACATCTCCTTCCCTTTCTTTTGGCTGTTCCCATTAGGGGTTGCCCTAGTAGATCATCTGTCTCCATTTCCTACTTTCCTCTGCATCTTGCTCTTTCACACCAACCACCTGCATGTCCTCTATCACCGCATCCATACACCTTATCTTAGGCGTTCCTCTTTTCCTCTTATCTGGCAGCTTCATCAGTACCATCCTTTTCCCAATATACTCAGCATCCCTCATCAGCACATGTCCAAACCAATGTAATCCTGCTACTCTCTGGCTTTGTTTCCAAACTGTCCAAACTGGGCAGACCCTTTAACATGCCTATCCCTAATCCTGTCCACCCTCATCACACCCAGTGCAAATCTTAACATCTTTAACTCTGCCACATCCAGCTCGGACTCCTGCCTTTTTGTCAGTGCCACTGTTTCCAACCCATATAACATAGCTGGTCTCACAGCCATCTTGTAGACCTTCCCTCTCACTCTTAATGGTACTTGTCTGTCACAAATCACTCCTGACAATCTTCTCCAAATTCCCCATCCTGCCTGTATTCTCTTCTTCACCTCTCCCCCACACTTGTTATTACTCTGAACTGTTGATCCCAAGTATTTAAACTCATCCACCTTTGCAAATTCTACTCCCTACATCCTCACCATTCCTCTATTCTCCCTCCCATTCACACACATATATTCTGTCTTAGTCCTGCTGACTTTCATTCCTCCCCTCTCTAGAGCATATCTCCACCTCTCCAGGGTCTCCTCAACCTGTCCCCTACTCTCACTACAGATCACAATGTCATCTGCAAACATCACAGTCAAAGGGGACTCCTGTCTGATCTTGTCTATCAACCTGTCCATCACCACTGCAAATAAGAAAGGGCTCAGAGCTGAACCCTGATGTAATCCCACCTCCACCATAAATGCACCTGTCACTCCCACAGCAGAACTCACAGCTGTCACACTACTCTTGTACATATCCTGTAGCACTCTTACAGATTCCTCTGCCACCCCTAACTTCCTTGTACAATACCACAACTCCTCTCTAAGCACCTTGTCATATGCTTTCTCTAAGTCCACAAAGACACAACGCATCTCCTTCTGACCTTCTCTGTACTTTTCCATCAGCACTCTCAGAGCAAACATCGCATCTGTACTGCTCTTTCCTGGCATGAAACCATACTGCTGATCACTAATCCTCACCTCCTTTTTCAGCATAGCTTCCACTACTCTTTCCCATAACTTCATGCTGTGACTCATTAATGCTATCTCTCTGTAGTTACTACAGCTCTGCACATCACCCTTATTCTTATAATCAGTACCTAAACACTTTTTCCTCCACCCCTCACCATCCTCTCACTTTCCAAGATTACATTAAACAATCTGGTTAAAAAGACCACTGCCATTTCTCCTAAACACCTCCATGCTTCCACAGGTATGTCATCTGACCAACACCCTGTCCATTCTTAATCCTCTTCATAGCTATCCTTACTTCCTTCTTGCTAATCCATTGCCTTTCCTGATTCATCATACCCACATCATCCAACCTACTCTTTCTCTCATTCTCTTCATTCAGCAGCCCCAAAAAAAAGTACTCTTTCCATCTGCTCAACACACTCTCCTCACTTGTGAGTATGTTTCCCTCATTATTCTTTATCACCCTTATCTGTTGCACATCCTTCGTAGCTCGGTCCCTCTGTCTAGCCAATTGGTTCAGGTCCTATTCCCCATTCTTAGTGTCCAGCCTTTCATACAACCCTTCATACTCCTCATCCTTATCCTTCACCACCTCTCTGTTTGCCATGCCCCTCATCTCCTTATACTCCTGTCTACTTTCTTCATCTCTCTGACAATCCCACTTCTTCTCCACCAACCTCTTTCTCTGTATTTTTATTTTTATTTATTTATATTACATTTGTTGACCGGGATAGTCCGACTGGATGCATGTCCATTTTCAGCGGAGGCCCGGGGAGAAAAGCTCCAAGGGTAAGCAGATACAGCATTACATAATACCAGCATTACATATTACAAACAGACTATTTACAGAGATTACATAAGTAAGCAAGTTAAACAAGTTCCACAGGTTACAGTTAGTCCTGAGCACAAGTCAGGATTAAATTAAATTACACAGTAAACTGGTTAACAGATTTTTACACATTCTAGACAGAGTTAGCCAGGCTTGATACATTGACATAGCCATTTAAGTGACAAATGTTGTTTGAGTCTAGTTTTAAATTGACCTAAGGTGGAAAGTAAAGTAATATCAGCTGGAAGAGAGTTCTAGGATCTACTTACAGAGTTTGCAAAGAGAGAATCACCGGCTGTGTTATTAATTTTGCTAGTCTGAATTAGTAGTTTGTTAGAGGATCAAAGCGGTCTAGGATTGTTATAGGGGGTGATAATATTTTTAAGTGCAGGAGTATTGTCCAGATTATAGAGGATTTTATAGGCTATAATCAGTTAGTTATACTGGATTAGGCTAGGTAGTTCAAGCCAACCAAGCTGATTTAGATTGATGCAATGATGTGTCCTAAAAGGCAGCCCAGTGGCAAACCTGGCAATGTGGTTGTAGCAAATTGAGAGTTTGTTAAAGACAGTCTTGTTCAAATTCGAGAGTAGAGGGGATGCATACAGAAGGGTTGAAAGAAGGTGAGAGGGAGCTATGGCAATTTTAGCTGGAGGAGTTAGGAAGGCTTTTATTCTGTAAAGTGACCCTAGTTTTTTATTGATGGTTTTGATAGTTTGGTTAACATGTAGGTCAAATTTGAGATTATTGTCTATGATGACACCTAATAGTTTTGTAGATGGGTCAGGGGAGATTATTGTGCCATCATTTGATTTTATGGTAAAGGTGAAAGCGGTAGACCTACGTGTTGGTGAAAATAACAGCATTTTAGTTTTTTTGGGATTTAGGATCAGACAATGTTCAGAAAGCCAGTTTTCTATTGTATTAAAGGTGGTCTGGGTAGCTGACCATAACTCTACTGGAGATGTGGCTGAGTAAATCAGAGTAGAGTCATCAGCATATTGGATACAGCTGACTTTTGGGATGACAGTATAAAGGTTGTTAATGAAGATGGAGAACAGCAAGAACCCTATTATAGAGCCTTGTGGTACTCCGAGAGTGTTAGGCAGAAGGTTAGAGAGTTTGTTCTGCCAGAGGACAGCCTGCTGTCAACCATTCAGGTAGGATTGAAACCATTGGAGGGCTCCGGTATCTAGACAGAATGTTTGCAGAGTGTGGATTAAAAGTTGGTGATCAACCATATCGAATGCCTTGGAAAGATCCAAAAAGAGGGCTGAGGATATATAATTATTGTTGAGATTATGGTTTATGGTGTTAGTAAAGGCTAGGAGGGCTGAAGTAGTGCTGTGATGAGGACGGAAGCCATGCTGAGTGTCTGCCATAAGGCGATTTTGGATTAGGTGGTGCATGAGTTGTCTATGAATACATTTTTCCATAATCTTTGCAAGTGGAAAGAGTATAGCTATTGGCCTATAATTGGAGAATTCAGTAGAGCTGCCTCCTTTGTGAAGTGGGATTACATAGGATATTTTCCAGATGGTGGGAATTTTAGCTTCTACTATGGTTCAATTGATTAGTATTGAGATGGGGTAAGCAATAGCATCAGCTGATTTTTGTAGGTACTCGGCAGGGAGTTGATCAGCAGAAAGTGTAGTGGGTTTTAATTTTTTGATCAAGGTATGGATAAGTGAAGTGGCGACTGGTTGGAAGCTGAGCAAGTAGGTTTCTAGGGGTGCTACTTTCAGGACCGGGGAGCTAGGAGGTAGTTGGCTAGCTAGGGCTTGAATTGTCTCAGTAAAGAATTGGTTAAAACTATCAGAAACATCTTCAGGGTTTTATCAATAGTAGCAGCAGGGATTGGGGTTGAAGTTTGTCCAGGATGTAGTAGATTATTTAAACCTGCCCAAAACTTCTGAGGGTTATTTTGATTTACTGTCTGTAAATTAAAGTAGTATTGTTTTTGTCTTGTAAAATTGATTTTTGGTTTCGTTCCTGGATTGCCTGTATTTAATGTGATCTTGAGGGTCTTTAGAAGAACGCCATAAAGCCCATGCTTTGTTTCTAAGGGTAATTTTGAGTTTAGACTCTATAGAAAGCCATGGTGCAGTTTTTGCCTTGGTTCTCTTTGAACGAACAGGTGCATGCAAATCAAGGATCTCAAGGAATTTGTTGTTAAAGTATGCTACTGCTTCCTCTAAGGGGAGGTGTTTTAGAATAGACCAATTACATGAGTTTAGTTCTTTTTGGAATTTGGCAGGGTCAAAGTTTTTATTGTTTCTAACCTTTCTGGTTGTTGGGAATTAATGGTTTTGTGCTTAATTACATATGTGAGAAGGTGATCGCTTAGGCCATTAAGGAGGGTACCAGAGGTGTACAGTTGGGGGTGACTGTTTATGAGTACCCAGTCAAGTATACTTTCTTTTTGGTTGGGTTTACCTATCCTGGTAGGGGTGGATATGATTTGTGTAAATGCATGCAGGTTAATATGGGTGGTTGGGGATTCTAAGGAACAGGTGCCCCAGTCTATGTTAAAGTCTCCAAGTAGTAGGGTTTCTTGGGGTAGTGACATGATAACCAGTGCAGGATATCTTCAAATGTAGATATATTGTTACCTGGGGAATGTACATACAGATGATATTAATGCATTTATTTTTATTAAGTTGCAATTTGGTGGCAAGAATCTCAGAGTTATTAATCTGAGGAGGTTGTATTACATCTATGGTGACATTCAACTCAGATTTATAGAGTACAGCTACCCCACCCCCTTTCCTCGAAGCAGGATCCAGCCTGTGTATGTTGTACCCAGGTGGTAACACTTCATTGTCTTTAGTGTTAGGTTTTAACCAGGTTTCAGATAAACAGAGAATCTCAGGGGAGTGGACATCCAGAAGTGCATGCAATTCATGTACCTTGTTATTAATGCTTCTAATATTGAGATGACAGACTAGGAGAGAGTTAGTTGGCCTATTAATTGTAGGTTTGTAGCTTAGATTACAAGTAGAGGGGGTATGTGTATCTGAAGTGAGTGGGCCAGGTTGGGGTGAATATCACCACCAAGTATTAGGTTGAGTCTATACTTGGTGATGAATGTCAGGAATTTGTTTATTAGTTTGTGGTAGTGTTTGGATCTAGAGCTAATGTGCCTGGGGTTGAGATGTTGATAGACTGAACAAGATGTTGGATAGGATCTGGTCCTGTAAGTATGGTTGAAGGTGGAAGGATTTACAGCTGGGGTGATAGTATGGCCTTTTGGGACCTGAAATCCCGTAAGAAACTGGTTTTCATACAAGGTAAGTAGGTATGGTGTGAACAAGAGGGGTAGTAAAGAGGAGTATATCATTATATGTGATTCAGCTAGTGAATGAAGGAACTGTTTTACCTGGTGATGCAACACCAGAAGATAGAGTGGTGAGGTAAATGTACTGGAAGGGGGGATGGGAGAATGCCAGATGAAAGCTAATAGGTGCTATTAAATGTAGGTAGTAGAATAGGGATGGGTGGAATTATCCCGGATGAAAGCAGATAGGATCTAGAAAGTGGGGGAGTGGCTATAGTACTATAAATTTAGAGGTACTGGGGGCAGGAGGGAATTGGGGGCAGGGAGGGGAGCGAAGAGAGCCCGAACGTAGCGGGGCTATTGCAGTTTACAAGGTTTCCTAAGGTGTCCTAAAGCTATAATGTAAGCATTACAGCTCTAATGTAAGAGTCAATTTACTGCAGTTACAGGGGAAGGAGGCAACCACTCAAGTAGAAACAAAGAGCCCTATGGCTGACCAATATGGTGACCTGCTTAATTACAAAGCACTGTAAGTTAAAGCTTAACAAATGCCTTTTGTGTGTCACCTACTCTGTTTAAATGTTGAGAGAAACTGATTGCAGTCCTGTAGACACCGTTTTGTAGGGAACTGTAGAGTTCAACTAGGAAAAGAGAAAAGCAGAGATTCTAGGGTAAGTATGAAGACAACAACAGGCAGTTATTATATAATAATGCATTCAGAAAGGTTTGGTGGGGGGGGGGGGTAAAGTAGCATACTTCAGAATGAACTAAGATTTATAGCTAAGAAACCTAAGCAAGAGAGCAATGCAGTAAATAAACACTTGCCAGATTTTAAAGATATACCAGAAAAACTAAATCAATTATTCACAATTGTACAACTAGAAAATTGCCAGTAAAAGCACTTCAAGTATAGCTAGCCCAAGTTATTCAAGTCATAAAAGCACTTCTTCAATGTGTGTGTGCAATTTAAACATTAAAAAACACATGCAACAAGGAGGAGCTCTGATTATACACTTTCTCTAGGTACAGGTTCAGTTTAAACACAAATATTACCACAGAAATTCAGTAAAGTCACTAGCTACTTATAGAGCCTCTGAAAAAAAATAGAGCAGTCTGTGCAGAATCAGAATTTAGCAGCAGGTCATTCAGTTACACAAAAAACAGTAAAAGATCCATACAATTAAGAAACTTACACAAAGTCACACCAGGTCAGCCAAGGGGGGAAGAGAGAGGGAAATCCTAAGCACCTAGATTTGAAAATGATGCCTGTACTAAATTGTAGCAGTTTAACCTGTTTGAGGAAAGAGGGGGGTGGGGGAAAAGAGAAGGCAGTGGGAGTGGTTACAGTTAATACCCTGATTGACTCAAGACACCACACCAGAGATAAGTTGAAATCTGCACTCAGCACTGTGTTATTTGCACTCAGTACTTTAATGTTACTTGCACTCAGCACTGTAATTTCACTTATGTTTAGCAGGAAAGACAGACCAACAGTATACAATTTTGGGAATTTTTACAAGGGTATGTACTTCCTCATTCCACCACCAGGTCTTTTTGTCCTCCTTCCTCTGTCCAGATGTCACACCAAGCACATTTCTAATCATCTCCCTTACTAGCTGTGCTGTAGTTACCTATATATTTGATAACTCTTCACTGCCACCCACTGCCTGTCTTAACTCTTCCCTGAACTCAACCTCACAAATACCCTTATTTAATTTCCACCATTTGATCCTGGGTGCTGCCCTCACACTCCTCCTCCTCTTCTTGATCACAAACATCATCCCACAGACCAACATTCCATACTGCCTAACTACACTTTCCCCTGTCACCAATTTCCAGTCTCCAATCTCCATCAAACAGGCCCTCATGCATAGGAGACAATCCCCCTGTGCATCTTCATCTCCTCTAGTATGTCACCCTATGCTTCTCTGTCTTGTTAATGTAATATGTATTCACCACAGCCATGTCCATCCTTTTTGCACATTCCACCACCATCTCACATTCTGTATTCCTTTGCTTAACACCATACCTACCCATCACTTCCGCACCCCCTCTCTTCCCTTCACCAACATGCCGATTGAAATCTCCTCCAATCACCACTCTCTCACCCTTGGGTACAGTCATCACCACTCCATCCAATTCACTCCAAGATTCTTCTCTCATTCATCATACACACAACTAGTGGAGTATATGAACTAACAACAGTCATCCTCACACCATCTATTTCCAGCTTCATTAACATCACTCTATCCGACACTCTTTTCACCTCCAAAAACACCCTTGTCATACTGTTCCTTCAGGATAACCCCTACACCATTTCTCCTCCCATCCATGCCATGATAGAAGTATTTGGACCCAACTCCGATACACCTAGCCTTAAGCCCCTTCCATCTGGTCTCTTGCACACACAATATATCAACCTTCCTTCTGTCCATCATATCAGCTAGCCCTGTCCACATAACCAGTCATACTGCCAACATTAAAAGTTCCTACCCTCACTAACACACTTCTAGCCTTTCTCCTCCCTTCCTGCCATATGAGCATCTGACATCCTCCAGGGTATGTCTGTGAATGCAAAGGCTACTGTGCTATCAAATGACTTAAGTGTGTTACAGCAATATTAAGAAAATGTCATTAATTTTGGCCCATTGGCCCTCATGTATGTGTGGTATCCTCCAGATGTCCTGTTCTAACAGGTTAACAGGACTGACTGAGTAGCACGAGTGTGACTACAGTGTGCCATACTGACATAGAACAAAAATGTATATCCGGTGTTACCTGTGCACATCTATGTATGAGTAGATGTACCTAGCTGCCTCATAACAACAGACATGGGATGCAAAATGTCAGGAAAATAAGCTGCACATGTTGTACGCGTGTGCAATCTCAGTTTCTGTGCATCCAACAAAGTTAGATTTCTACAGCAACTGGTTGTTGCATTGCCCTGACACAGACATGGGTACTAGGATAGGAATGAATCTCAGGTTGAAATTTCAGGGGTGTTAAACTGTGTTATGACCTTGTGTCCATGCCTACTACAAACAGCCATATGACCACCAACATAGCTGTATGGACTCATTAATACCTTACCTGCAAAACCTGTCTCCACCAAAGTAGAGTAATCCCCTTTTCTGGACAGCACCAATACACAAACCACATAATTGTTTATATCAGCTGTACAGGTCAGAGTAGGAGCAGGCACCAACTTGGCAATGATTCAACCTTTGTCTGAACGAGCATATAAGGTCACAGGTGGATTACTGTAAGGCTAACTATGAGTACAAATTGGACACATCCACCAAGGGCAATCACAAGGTCATCTTCACATATGCCTGCAATCTCAGAGGTGACAACCCAACCCACCCTGTAATGGTGGGCAATCACACAGCATACACACACACCATAGCTATAGCCAACCTGCTGCAGACAGATTTAGGGCAAACATCACCCTAATGGCTCACCATCAGTATAGGTGGAAATGCACAGCACCTGCAAGCCTTCCCTCATCATCACCTAGCAGGTGCACACTGCCTAATCAAAGTCAACAAAAGCAAGTCTTCATGGGACCTGATAACATTCCTCTCTGCATCCTACATGAACTCAGGCATATGTTTCTACTTCCATTACACACTGTATGCAAACAAAGCCTGAGCACCATTGACATCCCATCTGCAAGGAAGATGGCCACTGTCATCCCTCTAAACAAATGTGAATGACGAATGGTGGGGGTTTATGCAATGTACTGGCCCTCATTGGGGGGAATGTGACACATCAGGACTAGGAGTGCAATGCAGGTTCATACTGTGCTGATAGATGACAGGGGTATGATGTGGTTGTAAGTGGTGGCTAATGATAAGCAATACTGATGTGCTGGCTCTGTAAATAACTCTGGACAATGTCTGAGTTCCTGTGAAGTGTTTCCCTGTTTATGTCTTCCAGGTGGCATGCAGCATCAGCTGGCATACACTGCAGAGGAGACTGAAGCTATTATGGAAGCAATAATACAACACCATGCGGTGCTGTTTGGCCGGAGTTGACAAAATCTGCAGGAGCGGACTGCCCTGTGGGATGACCTTGTCCACAGAGTGAACACCTTGGGCCACCATGGCCACACATACAATCAGGTCAGGCATCAGGCAACTGACCTGATACGTCGTACCCGGCAAAGGGCTGCTGCAGTGGCCAGGGACCATATTGCTATGGTTGAGGATCCAGCCAGACAGGCCCCATTTATGGCAACAGAGGAGCTCCTTGCCAACCTTGGGGCAGCTCCCACACAAACACCCAACACATGAAACACCAGTCGTGGATGTGGGTGGCACCCAGGCAATAGGCAAGGAGCATTCATATAAGGCCACAGTGCACATCAATTTATTCATGTAGCAGTCATACTGTCTTCAATAGCATATCTAGATGCATATGTCAGTTCAGACTGCATTTGGGGGTGGGGTTTGGTAATGCACACAAGTGCACATCTATGGTGAGAGACAGCAAACTGTGTACTATCTTAGCCTGTATTGTACCTGTACAGACATGTAGCATTCATCTTGTACCAATGCCAAATGTGAGTCTGCTGTCAATACCTCTCCCTCACAACTACATAGGTACCTCTGGTCTGTATGTGGGACAGCAGCCTGAAGCTGGTGAGTATAGGATTTTCCTGTTGTGGCTCACCAGTACCCCAGGCATGTTAAGGTCATGCATGTGACCATTCACACAACTGTTACTCTCAGCTATTATGCAATAGCTGCATGTTCACTTGTGGTGGGGTTAACTGCATTGTAAAAACAAAAAACAGCCAGCATCACATGGAGAATCAAAGTCTTTATTAAGTCTTAGCATAATTAGAAAATCCAAAGACTTTCTAAGTCTTCATACAGACTAGTTTCGGCCAAAAAGCCTTTGTCAATGTGATATAACACCCAAAAGTGCTCCCCTATATTTGGGTGCTGTATCACATTGACAAAGGCTTTTTGGCCAAAACCAGTCTGCATGAAGACTTAGGAAGCCTTTGGATTTTCTAATTATACTAAGACTTAATAAAGTCTTTGATTCTCCGTGTGGTGCTGGCTGTTTTTGTTTTTGCATGACATGGTTTTTGGCATTTGCAGTAGCCGTCCTTGCAAAGGCATTCATATGTCTTGTTTAACTGCATTGCATTACAGTGGCCATCACAGGGGCCTATTTGCATTAGATGTCACATATCTGTAGCATACTTCACAACCTCTCATTGCAAGAAATCTGGACAAAAACTGACAAAATGGGGGGACAAAGGCCCAAAACTATGGACACATTTTATAAATTAGTGTTATACTGTGCATATGAATGGTGTACACACACCTGTTAGAATGCCAGGTATTTGCGAAATACAAAAATGAGAGTACAATAACACATTTCCAACCTGTCATGTGACCTATAACCTGTACAATTCAATTGTAAAACAAACAAATCTGTTAGGGGAACAATTATGACATATAAGAAACGTACAAGAAGCTAGAGGCATATGTGTGCACAGGCTGAAGCTAATACTGTGTTGAAGCAGCTTTTGATATTATTACAGCATTACGTCTTCTTAGGTACACACCTGCCATCAATTACAGAGACTCTTTGATTAACAGTAAATAATGGTCAGCTGTCCTACCAGGATTGTTCAAACTTTACTCAGTTGCCTTCTACAGCAACAGCCATAGTTTGCATATAGCTTACGAAGTAGCAAAGGGATCACATTTGTGAAAGGTATCAACCCAGAGAAGGGTACACACACATTTCTACAGCATTGCATATACCATAGAACACAGTGAAGACAGTCATCAAATGGTGGTGAAAATATGGGGCAACAGTGACATTGCAAATAACTAGACATAGCTCCAAATGTGTGGAAAAAACAAGATCCAAACTGGTCAGGGAGGCTGCCAGGAGACCTACAGCAACACTACAGGAGTTGCAGGAATACTGGCAAGTACTGGTTGTGTACTACATGTGACAAAAGTCTCCTGTATTCTCCACATGCCTGGCCTAAGGGGTAGGTTTGGAAGATGGAAGCCTTCTCATACACAGAATAACATCCAGGTCTGGCGAATTTCTCAGGAAAAATACATAAGGTCCCCCAATAGCATGTGGGGAAATGTGTTATGATGTAATGGGACCAAAATTGCACTTTTTGGCCACAATACCAAAAGGTTTGTTTGGCACAAGAACAACACCGTGCATCACCAAAAGAACACCATCCCCATGGTGAAGCATGATGATGGCAGTGTCCTGCTTTGGGGTTGCTGTTCCTAAGCTGGAAGTGGGCCTGCAGCCAAGGTGGAGGGGATTAGAAACAGTTCAAAATACCAGTCCTTTTTGGCACAAAATCATCATGTGTCTGCTAGAAATCTATGAGTGGAGAGGACTTACACCTTTCCACACAACACTGACCCATACCATACATCAAAATCCATAAAAGAATGTCTTCACCAGAAGACAATCAACATTATGGAATGGCCCAGCCACAGTCCACACATACATCCAATAGAGAATCTGTGGGGTGCCCTGAAGAGCCCTGCACAGAAGTGATGCCATCACAATCTGACAGAGATGGAAAGTTTCTGCAAGGGCGAGTGTACAAACATTGCTAAATCGAGATGTGGCATGCGGATACACACCTTCCAAGAGGACTGACTGCTGTTATGATATCAAAAGGTGCTTTAACTAGGTATTAGTTTAAGGGTGTTCACAGTCATGCAACCAACCTATTGTATGTATTTCAACTTCTACATGTTACCCCTAATATAAACCCTGTGTCTTATAAAGGCTCTGCTTGTATTGTCAGGCTCTGGATTGCATTGCATAAGTGGAAATTCCTTAAGATTCCAAGAGCAGGCTAAGTTATTTCTTACACTTATTTCACTGAATTGCACTTCTGAAAAGCTTATAATTGTGCTATACAGTTGATCTACTATATTTTTGCACTGTTATAAAGCTTTTTTATTGTTTCACTGCATTTATGTACTGTTTTAAACTGTTTTAACATTACTTAACTGTAAACTGCTTTTTCATACTGAGAGTTGTATTTTCTGTTTGTGATTGCTCTGTCCGAACCTTTATGTGCATTTTTGTCTGTTAAAAGCATTCTCTAGTCTGCTCCTTGATCTGTTTAAAACTTTCATTTAGTGGCTACAGCTAGGAACTGTAATAGTGTGCATTACTATAATTGTTTTTGCTTTATTTAAATTACTAAATTGTAAACTGCTTTTTCATACTGAGACTTGGATTTTCTATTTGTGGGTGTTCTTTCTATGCTTTTAAAGTGAGGTTTCTGTGTTCTGCTCAGGTGGCATAATCTTGATAGAGGCCTGTTGTGTAGGCTGGAAGTTTTGTTTGTGTTTCTGGCAGCCATTTTCTGCTGATTGTCTTCATTATTGAGAGTAAAAAGGCCTCCTGACCTTCTGTTGTACGAGTGATTGGGTAATAGCAGGGGCTGAAGAGTAATCTGATCTTCCCAACTCTTCCATTCTTACTGCTATATAAACCCTGTGTCTTATAAAGGCTCTGCTTGTATTGTCAGGCTCTGGATTGCATTGCATAAGTGGAAATTCCTTAAGATTCCAAGAGCAGGCTAAGTTATTTCTTACACTTATTTCACTGAATTGCACTTCTGAAATGCTTATAATTGTGCTATACAGTTGATCTACTATATTTTTGCACTGTTATAAAGCTATTGTTTCACTGCATTTATGTACTGTTTTAAACTGTTTTAACATTACTTAACTGTAAACTGCTTTTTCATACTGAGAGTTGTATTTTTTGTTTGTGATTGCTCTGTCCGAACCTTTATGTGCATTTTTGTCTGTTAAAAGCATTCTCTAGTCTGCTCCTTGATCTGTTTAAAACTTTCATTTAGTGGCTACAGCTAGGAACTGTAATAGTGTGCATTACTATAATTGTTTTTGTTTTATTTAAATTACTAAATTGTAAACCCCTTTTTCATACTGAGACTTGGATTTCCTATTTGTGGGTGTTCTTTCTATGCTTTTAAAGTGAGGTTTCTGTGTTTTGCTCAGGTGGCATAATCTTGATAGAGGCCTGTTGTGTAGGCTGGAAGTTTTGTTTGTGTTTCTGGCAACCATTTTCTGCTGATTGTCTTCATTATTGAGAGTAACAAGGCCTCCTGACCTTCTGTAGTACGAGTGATTGGGTAATAGCAGGGGCTGAGGAGTAATCTGATCTTCCCAACTGTTCCATTCTTACTGCTATATAAACCCTGTGTCTTATAAAGGCTCTAATAGAGAACATTTGTGAAGGCCAACCCACTCAGATTCTTAACATTGAATTAACTTCTGTTCCAGCTTTCTCCATTTCCCCTTTACTGGAAAAAAATAATTCTAAGCCTGCTTCCCCCCTTTCCTGTGGCAGGTCAGATACGGATTTGCTGCGTCCAGGACTGTTTGTGAGCTCCTAAGCCCCCCCCCCCCACTTAACTGGGGTTAAACTATTCCTGGCGCCATAAAGTCTGTTTTTCAAAACTTCCCTTGCAACTAGTCATCTTTTTAGTTTTAGCACTCATCTGTTTCTTTGATCTCAGCACTTGTTCAGAACTCATTGTAAGCACTAAATAAGTTACAAATTACTGCAGCACTCAACTTTCCTCACTTGTCTAGAGGAAAACAGTTTTTAGTACTTAATAAATAAGCACCTATTCAGGCAAGTCTAAAGGTCAGCTCCCGGTGTTTTCTCCTGTCTACCTGATGAATCTGGGCATCTTGAGACAATGCAGCAATTGCCTCATGTACACAGACAACCCTCTCCTCCTACCACCCAACACTATGACCTGTGAGAGATGCACTTATATAGCCAAACTGGAAGCAAAGCTCTCTTTACCAAAGACAGGCCTAGACAGTCAAGAGGAGAAGGTAAAGACTTGCACCGCACCACACTCATCACATAGTCCCTCAAAACCTACACCACCAAAACACACACACAGAACCACAAAACACACACCTACATTCATGGAGGCTCTCTGTACTAATCTGCCCAAACAACAGAGACCTCCAAAGCAGAAATGCAAGCAACCTCCACCCCCCCAACACAGCCCAAATGACACATAGTCCACATACTCAGTGTGCCACTCAACTACAGCCCATAAGGCATAACATACCCAACACTCTAGTCATAGGTGACTCTATAGTCAGGCACACTGATGTTCCACTCACCAGGCTAAACAAGGAAAAAGTTACTGTCAGCTGCCTGTCAGGTGCCAGGATCTGCCACATAATGCATGCACTCAGGTCACTCCACAACAAGTACAAATATGACTCTGTCGTTGTCCATGTTGGTGTGAATGACCTGAGACGTACCTCCCTGGACTACATGAAAAGAGACATGGAGGAGATCTCTGATCTTGTAGCCCAGGCCGGTATGACCCTAGCCCTGAGTAGCATCCTGCCATCACCCAGAATGATACCACAGTACAAGGACTAAATGATTGACTTTAACAATTGGCTATGCTTCTGGTGTCATTCTAAGGGAATCCAGTATCTGTCTGCCTGGAATGACATGATCGACAAACCATGCTGCTTTGCCAGAGATGGCCTGCACCTGTCGCCCTTGGGATTCAGGATACTGGCAAAGGCTCTTGCCACCCCTATAGTGCCTTTTTTAGGCAAAGATCAAATGACAAGTTCACCACCATAACAGGTACAAGCAAGCAAAATCTGAGGGTAATGCTACTCAATGCTAGAAGTCTAAACCTCAAAATGCACTCACTCGAGGCACTCCTTAAAATGGAGAACATTGACATCTGTGCAGTGACAGAGACCTGGTTCAAAGCTCCAGAGAGCACCCCTGCATTACCAGGCTATAATTCATACCGCACCTTTCGGCCACCAAACCCGGACCGAAACACTAAAGGTGGAGGCGTGTCCATATTCACTAAGGATATCCACACCTCCAAGCTAGTTGCTCAGCATAATGCATCCGAGATTATCCAAGTTCAACTAACTCTGGGCAAAACCACAATCCAGGTTGTAGCTTGCTACAGACCCCCCACCATGCCCCAGGATTCCCACTCCTCTTTTCTTGATACACTGGAAAATATTAAGGTACAACCCAACACTCTAATAATGGGTGATTTCAACTACCCTACCATTAACTGGGAAAACTACTCATGTACCAACTCTTTTGCTCAACGTTTTCTGGAAATCATCAATTCCAATGCTTTGGATCAACTTATCCACACCCCCACCAGAGGCAGCAATATCCTAGACCTGGTCATCACCAACATGGGTGACCGGCGTTCCACACCAGAGGTCAGCTCCTTGTTGGTCAGATCCGACCACAAGCTAATTACCCTAGACATCTACATCCCGCTCCCACCCACAATTAGGAAAACAACCGTAAAATATTTCTCCAAAGCCAACTTCACACTTCTTAAGACAGAAGTGGCAAACTTCATGACACCCATGCCGATGGACAATAGAGGTACGACTGCTGAATCCTACACAAATGCACTTTATAAGCACTTACACGAGTGCATGGATTATGCTATCCCTAACAGAACCAAGATGCTATCCTTCAAAAAAGGAAGTCAATCTGGTGGTCTTCTGACATAAACAAACTACAACAGAAGAAAGAAACTGTTGCAAAAAAGAGTAAAATCCCACGATTGGAGGAACTCCCTGGTCAGCCTCGGTAAGAAGCTGAGATCCCTCATAAAATCCTCCAAAGCTAGTTATGAAAACAAAATTGCCACTGATTCCAAAGACAACCACAAAACATTCTATAGCTATGTTAAAAATCTCAATGGCAACACTCAGATCTGCTCTGAGTTACAGCACAATGACACTAAATATACAGAACCAACTGATATTGCCAACATCCTGGCAGATAGGTTCAGTGCTAACTTTACCCCCCCTCTCACCCCCTAAAGGGCCCATCTTTATATCAGAAGAATGCAAAGCTTCTGTAATCATGGCTGCACAGGTAAAAATTTCCCTCTCCAAAGCCAAGAACACAGCATCCATGGGACCTGACAACATCCCAGGCTGCCTTCTACATGAACTACAGAATGAACTGGCACCCCACCTAGGTACCATGTTCAATCATAGCCTCACCTCAGGCTTTGTGCCCATTGAATGGCGCACCGCAACAGTTATCCCACTCCACAAAGGGGGGGGCCAAAACAGACCCCGGGAACTACCGCCCCATTAGCCTGACGAGCCTCGTCTGCAAGGCCATGGAACGTATCATCATGGAACTCATAAACAAAGACATTGGAGATCTCCAAACCCTGGACCCCACACAGTTTTGGTTTGTAAAAGGCAGATCATGTCTCCTAAACCTGATGGACTTCTTTGAAGTAGTCACCAAGGCCATGGCCAATGGGGGCAAGGTGGTTCACACAGCCTATCTAGATCTCGCCAAGGCATTCAACACCATCCCCCACTCTGGAATTATAGATAAACTCACTAAACTAGGTATAAATCCCTATGTCACAAGATGGGTTGCCAACTGGCTTACTGAAAGAACCCACACTGTGAAAGTAGCAGACTCCAAATCAGACTTCAGACCAGTGACAAGTGGAGTACCACAGGGTTCAGTCCTGGGTCCTCTCCTGTTTGGTATCTACTTCTCTGAAGGACAGGCTAACACAGAAGGTCTTTGACTAACTAAATTCGCAGATGACTGCAAACTAGGAGCCATAATTGAAACTCCTAATGATGTGGACATCCTACAAAAGGGCCTCACTGAGACAGATGCCTGGTGTCAAAGACATGGTCTCAAGCTCAATGCCAAAAAGTGCATTGTCATCCCCTTTGGTAAAAATTCTGTACCCATGAACTACCACATAGGCAGTAGTCTGCTTAACACCGAAAGTGTGATAAGAGACCTTGGGACACAGGTGGACAGTAGTCTCTCCTTTGATAATCACATCGCCAAAGTGGTTAGGAAATCCTTCTACATGGTACGCCTCATCACAAAAGGTTTCTCATCCAGAAAAAAAGAGGTCATTGTTCCCTTCTACTCATCACTCATTAGACCCATTATAGAGTACAACGCCCCTTTTGGTATGTACCTCACAAGACATCTACAACAACTGGAAAGGCCGCAAAAATACCTCACAACGAGGATTACTGGCCTCAAACAGATGCCTTACGCAGACCGTCTCAAAAAACTCCAGCTTTACTCCGTCGCATATCGCCTACTCAGAGGCGATCTCTGCCTAACATACAAAGCTATGTCAAACCCAGAGCTGTTGGACATGCTCCACTTAAAGAAATGCCAATTCCTCCGAGCTACACCCTCTAGGGACCTAAACCTTGTCACCACAATAAACAGAACATGCTGGAGGGATAGATTCCTGTCCCAGAGACTTCCCATATTCTGGAACAGACTACCTATCTATGTCAAACAGAGCTCCTCATTAGCACTCTTCAAGAAAACTCTTGATGATTGGATGGGTAATAGGAAATTCACCCCGGGGATCACTTCTGTGGTTCTGCTTGACAGGGGCACAGGAAAATAATTTTCTTGGGTGGTGAAAGCCAGGGTACATTTTTGGCTAGGCTTGCATAGGCCCTAGGGCCAATAGCCTAGTACCTACCTATGAACCTATGAACCGATGAGTTTGTTCTTTAATTGGATTGCACAGGTTATAGATCACATTAAAGGTGGAAAATGTTATATATCAGACAAACCTGGCGTTTTAACACTCTCCACTGTTGAGAGGTATGTTCTGTAGGAGTTGCCACTGTGCTATACAGGTGAACCACAATTATGTGTACATAGGTGCAGTGTGTGCTAATTGAATGCCCACCAACTACTAACACTAGTCACATAGCACAGAGGTATATATAAGTTGTAACAGGAAGTGGAAAGGGCTGCACTGTATGATGTTGAGAGCCTGTCCAGGGTGTGTACATAGTGGTCTGACTGTGTTACGAATGTCACCAGTTGGCTATTGTGAGGTCTTTGTAATGTCTGGTTGCCACCTCACCTGTATGTGTGTGTGTGCATGTACATGCATATGTGTGCATTTGTGTGCACGTGTAGCAGCAAATGGTATAGTGCAGGTATTAATTTACATATGTTGTCTTTCCCCTACAGGTGGTCATGGTGGTCGCAGTCCCTCCCACTCAGTATCTGATGTCAGTGTCTCTGCAGACTCTGGCAATGATGATGGTCATATTCAGGCACAGGTGGTGTTATCAGGGCCTGAATCTGTCCCATCAGTTGGCATCCCACAGTCATCCATAATGTCCCTGCATACAGTCACAATGTCCACATATGCCCCATCTCCAGTGGCCACAGATGATGGACAGTTGGCAGGTGGTGGCATGGTACAGGCTAGTGTGGTGACTATGGCAGGTGTGAGTGTAGACACTGTCCATAGCCAGAGTGCAGGTGAGGTCCCACACAGGCAGATGGACAGGGGTGCTCACAAGAGGACTGCTGCTCATCAAGCCGCTGTTGCAAATGCCACAGCATGTGTCACCAAATGCATGTTTTGGGCAGTCATGGATGCACAGGCATGTAGTGAAAGCAACATAGACAAATACTCAGGATGGTGGATGTAACTCTTCCTGATTTATGTGGCGACATACATGACCTTGTTGAGGCCGCATGCCAAAATACTGAGGTCATGAATAGATGGTGGGGTGAGACCTTGGCAATCCTCGACTGTGGCATGTCTGTGCTAGAGCATGTGGTGGGAGATGGGCGTCAGCCATGTGGAAGTAGGTCAGCACCAACATTGCCTGAGAGTCTATGGGGCCATGCACCTTCACTCCTGCAGTGGCAGTGACACCAGCACTACCAAAGAAGGGATACTGTCCACATCACAATGGAGCAGGCCATGGGCATGTGGTCCTGGCCAGTCCCATCAGGGACATGGATCCAACAGACAGCAGTCACCATCAGGAAGCAGTACTGCATCTGGCTTTGGGCCTGGTGGTGCCAGTGAGACCCCTGGCAGGACCAGTTCACATGTCTTTGGCTGGAGATGGTGAACTGGACACCCTGCCATGTATGGTCCACAGCTGTCCAACATACCCCTGTGTAGGGCAGCCACATGTCATGACTGTGTGCATACATACACACACACACACACATATCTGTATCACAAGCAGGTCACCTCCAGACATGCACAGCACCTCTCCTCTAGCCCATCTATAGGATACCCCTCCAAACACATACATGGATGCCAACCGTATGGCCCAGCCTAGGCCTCTGGCAAACCCACACCACACCCTGTGTATATAATGATACTTGTGCCACATCCCTGTCATCCATACCATTGATGCAGGGTCAGGCTAATATGGTTTTGATGCACAGGGTGTATATAGTACATTATAGTTATGTAATACTGTTTAAGGTGCTGTCTGCTTGCACTTGTTATGGGTACACATAAAGGTGTATGTACCTTATTAGTCATGATGCATTATTGCTGTTAGTACCATTGACTGAATGTAGTCTGACATGCTGTATTCTGTTTGTGTTCCAGGTGTCTGTGTGTCTGCAGGCTGTGGCCCTGTAGACATTACCAATGTGGAGTTTGGCAGAGTGGAAATACACCGACCATTTCATAGCCAAGGTTTAGCTTTATATGTACATTTACCAGGTGTGTATGCATGCAACAGAGTGTGATGGACACTGTTGTCTGACAGTGTGACCTGGCATACATACCTCTTGTCACAAACAGGTAGCCTTCAGACATGTCACCTCAGTGTTGTGTAGTACCACAGGCTCATACATATGGAACAGGTTATTGGAGTACTGTCAGTAGGTCCCTCACCAGCTTAGCCATTAGATTGACCGCAACAGATTTGCATGTTAGCACCTGTTGCCCCTGCCATTTCTTTCCCATACACTCAAACCTGATGCAGTAGGTGAGGACATGCATGATACTGTGTATGACAGGTTTGTGGTATGTATTCCTGAGTTCACAGGGTGGAACAGGGAGACAAAATGGTATATCCTTTGCATACACACAGTAAAGACTGACACAGGTTGTATGCATACAGTAATTCAAACATAGTTGGCAATGGACAAATTCGTAAACCTACATATCCACTTTAATGTACTATAGTGCTACATACACATGACATGCCCCACCTAGATTATATGCTAAGGACATAACCCACTACTCCTTACAACATGTAATGATGTGAATGCCTTTATGGATGGTGAGAAAACCCACCAGAATCAGCAACTGGACTCATCAATTGCTCCTACAATGCTGGACAAGGGATAGAGTAACAGACATTGTATTAGCACAATGTTTCAGTCAGGTATGATATCTGATGCTGGCATGTGTGTCAGTACACTAGCTGTGACCGTTTTGGCAACAATATCACATACATGGCCATTGTTAGGGGACACAGACCACATATGGATTGCAAACATCCAGATATTCCGTAGACATCTGTACAGATGACTGGAATGGCCTGTACAATGGTTTAACATGCTGCATATGAGGCAGATGCCATTAACATGCTATATAAAGTAATGCCATTGGGAAGTGGTAAACAGGCAGGGATGGTACACACATCAAAATGTTATAACCCACACAGGATATGATTCTCACCAAAACACACACAGTTGCCAGTATTGAGATTAGAACCCCTATCTATCTAGTTATTTTTACTACAGTATTATGCAGTTAGCAGATGTGCCATGGAGCTTATATGAATTCACCTTGTCCCAAGCTACTTCTAAGGTGAATGACATAAGCAGTCCTTGTAAAGTAGGGTGATGGGAAGTGTACAGGGTGGTACACAACTCAAAATGGTATAACACACACAGGATATGATTCTCAACCCAAACACACACACACATGTGTATATACACACACACACACACACACACACACACACACACACACACACACACACACACACACACACACACAAATCCACAGTTGCCAGAATTGAGATTAGAACCTCTACATTTGTAGTTATTTCTACTACAGTGTTATGCAGTTATCAGATGCTCCAAGGAGCTTCTAAAAATTCACCTTTTCCCAAGGTACTTCTAAAGTGAATGACATCAGCAGGCCTTGTAAAGTAGGGTGATGGGAAATCTACAGGGTGGTACACAACTCAAAATGGTATAACCCACACATGATATGATTCTCAACCCAAACACACACACACACAGTTGCCAGTATTGAGATTAGAACCCCTACCTATCTAGTTGTTTGTACTATAGTGTTACGCAATTGTAAGACATGCCAGGGAGCTTATATAAATTCACCTTGTCCCAAGGTACTTGTAAGGTGAATGACATCAGCAGGCCTTGTAAAGTAGGGTGATGGGAAATCTACAGGGTGGTACACAACTCAAAATGGTATAACCCACACATGATATGATTCACACACACACACACACACACACACACACACACACACACACACACACACACTTACACACACACACTTACACACACACACACTTACTTGCCAGTATTGAGATTAGAACCCCTGCCTATCTAGCGATTTGTACTATAGTGCTACGCAGTTATCACATGAGCTATGGAGCTTACTGGGCTAGCAACTGGCCAAAGGTGTTGATAAATGGAATGACATCAGCAGGACTGACAAAGTAGGGCACTGAGTGGGAAACTTATCAAAATACTTCTTCTTACAAGCATATACACTTACACACAGACTTATACACCCACACAAACATTTGTTAAATCTGAGATTATAACCCCTGCCTATCTAGTAATTTGTACTATACTGCTACGCAGTTATTGTACACGCTACAGAGCTTACTGGACTGACAACCGGCCAAAGGTGCTTATAAGGGGAATGACATCAGCAGGACTGATAAAGTGGGGCACTGGGTGGGAAACTTATCAAAATATTCCCTCTTGCAAACATACACACTTATGAACCCCCATACACATTTGCTGGATCTGAGATTAGAACCCCTGCCTAGCTAGTGATTTGTACTATAGTGTTATGCAATTATTGCACACGCTACAGAGCTTAATGGGCTGACTACTGGCCAAAGGTGCTGATAAGGGGAATGACATCAGCAGGACTGATAAAGTGGGGTACTACTGGGAAGTGTTGTGGGTGGGAATGGCCTGAAACTGTTTCACTTATAAACACTCCATCACTCTTGCACACACAACTGTCACACACACACTTGTCAGTATTAAGATTAGAACCCCTGCCTATCTAGTTATTTTTACTTTAGTGTTACATAGTTATCATATGCACTACAGGGCTTAGAGGGGTGATAGCTGTCCAATGGAACTTCTAAGGTGAATTACAGTAGCAGATCTTGTGAAGGAAGGCAATGTGAAGTGTACTGAGTGTGAACAGCCTCCTAATCTCTGGACCTATGGACACACACACACAAAGGCAGGTGATGTGATATTATAAACCCAATCTCAGTACTGTTACACAATTAGGCTCACCTTTTATGCTGGCACGTGCAACTATTTACAACTGGTATGCCACTGTCCACAGCAGGACATCACTGTATGCCATACAGGGTATCTGTGTGTGTGACTCACCCTGTCTGTGTCCCCTTGTCTCTCTCTCTAGATATATATATATATATATATATATATATATATATATATATATATATATCACTGTCTGTCTTTCACTTCCCCACATCTATGTATATATGTTGTTATCTGTTGTCCATATATATATGTGTGGGTGTATCTCATGCAACAGATGCAGATATATTGCATATGGGCCACCTACAGCTAGCTTTGGATAATCCTGTCTGATGTGTGTGTGTGTGTGTGTGTGTGTGTGTGTGTGTGTGTGTGTGTGTGTGTGTGTGTGTGTGTGTGTGTGTGTGTGTGTGTGGGAACAGTTAAGCTGTACATAGCTTTCTGTATGCACAGACATATATACACAATATAGTCATGTATTCTGATGTGGGTCCAACATTTCCTGTGATTCTCTAAGTGTAGGAACATGCTTAGTGTGACGTTCTGTAGTTAGAGTGGGACTTCATTCCAGGGATAGGTGTACTCCAGTCCAGGGATTTGTGTGCTAAAGCCATACCTCTCAGGAGTACACAGGACTTTCCTCACCATACTGGGTTTGTTTAGCAGACATTTTCTGGCACATCTGTAGTCTGACACTGCAATGTATGGTGTCATTACCTAGTGCCAGACATCCTCAGATCATCACAGTGCTTTACCAGAGGAATATGAGTTGTATGATGCATAGACCAATATTATGAGGGCAGCTATGTACATTCTTGCCCAACAAGGCCATTTGTAAGGTGTGGCTGTAGCCAGTTGAGTGGTGATGTGCTGTATAAAGAGTCCAGCAACCTGGTGATATACTGGCTGGGGATCTCCTGCTTGTGTGGTATCTTTCTAACCTGAGATGTCATATCCTTGTGTGGGCATACCTTTCATCTGTACATTTTTGGCAGGTTGTCCAGGTGTTTGGCTAGATGTTTCATTCTGTCTACGTAAACTTATGTTTTTATGGCAAGTTAGTTGCATATAATTGAAGAATGATGCTACAAAATAATGACAGACATTATTGTTTCAGACTACATAACCTCCAGACAATTCCTGCCACTGCAAACCCTTCACCCTACCAATTTTCTCAGTATGTAAGGGCAATATCTACAACACTTGCCTATCATTGTGCCTTTGTTCCACTTTTATTTTGACCTTGTCCAGACATCTTGTTGTCAGAGGTTGGGAGTTATGGATGTGCATACAGAGTGCATTCTACCATGCAGGAATGTCCATTATATGTAAAAGTAAACATAAGAAAAAAAGATTATTGAGAATAACCACTGGCAACAGTACCAAAGAGCACTTATATTCACAAAAGCCTTGGCACTTCAACTACACATCCTTCAAGATGTCCATTATATGTGTAGTATATTCCACATAGCACTGTGACATCCAGGTATGTCAGTGTCAGAGCAGTGGGTGTCACTGACATGCATAACAGTTGGCACTGCAGTTATCTGCACATGGCCCTGTCAAAGACAGCACTATACCTAGGGCACTACAAGACGACTGCCAGGAGAACATGCTGGCCAGATGCTGAGAGTATTAACCACACATACACATAGCTCATTGACCCCTGCATATTTTGGACAGGCAACATGTTTTCATGTGTATTGGTACAGCCCTGCCAATGTGTTCTATGCTGCTATTTCTCTGCAAACATACATGTAACTGCATTTCTTTGGGTATATGGGGGGCACACCTGTCAACTGTACACATTTGCACAGACTGTGCTGACATTTGCTTTACATTTTGGTTTCATTTACCATATTATTGTGCCCTGTCTTGGGGACCTAGAGGCATATCAGTAAAGAGCACAGGTCAGATTGTAATGGCATACATTTGAGTTTCAGACCTCTTACCCTTCATAGCCTTACTGCAACTGCAAGTCCTGCTGTGCTATTACTATATGAGTCTGTAGGGTAGTAATTCAACATTCCCACCATTTGTGTGCCTTTACCAGACATTTCTCTCTGGTTTTCTACAGCTGACTTGTGGTGTGGGTGTGAGGGGTGAGTATGGGACCCACACACTGACATCCATGCCTGTGACTTATGATTGCACAGTTAGTTGTCCCCACACATATACTGCAGTGGGATTTGCCACCTTGGGTACTAGTGCATAGTATGTGGAGGCCTGTTTTGGCCAGACATTTCCTAACATCCCACATAGTTGTCAGTTGTGTGCTGCTATCCTAGTAGGCCACCCCATTCCCTTGCATGCATGCGGAATTACCATAGATATGCTAGCAAAACATACTAACCCATTCATTTATTGTTAAGAGGACTGACTAACCTTATGCCAGCAGCAGTTGTGAGGATGGTGCTTGAGGGCCGACTATGTTGGATGCACACAGTAAACTGCTTATACATGGTAAGTTACCAGTAATGTGATGTGTGTCATCCATTTTACTGTGTGTCTGAGTCAGAGAGAGGTGTCAGTCCCTGGGGTCCCTACAGTGTCAGTGTGTGTGCTATGCATCACCTCTTTGCCAAGGCCTGAACATACTGGGCATACCTCTATCTGTCTACAGGAGAAGGCTCAGGCGCCTCCTCCTCTGAGTCCCTCTTTGCCTGTGGGGACCTTGACAATGGTGGTGGGCTGTGTGTCCCTTATCCCTGCTTTTCCTGCTGCAGCTGTTTCTGCAGGATCATATTGTGTAGCATGGGACATACTATGAACATGTGTGCACATGTGGATGGAGAGTACTGCAAGGCTCCATCAGATATGTCAAGGCAGTGGAACCATGACTTGAGCATCCCAAACACATGCTCTATAATGATCCTGGTTTGAGTGTGTGCCCCATTATGGTGTTCTTGTGTGGATGTGTGTGCATTTCTGATGGGTGTCATCATCCATGGCTCTAGTGCCTAGCCAGCTTCCCCCACCAGATGGCCATATTGGATGCCCCCCTGGCAAATGCCTGGTACAGCTGTGATGAATGCCAGATGTGGGAGTCGTGCTAGCTTCCAGGGCTGCAAGCACAGACATTCATGATAATGCCCTGGCATTGCACATGACCTGGCAGTTGATGGAGGGGAATCTTTTTCTGTTTATGTAGACCCTACCCTGTTCACTGGATGGTGCTTTGATGTGGATGTGCTTGCAGTCTATCGCACCCAGAACCTCCTTGTATTCTGCTACACAGTGGAAGAGACGCATACTACTGGTCCTCTTCTCACGGGTGTTGGGGAAGTAAATCTGCTCACTGGCATGTGGTAGCATGGCATCCAGGAACTGGTGGAGTACCCTGGATGCAGATGCCTGTGAGACCCCCATGATGTCCCCAGTAGGTCTTTGGAAAGTACCTGTAGCAACAATTCTTAAGGCTACACATACCTTGGTATCCACTGGGCTGGGTTCCCCTCTGTTGTTTCTAGGTCTGAGTTGAGGCTAGCACAAGTTGGTGATTTGCTGAAGTATGTCTCTGTCCACTCTGTAGTGCTGTACTATCTCCAGATCTTGTAGCCCCTGGTAAGTTACCCTGGGTCTGAACACTCTTCTCCTCCTCCTTGGTTGGTGGTGGTCATCAGCATTATCCTCCTCTCCACCCTCTGCCTCTAGCACATACTGATGGATCAAAGCAAGAGCAGTCCCTAACATTTTTCCAGTTAAAATTCCCCCGCATGTGTACAACAATGGTGCAAAGTTTGTGGGAAAACACAGACTATAAGGTGTTTCCATAGTTTATACTGTTGTGCTGCAGATGCTGCCTGTATGATTGGCTGACTATTATGCATTCCAGCTACTAGCTATGTAATTTGTTCTTGATTGCTTTTATTCTGCTATTTTCCTTTTTCCCTTCCCATTTTCTTCCCTTTTAAGCTCCCAAGGTGCACCTCACAAACTCAGTGTCCAAATGTAAACAGTCCTGCTATTTCCAGGGTTTTTTCTTTGTTTTGTTTTAGACCCAGTGTGTACCACACATACACATTTAGCTAATGTAAACATGAAGAAATGGCCCTCCCTGGACGCGAACACGCTCTTCATTTCATGGAATAAGTCAATACAGCCTCAGACACAGCCCCTTGCTTAGCTGTGCTTAGATGAGCTTATCAGTGCGCCGTAGGGCTCCAATGTGCTTCACTATGCATGACACACACCCTTTTTATGTCTGTTGCTCCTCCTACTTACACGATCATTCTATAGCACCTACACAGTTAGGTGCAGTTTGGCACCTAGAAGATTTTTGTGATTTAGTAAATTTCCCCTCATTTGCATACTCCACTGCCTTAGTCCATAGTCACTGCACTACCCCAGAGCCTTTCCCCTTGACAACCACTGTTCCCTGGTATTGCCATAGACTATAATGGCAAAATTCAGATTTCCCTTAAAATTGAGTTTTCGCATTTTTTTTTTAATTTTCAGCATGATCCCGTTTGCACAATGCTGCCCTATGCTTAAACGGCCCAGATTGTCCAAAAAAAAAAATTATTTTTATAAAAATTAAGCACTTTTCTATGCCAATGGCCATATATTTGGCCATTGGCATGTCTAAAGATTATAATACATGATTTTTTTGAGCTGTCATGCCTTTGTTTTCATTTTTGCAGAAATGTGTTCGGCTAGTAGCTGAATGCATTTCTGCAACTAACACTATTTTTGCACGGATGCCTGCCTGCTTGCTGAATCACTAATTCACCTCATTTGCATGGTTTTCACCAGCAAATAAGGTAATTAGCATTATGCAGGGGTGTCCATGCAGGAATAGTGTAGGCCGGCTGTGCAGGTCAAAACAGTAGTTTACTGGATCACTCAGCGGCCATATTCCATGCAGGAGTGGCTACACTGTTCCTGTACAGAGAAATTACTTTATTGAATCTCAAGGTAACTATTTTGTGTAATGAACATCTTTTCCCTAGCTGGACACTTACACAGATAGCAGTGACTGGGAACAAGCAGTGAATAAATAGCATTGTGCAACATTCATCAGGTAAACAGTTTAAGGAGTCTGTCTGCAAGAGCATGGTTAACATCAATAATGAAGGAGCCAGGCATATTGTCATGTCCTATGGATGAACTATTTTTTTGGTCTTTGTTAGTGCTTTGTGTAAATGATCTTTAGAAAAGTTTAGGGGGATGAAGGATTCAGACATTTTGGGGCTTTTAATAGAAGTGTTGGGGTGAAGTTGTCACTAAATATGTTTGCAAGGATATTGACAACATGTATTCGATCAGAATAAGAGGGAGAATTTTTATTTTAAGGTCAGAGCAATGTAGGGTAATGTTTGTTAGTTTTCTAACCTAGCTAAAGAAGGATTTATAATTCTCCTTGGATTCATTGTTCAGCCTAAGCTAATAATTTCTTCTAGTTGGTCTGATAGTGTTCTTCATTTTTTCAAATTGTTTATTTGTTACTTATTGGCATTTGTTTATCTGCAAAGTCCGACTGGACTTATTGGCATTTGTTTATCTGGAAAGTCCGACTGGGTAAAAGCCTATTTTCAGTGGAGGCCCGGGGAAAAAAATCTCCAAATTATTAAAAACATTTTAAGAAATAATTTTATTATCTTCAAAAATAAAACAAAAACATATTTTGTTTGAATGATTATAGCAACTGAGAACATAGTTATGTAGAATGTTTTTCAGTGCTGGACAGTAAAATGGATGCCAGATAATTTCACTCACAGAGTGCCACTTTGCACACTTTCAACGCTTGTCACTTAAATGAATTTTGAAGATAATATGGGGGTCAGGTGGTAGGAGGAAACAGTCTGCAGTCACTTTCTTTTAACTGAATCAGTATAAGAAAGCACTCAAAAGCACTCCAGATCTAAGCTAATAGGAAATACATTGTCCTTTTTCTTACCGTCTACAGCTGCTTCAAAATCTTTTGCTGAAGGCAAACCACACAGCAAAGTTCATTATAAATAATGAATAATACTTCAGAATGTGGAACAGGTTAGTGATGTACTAAAAGGGCCTGCTCACAGCAAAATATGGAGAAGGGAAAGAAGAAAGAAAAATATGGAATTACAGCAAGAAGGATAAGATCACAATTGAATGACACATTCTGTTAAACATGATATAATTATGCCTGCAACCTATTTCAAATGTGCCTCAAGGTTTTTAAGCAATGAACTGAAACATTCTTTTGGACATGGTGTACTTCTGATAGAACCAATAAGCTTTTTCCTGCACATGTTGCTGGTGAAAATACAGAAATGCTAATTAACGTAGTAAAAGAATAATCCATTGTCAGATACTGGCTAAGACTGCTGTGGGAAACCACAGTATTTCTTTTGATACAGGTGTCACTAACTTTGTGGTAATGCCTTGTGGTTACCAGCCTTTTCCCACCCTCCCCCTCCCCCTCCAGATACCATCCTCCCAGAAGCACAATTTACAGCTGTAAGCTGCTACCTGAAACTGGAGCACATTCTTCTAAGTCACAAGCAGTTGTCTTGTCACCAGCTGTCTGCACAACATGCTGTAGTGTTCATCGTGCACTGCCCTAGAGACAAGCACTGTTCACAGTACCATTTACAGTCGTACATTCCAAAATGTTAACTATTATTTCCATACTAAATGCATGCCATTGCATCAAATATTGTATCTTATTATTACTGTTGTCTGTTGCACTGTGTCTTGATGTAGCTTTTCTCCCTACGATCTCCATGCTGCAAAGAGTTATTCCCATCCAGACTAACCTCAGACTCATTTTAACAAAAAAAAAGCAGTTAAACAAATGCCTTTTGTGAGAAAATCCAGGACCAGGAAAACAAGATTCAGCATATCTGGCAGTTAGTACAAAGGATTAAGGCTTTAAACTGTTAACAAACTGTTTTCTGTAGTCCAGAGTCAGACTCCATTTGACATCTGCGTTACTCTGAACAAGTCACTTAACCAGACAATGCTCCGGAGGAACTGAAAAACTGGACTAGGCTCCTCAGTGGTTTCTCAAACTGTATACCTAAAAATTACCTTTGAACTTAATATAATATCTACCTCTATAACAAACTGACTGTGGCATCACTTGTATTGTAAAATTTTATCAGATGTAAAACTGATGTTTGTTTTTTTTTTATTTTGCATTCTCGGTACTCACATACAACGAAGGACTGCATTCAGCATTTATTGTTTCTATTGCTTTTTTAACTTGCTGTCATGTTTTTTAACAGTATAACCTCTCTACTGGAGAAAATGACCAGTCTAGATTTATGAAATGTGCCTAGTAGATCACTATTGTGGGTATTTGGCAGTCATTGCAGCATATAAAGACTGAGCTTTTAATTAACTGTTTTCTATTGTGTTGGGTACAGGATGTGCTTCTTCCATTGGCCTGCTAAGTATTCAAGTCACACAACCAGACAGCTCTCCTGAGTTGCCTCTGAAAAGGGATGCTTGTGCCCAAAGAGCTTCCTCAGTTAACAGAAACTTAAGAAAAATATAACCAATTCCTTTACACGCTGCTTCAAAAACAGAAATTAACAAAGCTAGATAGAAGTCTCTTAACATTTCTTTTCTGTAATAATAGGAGATATCCTCTTCCTGATGTATTTTATTTCCTGATAAAAAACATTTTTATATTTAAAGAAACTCATGCAGAGACCAAGAATACAGCCTGAAGCCACATTAATATCCAGCAAACACCCGACACTAAGAACAATTATGGCCGTTGGTTCATAGGTCAAGAATATGACCTACTGGCCTTCAAGAAAATTTAATTTCCATTGTTAATATTTCTGTTCCTTACCCAAACAGACATAGCATGAATATGCAAACTCTACAGAGAGAGTGAATAGGGGTCAGGAGTGACCATTAGATCCTGTGACACTAAGGCAGAGCTCTTACTACCAAGTCATCCTATTACCCACACTTGTGTGTCCATGGAATAGACTGCAGTAATAGGTTATAGGGAAGTAAACCACAGAAGTATTCAGCTGGCATGGGATAGGCCAAGAAATGGTGAGGGGAAGAAGAGTGGACAGCAAAATATTAAGAACATATAATTCAGCCATTAAGCAAATATAATGTAATGGAACATCAAATGGGACATCATTGTATCATCAAGTGATTATTATTACATGCAGAAAACTTTTGGTGTCTCACATAATTAACAATGGGGCTTTATGTTCCATAATCAGTTAAAGAAAGAAGCTAGAAAGGTTAGTTTTATCTAATCTGTTTTATCCCTTTAAATATATAATAGTCTGCACTGCAATAGACAAAAGTGAAGTCAGGAAAGCATAAAAAACACATGGAGTAATCATATTCATTAGTAAGAGGTCATAAGCCTTTACTACTACATGCATTTTACTGCTGTAATTATTCTGCTATTATAATGCTTTAAATGCAAAATACACACACACATATACAAACGCAGTACAACCATATCAAAGGAATTCTGACATTCATTTATTTATTAACTGACCAAGCTCACTAAGCAATACTACTTGTTTACAAGAGTTCCCAAGGAGGAATGTCTGGTCAAGTGACTTACTCAGGATTGCATTATCTGAAACCGCCGGATATGGTACAGCTACAGACTGAAACTTCTCAACAGCTCATATCCTTAATGGTCTTAAATAATCTGCCACATATATCTATAAATTGGCATAATTCTTTCTATTTATTTGATTTTATTGTTATAAATTAGAGCCATATTGCTTTGCTGCACTGTCACAGCTTGGCAAAATGTTTTCACAATCTAATGTTTGTAGTTCTACAATACAGAATATGGTTATACTGTGCATTTTACTGTTTCTGCACATGAATGGAATTTTCTATCCACAAATCTAAGGTGTTGATCATTAAGGAATGTCTTTGTATGATATTTTTGGATGCCAGCACTTCTTCTCTCATTAGTGACAGAACTGAAATATTTTAACCTGTGGAACCTGTGGACATTGGGAATAAGATAGTTTTAAAGATGTCTGTCCCCTGAATATGTCATGTTTTACTTTGTGCAGAGATAGTTACAGAGTGTGCTTCAGTGCTAAAGTACAGTGAATGAGTATAGTCTGTCTCTAATGAAGGTGCTGGTTCAGGGTATTGCTGTAATCATTAATAACACAGAAACACTGGTATTTGTAGGTTGCAAGATTCTGTGCATCCCTCAGGGTATGTTCTTCAAAAGTCAGAACTGAGAGCTCTTTTTATTGCACATTCCCTTATGGCAATATCTGTGAATAGGAAGCTATCTGCATTGTCTAAGAAGTGTAGGCATCATAGAGCTAAGCTTAAGATTGTCATTTAGGTTCATGACATGGAGATTTGTGGATGGAAAATCTCCTGGACGAGAAAAGATATGGCAGACATGGGATAGCAAAGTGGAGAACATCACAGCTCTGTTTCACTGCAGTCCACTGTGGATGGCCTCAGTCAGGTTTTTGCATTCATGTTTAAAAGGTGGAGTATAGATATTCTTCATTATATGCTGGGCCGGGTTCCAACATTCTTTGTAATTGCCAATAGTTCTTAATGAGAATAAAAGACTTCTCAGAAAAATTATTGGTGAGGAATCACCAGGATTGCAAGTAGAAAAATTCACAGATGGTCCTCCGAGTGGGGTACAGGATACCAAATAATTATTTAAGGTACTGAACATTACAGTTTTTCATATTCAAACAAATACAGAGAAAAAAAAAACTTTAATAATGTATTACAGATTGTTATAATGCTTAAAAGAGAGGTGGCTTAGCTGGCATTTGTTTGCTCTTTGAGCCCAGCTAGTGTCTGAAGCAGGTCACATTTGGAACAATCAATTACCCCAGTTAAGAAAGAAAGAAAAATAAATTGGTAGATAGACAGATAGATAAATAGATACATACATACATACATACATACATACATACAGAGAAAGAAAGATAGATAGATAGATAAAGAGAGAACCATAGAGATATATTAGGGGTGCCACAGGCATCAGCCTCTAGAATATTAAATCAGTTTGTAAGTGCCATACTATTACATAAAAGGGAGCATATTTGTTTCCCACAAACACCACAGGAGAGAGAAAGAACCATGCAGAAATGCAGTAGCACAGTTCCTTGAGGTTTTGGGGTCCATAGATTGCACACACAGAAATAAAAGCCTCACCCAAAGGAAAGGGAAGGATGAACATCAACAGAAAAGGTTTCCACTCTGTAAACTGTCAGGTTGTCTGTAATGCCCAAGGGATAATCTACAATGTCTGTGCAGGTAACCCAGGCAGTTTCAACGACTCACACATATGGCACACTTGTAAGCTGTGTATCAGGTTTTCTAAGGGAGGCATTCCTCAAGGACATCTAGTGGGGGATGCAGGTTATGCATTGTAGCTCTGGCTCATGACATAAGTTCACACTACCCAAATGAGGAAGGATACAATGGAGCCACGCTCAACTAGGAATATCATAGAACATATGTTTGGTTTGCTTAAATCAAGGTTCCACTGTTTGGACACATCAGGAAGTGCACAATGCAGTATGACCCGAGCACCTGTGCTGAAATACCTACACTCTGTGCCATGTTACACAATATATTTCTCAAGAAACAGCTTCAACAAGGACAGCAAGGGGCAGGACCACACTTTCAAAGACCACAGGCAGGGCCAACATCAGGTACACATGAGAAATCTGAGGGAGAGCCACCAGCTGCAGATGGTGCTGGCAGAAATAGGCATGCACAGAATGCCCTAGCTTTCATTAAGTGGTAAAGGATAGCATGCACAATCACTACCTAACTCAAAGTCTAAGATCCCATGCACATACATATAGGAGAACTGATGCCTGTCAGGTCAGATACTGCAACATTTACTTAACCATGTAATGGTTATGTTCTGATAGCATCAGACAGGGACAACCACCAAGGACACATTTGTAACCTGTAGTAATTATAGGTAAGTAAGGAACCTGTAAAAAAAGTTATATAACTGATTGCTGTCATATGGAAATATGTATATGCCCCTAAGCAGAGCCTTTTGTCTGAGGTGTACAGTTATGTCAATAATATCTCAATAGTTTGCATCAAGCATTTTAATTAACCACCATCTATAAAACATGGAACAGGGAAATTATGTCCATTTGCACAACTATACCAAGTAGCAATACTGAAGTAGCCATTGCTTCCAGTACTGTAATGACAATGCTAACTGAAACGCAATGCGATACAACAATAGAGCAATAAGTCATTCACAAATGAGTAGGAACAAGAAATCAACAACTTTAGCTCTGCAATACATATCAATAAATCCAATCTTGTGAATAAGCAAGCATCAGCTATCCACTGTGTGCCAGACTTATATGTAACCTTAAGTCACAAAGACGTGCAAAGGGCAGGGCAAAGCCATCAACATTTGCACAGGGTGGGAGTGGGAGGTAGGAGAGCAAGGCTGACACCAAAGAAGTAAGTGTGTGCGAATAAGAAATACATGTATCTGTCAGAGTATACAGTATTCAGGGCCAGTAACAACGGATGTATAGCACTCTGCAGTACTGTTTGATAGTTTGCACGTGTGTAAAGTGGTATGGGCAAATTAATTACTTTTTTCTTTGTGTGTGACTGCATGAACACAATCAAGCTATGTGCTAGCACTAAGTCATGGCATATTGGGCAGGTGTGAGCTGTGCATGGCAGAGCACGCAGTTCAGCATCATCACCTCCCGACTACAAGAACCACCTGTGTCATGAGTTGGACTGGGACTTCCACAGCCCTAACTAGAAGTCAGGGAGCTACCTGAATGTGAGCCATGTCTGCTGGGTGATCTCTTATCAGAGCTACGTCCAGAACCACAACCCTCATGGCCTACTATGTCTGGGTGCGGACAGTGCGATCACTGACAGAACAGTAACGTAATATGGAATGGCTGTCCATCACAGAAAGTGCACAATCCAGTGTTTTGTTCATTCTGTCTAAGGAGTTGCCCACACAGTTCAAGGAGTCACTCATGTCAGAATCATGGCATTCAGTAGTTGCACCATCTCTTGCGAGACCCGGATGAAATGTTCCTGTGCTTCCACAACAGCACTACAGATATGTCTGGCAGCATCTAATGGCACACTATCTTCAGGAGGTGAATGGACAGCAGGCCTCCTTTCAGCACCCCTACCAGCTCTCCTGTTTGGCAGTACGCCCTCACAATGGCTACTTGACGAGGCAACCAGGTCAGTAACCAAAGTAACCACACTAGCCTGATCAAATATGTCAACCTCAACCTGTCCTGCATCAGAGGTCTCCGGGTCACGATTATGGGTGGGTAGGCATACTAACTGTATCCAAAATATGGGTAGGGGATATGGAAGTCACAGCCTCAGTGTCAGACTGACCCTCTGCACTCCAATACTCTGTCTGTTCATCACCACCATCCTCATCAGAGGCTACCAATACTCCAATATCAGGTGGAAGGAGTTCCACATTGCCACTCTCAGGATCACCTGTGACAACAAGATAAACAAAATAAACAGAAAAATGGAGATATTGACAACATATTTTCCTTATAAATAAAGGTAAGAAAAACTTCATAACAGATGCTAAAGCTACAAAACCTCTACTGCCATATAGACCTGATTCTACATTATATACAGTATTAACAATAAACAAATTTGTGCTTACCATGTGCAAGTGGGCTGGCAGCATGCAACCCAGAAGTGCCTGTATGACAGAAATGGAAAGGAAAGAAGTCTGCTAAGTATCTCCAGGCTCCTTCACTTCTCAGTTTTGGATTCCTGCTACCTTCTGTCTTATCTTGTAACCTACACCTAATTTCTATACCTTATTTATACTACAGTTAGAAATAGCTTGAAATAATATAGTTGTTCTCTGCCAATAGTCCCAATATATGTTTGCTGTGTTTTGCAAGTATCTGTTTCCTTGCTTATTACAATGTATAAAAGTCTCTTTTACTTACTTATACTGTTAATTGATATTTTGCTAAACTTATTGTAGTATACATTACTTTATCATGTAATTGTATTTCGTATTTGTACTGTGGAGCTTTTCTCCCCAGGCCTCCACTGAAAAAAGGGCTATAGCTCATTCGGGCTATCCCGGTCAACAAATGTCAAATAAATAAATAAATCATAATGAAAATGAAACAAAAAAAAGAACAGTCTCCTTCACAATTGCAGATTAAAAAAGGTTCTCGTAAAACAAAGATAGTGAACATAGTGAACAGATGGCTGTCACCCCAAACCCTTAGCAAACTCCACTCTTTCTGTATTTCTGTATGACTGCAGTCTGACTCATACAGTTATTGTGCTCTCTCTCTCTCTCCATATATATATATATATATATATATATATATATATATATATATATATATATATATATAGATATATATATCAGACATTTTAGATATAGGCATATTAAGATATAACAATAACACTTGCTTCTTGCATACCTGGAAGGTCTTCTTGTGACATTCTGTGTCTGATATCCATATCTGTACCAACATCAAGGATTCTCATGGAACGCTGATGAGATATCTTGATCTCTGATAGTGGACAGGAACTCCTCAGTTTCACTTATTGGTGGTTCAGTAGCAGGAACCCCCCCCCCCATATCCACCTGTTCCCAGGTAATTCAAGTGTCCCTACTGTGGGAAGATGTTATCATGTTAGTTGCTAGATCTAGGAGCAGGATCTCCCATGGCCTCCAACTGCATTAAAGTAATTGACTGCCTGCTGCCATATCCTGTCTAGGGCAGATAGGTCATCTCTACCTCTCCCTAACAGAAAAGCTCCATGATGATTTATGGCCTGGATAATGACCTAATTTTCTGCATCACTATATGGTGGCTTACAGGATTCAGATGTATTTTTGGGTGCCATATCCCTGTATGAGAAGAATCAGAAAACAGACCCACATAATTACATATATAATGAACAGACAGGGTGGGTGTGAGCTCAGTTCTCTGTTACTGTATGCAACCAACATACACACACAATATTTCTGCATGTTATGTGCTCATTTATGACTAGACACAAATTAGTCCCTTAGTCCCCAACCCAATCCCCCAGTCCTCTCAATCCTCCAACCCAATCCCCCACTAATCCCCCCTGTCCACTGTTCAACAAAAAAAAATAAGTATATTTTAAACTCCATTATCAGCACAGATCTTATAATACTTGTATATAACACAGGTTTACATTTTGTAATACATTGCTGCATTAGCAATAACAATCATTACATGCATTGCTGCATTAGCAATAACAATTATTACATGCATTGCTGCATTAGCTGCATTAGCAATAACAATTATTACATGCATTGCTGCATTAGCTGCATTAGCAATAACAATTATTACATGCATTGCTGCATTAGCTGCATTAGCAATAACAATTATTACATGCATTGCTGCATTAGCTGCATTAGCAATAACAATCATTACATGCATTGCTGCATTAGCTGCATTAGCAATAACAATTATTACATGCATTGCTGCATTAGCTGCATTAGCAATAACAATCATTACATGCAGCATTAGAAAAGTACCATCAAAATGTTACAACTGCCATCTCCACTGCTGTGGAGTTAAGTCTGGTAGAAATACAAAAACATAACACTTTTTTTGTTTCCTGTTAACACAGATAAAAACATTAGACCTTACTACATACTTACAATCCAACCATCTGCAACATTAGACCTTACTACATACTTACAATACAACCATCTGCAATAAGTGTGAAAAATGACATGCAAAATAAAATAATAATAATGAATTGGCCATATAACATTTCATAGCATATTTGTAGAAACGTAGTCATGGCTATGACAAAAGGCTGGGAGAAAAGTAAATAAATCTAAAATTATACAAATGCTCTTCAAAAGTCACTGCGCTTAACCTTCTAATGTTAAACTAAAAGCATTAACTTAGGAAATAACAACACACGTCGACAATACATTATTGTAGAAATAGATAAATCTCCCAAAGTCTTTGTTTTACTAGCAGTATCTATCTCTATGTTTCAAAACACTCTCCCCAGTATATATATATATATATATATATATATATATATATCAGATATATATATATCATATATGATATATATATATATATATATATATATGCATATATATTATGCTGTTTAATTAGAAACAAGAGTCCACCACCAGTTCTTGGACCAGGTCTACATTCATTCACGATATTATGATTGACTTGGATGCAACTAGAAGACCAGAAGTAATCTTTATGCCTGGTCACAAGAGTTATTGTATTAGGGTTTTCTGTAGACAACCATGCCTCTAGAGAGGCTGTTTGTTGTTTACACAGCAGCATTAATGCATTTGCTTTGTAAAAAGGTGTGACATTTTCTGACAGTCTTGTTAGAGATGGGATAGTTTGGGAGATACTGGGTGAGACTGGATATTGTAGGATTTATTGATTGTTGAAGAGTGCTATGATTGGTTTGGATATTTTCAGATTAGAGTAGTTTCAGCTGAAGTTAAAATAATGTAGAACAGTGATATTTCTTAAAGGTAGCAATGAATATACTTTGTTGAAGTAGATGAGTTTGTATAAGGAATTGTTTTCTTTTTTTTTTAAGTAAGCAGCTTAGCGTATGACTGGAATTTGAACTGAATTTGCAGGGGAATGTTAGTTGTGTTATATGTTATGGATTATGAAGTTAAGTCAGAGTTTGAAGGAAGGTCGCCTAATAGGAGGAGCCAACAAGTGAGGAGGAGAGGAGGAAAATAACTGAATATGATAGGTAAAGCCTGAGTAAGCACATGACAACTACTAAAAAAGCTTGAACAGTATGTTGTGTGGGTTGAAAAAGAGGGTAAGGTGGTCTGAATGGGAGGGTATTAACCTAGCAGTATGTTGAAAAACTGAAAAGAATCTGGTAGAATGAGGGAAAAGATCAAGTTGACATCCACTATGTTTAAGAGGAAGGAAATGAAAAGGGAAAAAGAGAGAGTTGGGTTAAAGAGAAGATACCAGAAATGGAGGGAGTGAACTAACTGGCACTAAAGCTGAAAAGAAAAAATGGAAATCAGCTAGAAAATGTTTCAATAATCGTAATCTTATAGAGGAAAATGGTGTGATTAGGATGGGAAGTAGAGAGAGTGAGCTTTAGAGGGAAGATGCACAGGAAGGAGAGAATGACTGAAAGGAGATATAGTGTATTATATAACAACCTCCCCCGCATTAATATTCCAAAACGTGCACACTGATTGGTCAGCATGCGTGTTGTAAATCATTTTTATAGTAATGGAAAAAGGTCCGGTCGCCCAGACTTTTTCCATTAGTATAACTCTTTTTTTGTTTTTTTGGGATTTTTTACAGCAACGGAGAACACAAGATCTCCATTGCTTGTTACAACCTGCCTTGCCATGTTAAACGAGTTTATCATGGCGAGACAGCTTTAAAAAAAGCAACAGAGAATCTCTGTTGCTTTTTTTAAAGTTGTCTCGCTATGTTAAACCCATTTAACATAACGAGACACTTTAAAAAGCAATGGAGATTTTGCTTTCTCTATTGCTTTTTTCAAAAGTGTCTCGTTATGTTAAATGGGTTTAACCTAGTGAGACAGCTTTAAAAAAAGCAACGGAGGTTCTCCGTTGCTTTTTTTAAAGCTGTCTCGCTATGTTAAACTCGTTTAACATAGCGAGACAAGCTGTAAAAAGCAACAGAGATCTTGCTTTCTCCATTGCTTTTGCCCACAGCTCTGATGTACTCCATAAATATACGCATGCGCAGTACATCAGAACTGCCGCAGATTACCCAGACAGCTGCGGAAGGGCAGCAAGGAGGCATTATACAATGCCATTATTTAATAAAAGTAATTATTTTTTTTCTTAAATAATGTCATTGTATAATAGCAATAACCCACTTCTGGGTGTGGGTAATGCTGGATTTACCCACGGTTGGCTTTGTTTGGCCACTCGAGCTTCACCCTCATGACCAAACCACACCAACCATGGGTAAATCCAGCATTACCCACACCCAGGCGTGGGTTATTGCTATATTATACAACAACCCCCCATTAAATATTCAAAAACATGCACGCTGATTGGTCAGCATGCATGTTGTAAATCAGAGTTATAGTAATGGAAAAAGGTCCAGTTGCCCGGACAGAGATTCTCCAAAGCAATGGATATTCTCCATTTAAGAAAAGTAATTATATAATATAGTATAGCTTATCTTCCACTTAGGCTGTAAGTTGGGTAAGGAGGCAGGGCTGGAACACTATCACTTAGGCTGCAAAGAATAGATAGGTTACAATGTGCAATATGATAGCTTATCCGACACTTAGGGTATAAATTGGGAAAGGAGAAAAGAACTGAAGCAGCATTATGGTCACTTAGGCTGCAAGGAAAAGATGGTCATGTTGAATGTGAAGTAAATGGCTAAAAGGTCTGTAGCAGCCTAACTTCCACCTAAACTGCAAGGAAAGATAGTAACAAATGAAGAGATAGATGCATTGAGTGTTGAATAAAGAGAAGGGTTATCCTATCTCCCACCTAAGCTGAGAAGGAGAGGGATTCAGGGACATAGGGGGACAGAGAGGATGTTGAAAACACATAAAAAATTAATTTTAAGAAGAGTGTAGATGTTTGTCAGGTTGAGGAGTGAGGTCTAAAGGAACATTAGACAAGCACAAAGTGTGTCACCATTGAGCTGTTACTCACAAATTCCAGAACCACTGGTCATCACATGATTCACTTATTAAAACTATTTATTTCTTTATCTTATTTTATTTATTTATTTATTATTTTTTTTATCTTTTGTTGACCAGGTTAATCCCATTAGGTTAGTAGCATCTTTTCAGACCAGATGTGAGGAGGTATTTATACTAATAGTGGTAATATATGGCAATAGCACAGAGGAACTTCCCCAACTCATCATTGTTGTAAGTGGGACCCATTTTAGAGGAGCACTTCCTGTTTCTGTTCCAGGTGCAGAGGTGGCCTAGATAAACAGGGAGGCAGATTGGTGAAAGAAATAAAGGAGAAAGCAAACATTGAGACTGGGGATTGTGTGCAGGATTCTGAAGAAATATTTCAAAGACACCTGCTTGATGGAGATGAGTCAGCAAATGATGGCTGTATAATTAAAACCCTCCAATCAAGAGGGTTAGAAGCTGATATACTTAAAGAAATGGTGGTGCAGAGTGAGCCAGAAAATGAATGTGATGTTTCTCGGGGAGACATTATGGAAAAAATACAAAAGGAGGATGGAGGGACAATCCTGAAGAATGGTGGTGAGATGGAAAAGAAAACATATGCAGAGAAACTAAAAGAAGGCAAAGGTGGAGTAACTGAAAAGAAGGCAGAAAAAAATGAAAAACAGAAGTACATGGTAAGGATTCAAAGTAAAGAAGACAAAGAAATGGACACGTATGAAGTGTTGGACAGTTTAATAGTTCCTTTAGGTGTAAAAGCACATGAAGTAAGAGTATTTATTCTTATTAACAGAGACATTCTGTGGGCGGCCATGGTGGTGCAGCGGTTAGCGTTGCTGCCTCACAGCAAGAGGTTCTCTGGTTCAATTCTCGGCTGGGGTACCTTCTGTGCGGAGTCTGCATGTCCTCGCTGTGGTCATGTGGGTTTCCTCCGGGTGCTCTGGTTTTCTCCCACATCCCAAAGACATGCTGTAGGTGGATTGAACACTCTAAATTGGCCATAGGTGTGAGTGTGTGCATGTGTGTACCTTCTGTGGAAGGTTGGGTGCTGGGCTGGCAACTCGACACCGTAAAACTCCACTGCCAATCATGAGCGGACAGGTGATCTGCTGTGGCGTCCCCTAACCAGGAAATGCCAAAAGAAGAAGAAGAACAAAGAGACATTCTCTGACATTATATTTCAGACTGTTTTTTCAATGGAAAATTTTCTTGGAGAATATGTAAAAAGGAAAGACTGCAACCCATGGAATGTTTATGTGATAAAAGGACTGAACAGGGAAACAAAAAGAATATTCATGTACAATTCTGAACAGAGGTAGAAAGACAGACATTGAAAGGGACATTTGAAAGCTTTATGTAAAGATGCACTGGACATTGCAAATGTGTATGACAAAGGAGGTTTATGGATGGTGGCTGGGATTGTAATATTGTGTTAAAAATAGAAAGAAAAAATATATACATATACTAGTCTTGGTAAATGTGGAGGGGAACTGGAGTGGACACCTAAAACATGTTACTTTTTTTTGGAAAAGTGGACATTTGATAAGTAATTGACAAAAAAATGTCGTATTTGTGGAGAAGGATATGATAGAAAAAATGTGCATTGAAATGTTATAAATGTAGCAAAATTGGACATTTATGGATGGATTGCAAAAATGAAAATAAGAATAAGGAAAAGAAAAAGGAAAGAGAAGAAAATGAACAAAGAGAGCAACTTTTTATAAGTAGTAGAAATATAAGAAAAATAGATGAGAAAAACTAATAAAGAGGACAAAGAAGAAGGTTCTGAAATAAGTGATGAAGAAGACATAAATTGGTAGGTAGTAAAAGAAAAAAAAGAATTCTATTGGTAAAAGGGTAGGAGACAGGAAAATAAAATTTAAAGGGATAAGTACAAAAGAAAAAAAAAAGGAAATGGATGAAAAAGATTATATACAGCTAAAGACTAGATAAGGACTCACTCTGCAAATAAAGACCATACAATTTGTTCATTAAAGGAACAAAGCTATAACATGGCTAAGCTTATAAAGGCCCTAGGGCCAATACTTTAGTTACCTCCTATGAACCTATGAACCTATATTGACAACACACCTCTAAGAGTTAATCCAGTAGTAAAGGACTTGGAGACACACATAGTAATATAGCCTTTGACCATCATGTATCTACAGTAGTGAGAACATCATTCTATGTTGTGCAACTTATAAACAAAGGTATGGCATCTAGGTCCAAGGAAGTCAATTTTCCACTGCATTTGGCATGTGATAGTCTGTCCCAAAACATCTTTACCAGATTGTCTTCTGCTTTTCTGCACATGTGCCTGAACCACCATAATCGAATCTCTTTGACCTTTCTGCAACTGGAGCTACTTGACTTCATTCTTATGTCCTCATTTCTTTGTCTGTCCCAAAGTGTGCATCCTACCACCCATCCCAGGCACATCAACTCTAGCTTCCTCAGTGTTTAGTACACAGATTTCTGTAACATACAGTAGTACTGGTTACACCATTGTTGTGTACCCCTTACTTTTCAGCTTCTTTTGCATTCTTCTGTAATACACTGCACCTGACATTCTATGCCAGTTGGCTGCAACCCCTCGGATTCTAGGTTTGACCTCTTCATTCAGGCTTCCCTTCTCCTCAAACATCTCTCCCAGATACTTGAAGCTGTTAACCTGTTCCACAATTTTCCCTTTGATCTCAGTTCTCATCTTCTTCTGATTTTCCCCATTTGCTGCTTTTATAAATGTCTTATCTGTAATCATTTTAATCCCATATGCCTTAAGTTTTGCATTCCATTCCCCTATCCTTTGCTGAAGTTCTTGCTCTGAGTCTGTCTGTAATGCCACATTGTCTCATACAACAGCTATGTTAATCAGTCCCCTCTGGCCTGAATTCCTAATGCAGTCCATCACCAGTATGAACTGCAGTGCGCTCAGAGCTGAAGTCTGAGGCATACCCACTCCCACTGGGAAACCTTTTGTGTGACCGAACACTGTTTGAACTTGAGTCATTGGGTCCTTGTACATAGCTTGCGCTAAGTCTGGGAATTTGAACCACCACACAATTACCCAAATCAGCTTTCTTTAGACTTTATCTTATGGTTTTTCCAAATTTTGGAACACCCATTTGGACTCTTTCCTCATTTTTAGATTCTTGTCAAGAATTTGTCAGACTGCAAACATCAGGTCAGTTGTGCTACATCCTGATCTGAATCCAAACTGCTCATCTCCCACTTTACTTTTTTCTGCTCTGTGTATTCACATATAAATCACTATCTCCAAAAATTTCATGCAAAGTGACACAAGTTTGATACCTCTGTACTGCGCACAGTTTTGAATGGCCCATTTTTTCTTGAACATTGGCATATGCTTATTCTCCAGTCATCTGGGAAACACCTTTCTCTCCATATTGTTATGAGTACCCTCACGAGTCATTTATCCCTATTTCTCCCAAACTCTTTATCATTTATGTTCCAAACTTATCTAAGCTTGCTGCTTCAACAGACTTCTCTGTTCTCTGTTCAGTTTGTAAAAGCCAGTAGTAAAACCAGCCTTTGCAATACCTCTGATATCGACTTCATCCAGCTTTTCAAATAAAGCAATAGGTGGAAGAAAGGGTTGGTTTATAGTACTACTTTGCTGCAAATCACTATAGGATGCATTTCTACCTCATCGTTAAACAATACTAATAAATTCAATTTTCTTGCAAATGTTTTTAGTTCAGTAACCAAATTTACAATGTCCATTCTTGTTGAAGGAGCAAAGGTAAATCCCTTCTGAAAAAAAATCATGAGTAATGTAATGTAATATTATATCAATATTGTTGTAATTAAAAATGTAATGACTGTTGAAATGTTGTACAGTACCTAAAATATCACATGAAGTCATCTCACTCCCCTCCTCCCCCATCCTGTCCTTCCCCTCTGGTATCTTTGATCAGAGTGGTGTTACTAGTAATATGTCTTTTATTGCAACTGCTCCTCTATTCTTATACTTCTCCTAATGATGGGCCGATCTGTACAGTAGAAGGCGATAGTCCAAAAAGTTAACGTCACTGTTGCTACTGTTACTTGTCTTTGCAGACTCGTCTGTATCTCCAGTATTACTGGTCTGCCCATCCCATCCACCATGTACCACATTACCTTTAGGGTGTGAACATGCTACCCAATTATCATACATTTCTTTGTCATGAAGAAACTTCTTTTCTTTACATCACTTTACCTCAATGCACTTAGCATCAGTTTTTAAAGATCTTTAAATTGCTCCTCGTAGGCACTAAATGCAAGATATGGAATAATTCCTTGTGAAATGACTTCATTCCTACTTCAAGTTTAGTCAGCTTTCTGCCATTATCCTTAATCTCATAAAATCAAGAGCAGTCTTATGAAAAAGCTCACCTTCTCATGTAATAATGGATGCTGTCTTAAGCCAGTTTGGAAGCCTTCATTGCCTAAGGCTCTGGAGTACCCTTCCAGCTGTTATGGACTCACAAGCAAAACACACACATACTATCCAGCTGCATTTTGACAGCCACTATCAAGTCATTATACTCCTAAATAGAAACTGCACCATCCAAAGAAACAGTTTTGTTCAACCAATTAATTAAAGGTGTGCAGTCATTCTTTCCATCTAATCTTCCATCAGTAATATTATTATTATTTTTGACCACACCTTCATGTTGCTTATTTCCAAACTGGAAATAGAACTGAAACCAGTGAGTTCTTTATTCCCTATAGATGCCTCTGTTTGTTGTTCCTCCACTACAACAGGAGAAACAGATTCCTTCACTGCATCAGAACCGGACAAATCACTTCTGTTCATTCATACAGATCTGGCCTCAGTTTTTTTGCAATGACTGTGTTACCTAATGAACAAAACAGTCAAGTCACTTGGTAAGACACCAGAGGTCAACCTAATGACAGCCAGCTCATCTTTCTCATGGAAATCATCATAAAATAAGTCCTGCAGTGACATACCCAAGTGGAAAAAATAGAATAAAAACTAATAACCAAATCTTTCAAAACTAGCACTAAAAACTCACACCAAAACTGAAAAGAATGCCAGTGGGTGTGTTGACCAAAACTAATCTATCGAGTTTAGTGCTTTTGTTCAATACACTAATGAACTTCATCAGAACTAAAACACTCAAAATCAATAAAGCACATTTAAAAGTACCACTCTTATTCACTTGATTCCAAGTGACCTACCAAACAACATAATCTAATAAAATGTAAACCTTCTTTAAACTAACATAAAACCATTTGCATAACTACAAAGTAACATTTAGATTACACTATTAAATAAAAATATACAAAATTTCATCCTTCCAACACAATTACTATAACCATTTAAATAAAATATAGTTCTGATGGAGTTCATTAGTATATCGAATGTAAGTGCTAAACTCAATAAATGAAAATGGTACTGTGACAGACATTTTGTTTAGAACAAAATAATACTTCCAATGGGATTTAAAGTGGTGGATGTCCATTCATTTATTCACTTAGGCAAAGATGTTTAGTGACTTTAAATTTATTGTGATGCATATGAAAAAAAAAAAAAAATATCACTGGATTTTTTTTTTCGGGCATAGATAGCATATGTTTAAATTATACAATTTAGCTATGATGTGATATTGTAACAAAATGCTGACACTGTTTTATAGGAAAAGTGTAAAAAGTTAAAAGTGTTTAAAAAGCAAAAGATGACAGGAGTATTTGAAATGGGGGATGGGAGTGTGAAATCATTTTAAAAACTATGAATGAAAAAATATTGCATTGCAAGGTAGAGAAAAGCATGTTTTTAAAGTGATAATACTCACCTAATTAATGAATGTTGCAAAACCAAGTGCCAGCATTGTGGGAGAAAAGGTCATTAAATGTAATAGTATAAGGAGGAGTGTAGAATTTGTAAAAAAGTGGGGTATTTCTGTTTTGAATGTGATATTAATGAGGATAATATGGAGCTAGAAAATGAGAGGGTTTGAGGTTTTAATAACTAAGGAATGAATAGAGGATGTTATGCTGAGGAAGAAGGGGTAAAATATGTAGAAGAAGGAATAGAATATGTACAGATAGAATTAAAAAAAAACGTTAGTGAAACAAATTTGGGATTTTGAAAGCAGAATCAGAATCTGAATGAAGACGTTGAACAGTGAGAGAAAAGAGAGTATATAAGAAATGCTCTATTGGGGAAAGAGTGAAGGACAAAAAGATGGAAAGGAAAATAAAACATTTCCAATATAAATTTAAAAGAAAGGTGAATGTCAAGATTCAGTCAGTTAAAGCAAACCACCAACCTTTGCCAGAACCCGCGTCCACAAAAATAAATCCAGCAGAAATAAATCAAGCAGAAAAAAAAAACGAACAAAAGGACCCATGGACAGCCAAATAATCCAGTATTGTAAAATCAGTTGCATTTATTCAAAGTTTATGAGCACTTTCGCTGTTAGACTGCTTCTTCAGATGTAGTTCAACAAACAGATGAAACCTATTAAATACACTAACCTTCACAAAACTAATTAGTCACATGACCAATTAAACAGTCTTTAAACACATACATACATAAAAACCTCTATATAACAAATCTATATACATCTATTGGATTAAAGGACAGTTTTTTCCAATTGTTAGTTTCTATTTATAGCAAAAGTCAGGTTACGATTCTGGTGAATGATGTGTGTAAATATTATGAATATTATGAATATTTGTGTAGATTTGAAAATAAATTATGCAAATCCCCTAGTCTTTTTTGACAAGTACCTGGGGATCCTTTATATCCACATGAGCTACCGCCAGCTCAATCAAATGGTATCTTGGTTTAACATCTCATCAGAAGGCTGGCATACTTAAAGAGTACATAACCTTTACTGCTGCACTGCTCTGGCAGCAATCATAAGAACAGAACCCACATCCTCCTGCTCTTCCAGCACAAAGGTGCTACCTGCTGAGCCACTGACAACTAAGTCAGTAAGATGTAAGATTACTTAAAGATATACAGCATTATATACAGCATCAGTTCTATCATAATAAACTGGCCCCTGGATTCTCAAAAGCTTGCACGGTGTGCATTATTAGTGTAAGAGGTAATTTTGCCAATATGGCGGCCGAGCAATCCACGTACTTGCCCGTTTGATGTACGTGAGCACTCTAGCCCTAGTGCTGCACATTCCCAGCCACTGTATGCAAATTACATCATTTGCAGGTGAAAACCATGTAAATGAGGTAAATCTGCCATCCAGGAAGCCGGAATCAGGGCATGCAGGACTAGCGTAATATGCAGAAATGTACCTGGTTAGTAACCAAGTACAGATCTGCAAAATCCAAAACGGGGACATGACAGCACCAAATTAAGGCAGCATATTATTGAGGAAGCATGCCAATGGCCAAGTATAAGGCCATTGGCATTGTAAACAATGCAAAATGTACAAAACACTTTTATGATATGTCCACTGATCATGGCTGTCGAAACATAGGGCAGCAGGGCGCAAATGGGAACGGTGGGGAAACAAGAAAATAAACCTACAAAAAGCATTCTAACTAAAACCAGTATTCTGCCATGCAATTCAATGACAGGCACAAGACAACCTGGCCAGTGAATAGTGGTTGCTAAGGGGGGAGACACAGTGTGACACATGTAACTATTCATGGTATTTCTAATCAAATTGATGTTACGCCCTTATGTAATATGTGAATCTATTCAGTATTAATGTAATTATTCAGTAACTATGTGACCATTAAGTAACTTTAATTAGTGGAACAAGAAAAGTACAAACATTAGCAGGCAATCCTATGCAAATGAGGGGAAGGATAGTGAATCCCAGATTTCCCCAGCATGTGAGGCAAGTCCAAACAGTGTGAGAATATGAATAGCTGAGTGCAAGACTAGGAGGCAGTTGACATCATGGGTGGGTGTGTCAGGCATACTGTAAGCGGATTGGAGCCCTGTGGCTTGGGTATGCCCCTAGCTCAGCACAGCCAAGCTAAAGGGTGTGTCTAAACCTGCCTAATACTTTTTACAAGGTGTAAGCGGTGTGTGTGCACGCTATGCACTGGGAGTTACAGGAAGAAAAAAGAAGTTAAACCAGGAAACAGCAGCAGTGTGAACATCTGAGTACTCTGTTTGTGTGGCGCGGCCCCGGGCCCAAACAGAAGGGCAATGGGAAGGGAAATCAGCAGTAGGAAGGTATTCAAGGAGAATTAGCATATCTGGCAGGTGAAAGGTATCAGAAGCAGCCAATTACACAGGCTGCAGCCCAACCCAGACCACTACTATAAACTAAGCAAACACCTTCCCCACTGGTTTTTCCCACACTCTACACCAACGGTGTATACAAGTGGGGAAATTTTAACAAACAAACCTACAAAATGAGAAGGGCTGCAGCAGGTAACATAGAACAACATGTGCAAGAGGCTGAGGGTGGTGAGGATGTGCATGCTGCCAAACACCCCACAGTGAGGAGACGGAGAAGAGTGTACAGACCCAGGGTAACCTACCAGGGGCTACATGAGCTGGAGATAGTGGAGCGCTATAGAGTGGACAGAGACCTCCTACAGCAAGTAGTTGAGCTGTGCTGGCCACACCTGACACACCAAACTGACCAAAGAGGAACCCATCCTAGTGGATACCAAGGTATGTGTAGGCCTAGGTATACTAGCCACAGGTACCTCCCAAAGCACAACTGGGGATAACATGGGGATCTCACAGGCATCAGCATCCAGAGTATTCCACCATTTCCTGGATGCCATGGCAACACATGCCAGTGAGTATGTATATTTCCTCAACACTCATGAGGTGTTGACCAGCAATATGCGTCTCTTCCACCAAATAGCAGAATACCCTGGGGTAGTGGGTGCTATAGACTGCACACACATACACATCAAAGCACCACGAAGTGAGCAGGGTACTGCCTACATCAACTGCAGAGGCATCTCCTCCATCAACTGCCAGGTCATATGTGATGCCAGGGCATTATAATGAATTTGTGTGCTGGCTGCCCTGGAAGCTGTGACGATTCCCACATATGGCATCTGACACAGCTGTACCAGACATTTGCCAATGGGGACATCCCCTACGGACACCTAGTGAGGGATACTGGGTACACACTGGAGCCGTGGCCGATGAAATCCATCAGAAATGCACACACACCTGAACAACGCTATAATGAGGCACACACACAGGCCAGACACATAATAGAGCATGTGTTTGGGATGCTCAGGTCACAATTCCGGTGACTGGACACATCCAGTGGAGCCTTGCAGTATTCACCAGCGACATGTACCCAAATTGTGATGGTATGTGTGATGCTACACAATATGATCCTGTGGAAACAGCTGCAGTAGGAACAACATGGGGCAGGGCCACACAGCTCCCCACCAATGCCAATGCCTGCACAGGTACAAAGTAACCCAGAGGAGGAAGAACCTGAGCCTGCCCCAGTAGGCAGAAGGAGGAGTGCCCAGTATGCCCTGGCCTTGGCAAAGAGGCAACGCATAGCACATGCACTGACACAGTAGGGTCCCAGGGAATGACACCTCTGTCTGACTTGCACATACAGTAAAAGGGATGCCAAACATTACACCATCTGTGCTCAACCATGTATAAGGAGTGTACTATGTGCATCTGACATAGGCAGGCCTCCTGCATGATCCGCAAGCCTGGCACACCTACAAGGTAAGTCAATCAACCTACCAATTGCCAAATGGAGTAGAATGTGTTGTCACCTGTACCTATGGTATGGATGTGAGCATGCAAGGGAACTAGGTGGCCGAATGTTATGACAGCAGACAGTAGACACCCATAGTGGCACCCCAACATGTGTAACACATACTGGAGTCACCATAGTAGCCAGTACTACACAGGGAGAGAGAAGCAACTGCAGGAAATGTGCTGTGTGAAATGTGTGTCCATATGACCCACACATGCCAGTCAGGATTGTTCACATACCCAACAACAGTCACAGCCAGCAGGACAGGTGGACACAAACCCAAACAGGGCCTGTGCCATGGCCACAGAATGATGGCTAGGGTTAACCCCACCCCCAGGAGGCCTACACAGACAGATCACAGCAAAGCAGGCAGTGGGATGCCAGTTCTGAAGGGTAGGACATCTGACAATAATATGTAGGGCGCCCAAAGCCACGATCTGTAGTATACTGGTATGCCTCTACACAGCATGATAGTTAGCAATACAGAATGAAATGGAGTACATGACATACCAGTACAGTCATAGCAAATGTGTACAAGTGTCACTTGTGACCCCCATCCTACATAGCAATGTAATGACAGTCAGGTGCGCCCCCCTCATGTAGACATGTGGAAACAGTCAGTTGTGCCCCTACCCCCACACTAGCATAGAAAGATAGTAACAGTCAGGTGTCCCCCACCAATCCTGCATAGAAATGTAGTAACATGCATGAGTAGGTATAATATGAGTGGATCAGAGATGCCCAGAGGTGCCCAAGGTAGCAGGATAGGTTGTAGCATGTCCACAATATGCAGGTCTGTGTGTGGCAAGATGGAGTGTGTTTCATATTGTGTGAGTGTGGTCAGTATGTATGTATGCATGTAGAGGTAAGACCTGGTGGCCATAGCCCAGTACTGCTGATGACAGGGACAAGCCCACACAACTGCAGTGCCAAGGACAATCCACACCGGCATACCACCTGCTAGCAGTAAGCCAATGTAAATGTATGGTGGTAATATGTGTCACCATCTGAAAGACTGACATGGCATGGCTGTTGGGCTACATTTACAAGCAGTACACCATGGAAAGTACCCCAGACATACAGTATACATTGTATCACTGTGAAATGGAGACACCCTTGGAATTGTACATACAGGTATGCATCACAGCAACTGTTCCTGTAGTAGGGGATACCAGTGATGTCCGGCCGAACACCTCCAGATCACAAAGGAGGTAGGACCGATGTATTGGGAAACAGCTGGTGTACCTGCACATGCCTGCATGCCAGGAATGCTCCATGCATATCTGTTTGTCAGATGCAAGTACTATCCATAGCACACATGCACCCAGCCCATGCACACAACACCCACGGGTACCTCTCTGGCCATATCCCTGCTGTGGGGAAAGGGTACAGTATGACCCCTCCTGTACATGGCAATAGTGGAAGACTGCAGCATGCACTGCAAATGTCTCTAGCTGTACATAGCACCCTGCCAGCATCCACACCACCTGAGCAAGACTGATAGAAGGAATTTGTATGAACACCTATCACACCTACCCTGTCACCCCAGGGGAATATACTGTCTGGCAGTCTGCGACTGTAGGCCAGACAGAATGCAATGGCCTGCCACATGTTGCCCGCAGCAACACCTAATGCCCCACAGGCCTCTGCCAAAGATCTGTGTCTCACGCGTACTGCCAATACATGTGAAGTCATGGACACCCAAATAACAACATAACATGCTCCACATAAGCCATATGCAAGGCCATGTGGGCAAACCACAGTAACATGTCCACCATGTCCCACTGCATGAACTGTGGACCAACACTAACACACACCTGTGATGGGGTGATACTCCTAGTGAAAGTATCAGAGAATGTATGCATAATGTTTGGAAGAGGTTAGAATAACAGAGGGGTGCATGGGCAGCATGGAATGTGCAGGGTCTGACTCCAAGCTGTGTGCTCACACTATCCCTGGCTGCAAACACATAAATGGGTGGCTACACACCTGCCTGTACACCACAATATAGTTAATGTCCTGACCCATGGCCCCTGCCTCTGCCTGAATCTGTACAGCTGTGAGGCATTGCCGCAGCAAGATAAGCCCAGACTGTTTGTCAATGGGTGTACAAGTATGGGATCCTCAACAGCACTCTACCAAGGTGCTGAACTGGATACACAGACCCAGCAGCAGGTGTCTGCAGCACCCCCTCCAGAATGGCATAACTTACCATGAATACGTAGATGTCTGCCCACAATACTAGACACAGCTGCAGTCACCCATGTCCCCCAAGACAGCACTGTGAGCAAGAATGTCCACCTGGCAGTACATGGAGACAGAAAACATCACTGTGTACAACAGTACACATGTCTGAATATCTCTGCTAACAGTGATACCATGTGGCTGAAGCAGCACAGACACAATTACCTACAGTACACACTATCCCCTGTACAGTTTGTCTCCATATTGCCAAATGAACATCGTATACCCAGCAGAAACACCTTGCTACCTGTAGGTGTACAACACAAAGGTCTGCACTGGAGTACAAATTACCTAGTATTGATCCACACATTCTCTACAGACGGGCATACTGGGCATGCTCACACACTTAGAGAAACGAAGGCAATGTCAGCCAGCAACATACTGAAAGGTCATATAGGCATGCTCACACACGTAAACAAAAGAAAGCCATGTGAGCAAACAACAGTGGACCAGACAAATCTGGCAGTCGCAGATGTTAGTGCAGACACACCTTAGTATGCACCACCCATGCTTTGCACACACAGTGGATAGGAATACATGCATATATCCAAGAACAATACACAATAATATGCCAAACGTACATGTACATAGATGTGTGGGAGAGAGTGACTGTGACAAGGAGCCAACCATTATGATGCTTGTCCCACCCAGCACACAGCCAAATGACTACAGCCACATGATGCTCAGATGTCACTCACTGTAGACATTAGCCACCGGTATCTGTCAGCATTATGAACTATGTGGTGGACGTGCTAGCTGTGCAACAGGACTGTTATTGTGGAATATAACCCTGCATGTGCCCACATGTGGTATGTCAACCTTTAGATGAATAGGTTATGGACCAGGCACACACACTGCCCTCCCCATAGTCCTGCTATGACAAATGTGCTGAGGTCTACTACTTTGAAATGCACCCTTGGGAAAAGTGTAGCCCAGTAGTCTCCATAGCATGCCCCATAACTGCATACTGCTGTAGTGTGATAAAGTAGATAGGTAGGTGTTTTAACCTCTGACGTGGCAAGTGTGCATGTGTGCGTGTGTGTGTGTGTGTGTGTGTGTGTGTGTGTGTGTGTGTGTGTGTGTGTGTGTGTGTGTGTCTGTCTGCGTAGAGAGCAATGCATTTTATGGTAGCCACACTCCTTACAAATCCCATACTCGACTTTGGCAAGGCTGCTGATGTCACCCACTCAGAAATACACCTCCAGGAAGGTTGTAGCCCAGTAATCTCCATAGCGCATCTTGTAACTGTGTACTGCTGTAGAATGATAAGGCACCTAGGCAGGTGTTCTAACCCCAGACATGGTGTGTGTGTGTGTGTGTGTGTGTGTGTGTGTGTGTGTGTGTGTGTGTGTGTGTGTGTGTGTGTGTGTGTGTGTGTGTGTGTGTGTGTGTGTGTGTCAGTCTCTGTCTGTGTAGAGAGCAATGCATTTTTGTGTAGCCACACAAATTACAATACCCATACTCGACTTTGGCAAGGCTGCTAATGTCACCCACCAAGAAGTACACCTCCGGGAAGATAGTAGCCAAGTAATCTCTGTAGCATGTCCTGTAACTGCGTACTTCTGTAGAGTGATAAGGTAGCTAGGTAGGTGTTCTAACCCCAGACGTGGCAAGTGTGTGTGTGTCTGTCAGTCTCTGTCTGTGTAGAGTGTAATGCATTTTTGTGTAGCCACATGAATTACAATGCCCATACTCGACTTTGGCAAGGCTGCTGATGTCACCCACCCAGAAATACATCTCCGGGAAGGTTGTAGCCTAGTAATCTCCATAATGCGTCCATAACTGCATACTGCTGTAGAGTGATAAGGTAGCTAGGTAGGTGTTCTAGCCCAAGACATGGCAAGTGTGTGTGTGTGTGTGTGTGTGTGTGTGTGTGTGTGTGTGTGTGTGTGTGTGTGTGTGTGTGTTAGTGTGTGTGTCTGTGTAGAGAGCAATGCATTTTGTGTAGCCACACAAATTACAATGCCTATACTCAACTTTGGCAAGGCTGCTGATGTCACCCACCCAGTAATACACCTCCGGGAAGGTTGTAGCCCAGTAATCTCTGTGGCATGGCCTGTAACTGTGTGCCGCTGGAGTGTGATTTAAAACTGTGGCAGGGTTCCGTCCCCATCCATGCCAGTTCTGGATGTTTTGTGTGTGTCCATGTCTGTATACAGAGCAATGCATTATATGCTAGTCACACCTAGTACATTCCACATGGCCCACTTTGGCAATCCAGCTGATGTCATTCATTGTGAAATACAGCTGTGAGGAAGGAGTTCCCTAGTAATCCCCGTGGTGCATCCTATAACAGCTCTATGCTGTAATGTGGTATACACCTCTGTCAGGGGTTCTATACCCACACATGTTGGTCATTGATGTTTTGTTTGTGTCACACTGTCTGTGTTGGAAGCAATGCATTTTAGGGTAGTCACCCGCAGTACATTTCAAATGGACTACTTTGGCAATCCTGCTGATGTCAGTCAATGTGGAATAGACCCTTGGGGAAGGAGTCTATCTGTAATCTGAGTGGCACGTACTATAACTGTGTACCGCTGAGGTGTAATAAATTAGTTAGGTAGGGGTTCTACTCCCAGATACGACAGGTGTGCATGTGTGTGTGTGTGTGTGTGTGTGTGTGTGTGTGTGTGTGTGTGTGTGTGTGTGCGCATCTCGTATCATGTGTAGAGGTGGTTGTGAGCCTGTGGCCAATGTGGAGTGCATTTTGCATATGTCTTATATGGCGGCTCTACTATATAGTGCAATGTCCACTGTACAGGGATAACAAATGTGAAATAGCTGAGAGGCTGGGGTGCAAAGACATACCCATACATGTGACATTAAGGCCAGGCAATCACATTTAGCAACCCCAGTGTTACCCAGAGCACACTCTCAACACATGTCACATACACACACACTCACATGCCTAGGCAACAGCCAATATGTGGGTAGTACACTGCATATTGGCCATTGATAGTAACCATGGAGTGATAACAGTGGGCTACAGAGGGCATGCCCCCTGTCCATCTGTCCAATATGCACGTACATGCTGACAGTGCACCTCCCCCATGTTCTCCAATGGACACCTGCACCACCTGTGGTGCCATCACATGTGTCCCACAATGGACATACCATGCTTGACAGCATGTCCTCTATATGCAGTTGACACTGACACCAGGGAATGCTGTCAGCATATTATCAATGTAGATGCAGATAAACCTGATGCCCATTACCGGCCCCTGCCACAGGGGACAAGGCTGGCATATATGATGGATATCTGTGTGCACAACATGGGCCACATGCCCCAAGTACAGATCCACATGCCATTGTACATGCATGTTGAAGGTTTCCACATCCCAGACGCCATCCATGTCATGGGGTAAGGAACACATACATGGCAAGTGATGCAAAGCATTGACCACATACAATAGTCACCCAGGTGACTGGATGGGGTTTACAATACCCACCTGTGTGGGTAAGAGCAGAAACCACAGCCCTGGGACACAATGCTGACCATTGTTGTGTGGTCTGATGCCAAGTGATACTCATCACCTACCCTTGTACATCCTGCTGCCACAGTCGACCACCACACACCAGTGCAGACATGCACCCATGTATGTCAGTACTGGCACCCTGTGTGTTTGTGTGTTATATGGTGCATATATTTACAGCCACACTCACTACAACCCCCTTGCACATACAGAGGCATGCTGTCAGATGTCAGACACCTCCTCATACCCTTTGCCCATACCACGTCCGTATGACCTGCATGGTGCATGTTGTACCTGCGCAGTGATGTGTTGTGGCAATCTCGCTACTGATGTGCTGTACCCCTGGCCCTGCCAAGTGTGTTGATGTGTGCGTGTCCATGTGAGAGTGTGGCTGTGTAGACACTGGCACCTGTTCATGCTGACAGGCATGTGTACGTCACCTACTGTATAGCTACTGTATCCTTGTTGCAGATGTCACGCACCATCACAGATATGTTCTGAGGGCTCCACAACAGGTAACCCATGTGGCACATCCAATAACTGCATCAAACTGTGGACGCAGTACATAGTTGTCAGGGGTTTGATACCCTCTGCTGGTAGGTGTGTGACACAAACAAGCTGCGATTTTACTCCACCACTCCTCCCTGACATGTCGTTGCCTCTGACTGCCTCTCCCACTCCCTCTCTGGTGGATATGGAGTCCTACACCAGGTTTGCTTAGGCAGCAGCATGTGTATTTTAAGTGATGCTCATGATCAGCTGATGGCCTCTGCATGAATCGCAGCCCTCTCCTAGCTGATTGCATGTGTAACAGCTGTAGTAACTGTCCCATAGCCAATTGCATGGAAACACACTCCAGTATCTAGGAACATCATGTGGGTGTTGTCCCTTGTCAATCACTGTGAGCAGGAACTAGATCCATTGTTTGGCAACCAGCATCTGTGATGGACTGGGGATTTAACTTCTACAACATACACTGTGGAAGCAGGGAAACACACAGGAGGGGGATGCGCCTGACCTGCCTACAAATTATAAGTGCTGCTATACTGCATGTGGCATACTGTTGGTCTAACAGTGTGTGTGTGTGTGGATCAGTCTTTCCTACATGTCTCCATACCTGCCAAGTCAGTTCCATATTTATGTGGAATCCCCATCTGCAGGGTCATCTACAGACAGGGCAGTGTGTTGTGCCATTGGTTCCATGTGTTACCTATGGAGCATCTATCTGTGGACTGCAGACAGCAGTGTGAGGATTGGCATCTTATCCCTCACAGGACATATGTGGCCACAAACCCTGTTACAACAGTAAATGTATGAGTTTTTCACAGCAACATGTCATTAGTGGCCTTGTGTATGTGCTACCAGCCACAACTGTGCCAACCTGTGTACATATGTAGTGCATGACATGGTGCATATTTTCCATACAACATAATTAGTGTCATCATATCTGCTGACATGCCAGTGAGATATCAGACCACCCCACATATTATATACAGTAGGGGATATATGTGATGACATAACCTGGAAAGTCTGTGGATGTTTGTTCAGTCCTATGTGGGTGTGGGCATCAGTATTACAGACAGCAGGTAACATTAACTTTTACAGGGGAACTGGCACACTCAGGGCAGCTACATATGTGTAGGGGGGGTCAGGAACTACAGACAGAGTGTGAGTAGATCTGTGCTATGCTTTGTATAGTACTGGTGTTACAGGGTGTGTTATGCTTTGTATAGTACTGGTGTTACAGGGTGTGTGTGTACATACTACTTTACCTTGGAATGCAGTCTGTCTGCATATCCCTTAACTGTGGGCCTATCATCTTGGTGGCCAGAGGTGTACCTAACATGTGTTGTTACTCCTCCACACAGGTCCTGTGTCTGATATCCCACTGGCAGTGTGTGTGTGTGGAATGCTATCAGTACATGACCTACATATCAAGCTTTATACATATGACATGCTGTGGTGGGGTGTTTTGTAGTGGGCTGTGAGCATATCACACTGCCATTGCTGCCATAAGTCCATGTCTGTGGTATCCCCCACACATATGGTGGAGCTGGGGCCATATATGTGTGGGCGTTACCTACAAAATACGTGCTTGCTCCTATGCACTCCAGAGGCCAGTGTATGTAACAGTGGTATATGGCCCTGTATCCTTGAGTCTGGGTGGGGGGGGCACCATAAATGAACTTGTCTGTTACATATATGGTGGTATGTGGATGTAAAGTGTCATATACTTCACCTATATGTACATCACGAGCATATATTCGGTTACTGCAAGCCTACTGCCACCCGCCAGATGGTCTGTTCTGTTTGTCAGTGTGCATGTGATGGCGTCAGTTATGCCTTGTTATGTCACAGTTACAACCCATGTGCTCACATGACATCCTTACCTCCCACTGCTGTTGTACAGAGTGTAGATAGCAGCTGCTGAACTATACACCTGCATTACCCACTGTTGATCTTTTGGTATCCTGTGGCCCAGTCAGTCTTCACTACTGTACAAATCTAAGGAACTGGCCTGGACAGTGACGGCTGTGAACCTTTCCTGACTACTGCATTAATATAAACGTGTCACTGTTGCATTCCTCTGTTTATACAGCTGTCACTATCTGAACAGCTATATGACATGGCATGTAGAACTGTCAGGGTACACAATGAAAGGTATTCCATTTCCGCATACCTGTGTGTCGAGTTATCACAATGACCTCTCTGTGGGTATATGTTGCAGAAGACGGAAATCATTTGTATGGGTGGCCCATACAGTTTACGGTTGTTCAGGGGTTAGCTGTAGACATTGTGGCTGTTCCATATTGTGTGCACCGACTACATATGTATCCTGCTGTACATATATCTGCATGTGTATGTGTAGTCACATGTATATCCATATATATATATATATATATATATATATATATATATATTCCATATATATCATATATATATATATATATATATATATATATATATATATATATATATATATATATATATATATATATATATATATATATATATATATATATACACACACACACACACACATATATATATATATATATATATATATATATATATATATATAGATATATGTATATATATGTACATATGTATGTATGTTTCTGCATATCTGTGTCTGTGTATCTGTATCTGCATCCTGGGGATGTTGCTGGCTACCACGATTTACATTACCTATGGGAGGCAGACTGTACTACATGATATGTCAACAATACCAGCCTGACATCATACAAGTAGGATGTAGTACTCTTAAATTCCTGTGCCCATGTCGTGTCAAGTCCTGGTTACAGTATCTGCAACACTAGGTAGTGTATTGTGCGGCAGATGTGTATGGCTGTGGGTGGGGAATGCCTACATGTGCATGACGTATAGTGTGTGGGCCCTCTCAATCCCAGTAATGGTGCATGTGGACATATGTGTGTTTGTTATTCTGCCATTGCTCTCTACAGATGTATGGCCATATGTACCAGTATAGATATAGACATCCGCTGACATGTATGTAACTATGTCCATATATACCTACATAGCTGTATATCTGCATACACATATGTAATGTGCTGTGTATATGTAGACTTATAGGTGTAGGCACTTATATGTGTCGCTGTAGCCATCAGCATGTATATATGTCCATATATAGTGATATATATATATATATATATATATATATATATATATATATATATATATACATATATATATATATATATATATACACACACACATATACAGATATGTTGTAGCAGTGTAGATAGTAATATATTTTCACACAGATACATCTAGATGATGGTGTACATTCTCTGTACAGTTGCATGACTGAACTGGTTGATATGTTTTGGTTATTGCCCTGAATTCCTACAGCTGTAGTGGCCTACTGTTAGACCATTGTAGCTGTGTTGCTGAGGGTCCTGGGGTCATGAACTGCATGTTCCAGATATTGCATTGCACTGCATATTTGTTATGGCTGTGGTGGGGGAACATAGCAGTCATCACCAGGTTCCCCTCATCTGAGCCCCCACCCCCATCAACTGTGCATAAGGTCAGTTATTTTGTGGTGGGGGTCCTGGTTGTTATTCCTATCTGGTGCTGCAATTCACATTTCTATCCATATAGCCATATGTATATCTATATTCCTATGTAAATATTTCTGGACATATGTATCCACCCACCTACATACCATTGATGTGATAGGATGTATGTGTGAGTCTGACATTTATATGTACCGGTGTATCTCACTACATATAAAGATCTATGACTGTCCATATGTCCTTGCATGAGTGGCTGACAATATTGGCCTGCCCCACATTCATCTGGTCGATTGAAATGGATGATGTCAGGCATGTGGTCAATCAGGAATGCTGATACATTACAGTTGCAGACATCATGTTGTTCAGATTATGTGTATTACAACAGATCACTGTTTAACTAGCAACATTTTACATGTATATGTACAATATTTCATGTGTCCAGATATGTACCCCACTTTTGTCACACTGTGTCCACAATATTTGCAATAAGAGGTTGAGTGTTGTGCTATTAGCACAGTTCCCCTTATGCAGATTGTCTGTGCTCCATGACATATCTGGGTATACATGAGATGTCTGCATATCCGACACGGTGTAGTGTTACTTCACTATGATTGTGGTATGCAGGGTCCTGGGTTTGGGCCATGCAGTGGCTGTCAATTATGTTGCAGGGTTGAACAAGGGCAGTGGGATGCAGGGTGATTAAGGTACTTGTAAGCAGTTGTGAGCATGTTTGCATGACGGTATGCATCACCAACTGCAGGTAACAGCCAGTTACACCAGGTTAGCCCCGACAGTGCTTACTTAGTGTACGCAGTGCTCACCGTCACGCAAACACAGACCTCTGGTTACATATGCCTACAGATAGTTTGCATCAGAGTTGCTGAGCCTGGGAATGTGAACATGCGTGCTAGTGCTGACATATGCTTACAACAGCTCATTGCTGCTTAACCTAACTACTGTGGTATGCATTCTGATACCGACACCTCACTTGTGCATTTCCTGCAGTACTCCTGTACATGTATGTATATGTGATTTTGTGGCCACAGTACTCCAGTTCATGTATATATGTAATTCCGTGCATTATGAAAAATACATATTACCCATAACGTGGTCAGGCATGGAAAATGGTATATCCCAGTACCTGTCCTGTGTCCCCCCCCTTTCCCGCTGACATCCATGGGCCGGTCCCATTAAAATGGGTTCATCCAACCACGGCACGCCTCAGTCCATAATGTTTTACCCATCATTCCCCCCATTCCCCTTCCACATCAGTCATCCTTCCTACATGTTCCAGCCTAATCTAACCCCACCACTACACATTGCTCACACTCCACTTCTCGGGACCCATTGTGTATGTTGTTTCGGCCCATGGATCTTCAGGCTTCCACACATGTAGTCCGCCTACATATGTCACCATCTGTGCTTACGTTTTAGGCATGGTATGTTACCCTGAGGACCCTTTTTGACAGATGTTTGGGGTTGTCCCACCATAGACGGATGTGCATTTATTCAAGAGTAGACTAAGCAGGGTGACACTGTGTCTCCCACTGGTAGTATCCTGACAGTAGTCTGGGAGCCAGTGCTGTGCTGCGTTTAGTGGTGCGTATTATTAGATTTGCATGATAACCGCCTTTTGGCATTGATTTCCCCTTCACCACTTGTTATATATGTGTCATGTATCCTAGACACATGTGTATGAACACTGTCTGGGGTCCTGGGAGCTTCTACACTTTATTACATTAACACCTCACATCTGGACTTAACTGCTGTACTCCAGTTCACATATGTATGTTCTGTAGTCAGTTATGGCACATATGACTGCATACAGATGCCTTTCACAGGTTCATTGTGGTTAAACTATGGTGAGGACATGTTTACTACTATCCCATTCTTCTGTACGTCTGTCATGGCTTGGTGGATAGCTACTGGGACTATGGTGTATGGGGTCCTGGGTTTGTGACATACATGGCTGTTTATTCTGTTGCCGGCCTGACAAAGGTCCGTTAGATACAGAGTGATTACAGCACTCTAAACCAGTTGTACAGCCATATGCACACTTACTAGTGCATACATACGCCTACTATTGCCTATTTGTGCTTACAGCTGCTTACTAGTGCCTCATTCCATCTGACATGGATACGTCACATGTGCATTATTTGAGGTACTCCAGTTTATATATATCAGATATTTAGTGGGCTTTGCAACTAAAATATTGGTTATAATGTGCTTTGGCATGTAAAATAGACTGTGCTACAGTGGGACCCAAACAAGGAACGCCTGCTCATTGGTCGGGTGCTCTGCCCATTGCTCACACTCCACTTCTCGGGACCCATTGTGTATGTTGTTTCGGCCCATGTTATAACCAATATTTTAGTTGCAAGCCCCCACTAATATCTATATATATATAAAACGAGAGAACTCAAATAATGCACATGTGACGTATCCATGTCAGAATGAGGCAGGCACTAGTAAGCAGCTGTAAGCACAAATAAGCAATAGGAGTATGATGTATGCAAGTAAGTGTGTGCATATGGCTATACAACTGGTTTAGAGGCTGCTGTAATCACTTGTCAAAACGGACCTTGTCAGGCATAACAGAATATAAACAGCGTATGTAGTATGTGGAGACTATTGCTGTTCTGCTTCATTTACATAGTCCTAGCATTATGTACTATCCATGTTACCTTCCCCCAGCCCCCAAGCTCACCGTACACAACAACCATCCATTCTCCAGTTGCTAGCCCAGCCATACCACAACTCCACACATTTCCCTCCCTGCACTTGTTAGTGCTCCTCCATTATACTGTCTCGACCCAAGTTTCTGCAGGCTCTTCATCCATTTAGTCCATGTACGTTCAAGCCTTCCCTTGACCCTCCTCGGATACTGGTAGAAACATCTATGTGATCCAAAAAGTGTGGTTCATCCAACCAGGAATGGACCAGTTGTTGTGTCACAAGTAGACTTCACTGGTCTACACTGTTTCTCCCGCTGGTAGCATCCTGCAAGAGGTTTGAGTGTAGTGGTTTGCTCACACACTGAGCCAGCCTCACCTCCTGTTTCCGCAGATCCAACGTCCCAGGTGTGACAATCTCTGCATGAAGCACGCCCACACTCCCCCACGGCGTGCACTGTTTTTAATTCCTCTCTTCAGTATTGTACAAGACTACTGTTCTCACATTATGTGTGGATAGGCACTGTTCATTGATACACATAGACTGCTCGGTATACTGTGATTGAGCACTGTTTGCTGGTATTAATCTACATACTTACATACATTTCCTATACCGTTGAATGACTGTGCTGGATGATATTTTGTGATAGCAGCTGAATGTGGGACTGCCATGCCTTTGTGGTAACTCACTTAGACTATAGTGTGCAGGGTGGGGAGGGTTGGAACCTGGGAGTGCTGATTATTTTGTTCCTGGGAACGATGAGAGCTGTTGGCTACAGAGTGCCTAAGGCACTGTGGAGGACGTGTAGGTGGGTATGCACTGGTGTGCGCAAGGCTCATCCTTGCTGACATCTGGTTACAGCGTCTTACACTGGGTGGCCTCCACATTGCTTAACTGGTGTGGGCATTGCTTACCACTGCCAAAACAGGTGTAACCCCACCTGCTGCCGCATACCCCCATGCTAATTCATGTATTTAGTTCACATTTGTTGTCCGGCCAATCCAACTGGATGCTTCCCCATTGTCAGCGGTGGCCCGGGGAGTGGAGCATACCTTCCACCTGTACAGATTTTCGCAGAATGTCCAGATTTTTGCCTTATATTTTTAGTCCATTTTTCATAACATTGTGGCTTTCTGGCAAATAGTGGCAAATCATTCAAGATTGAAGTTGGAAAATAATAACAGACATTTGAGCTTTAGACTTTATACCCTTCAGAAACTACATGTTAATGCAAAACCTCTTATTCTATCAACTTTCTAAGTTTGTAAGAGCAATATTTAACAGTTGTCCCTATTTGTACCACTTTTTCATGGCTTTGTCCAGATTTCTTATTCTAAGAGGTTGGGAGGTATGGAGTGGAGCTCCACAGTAAACCCCAGCTACACATTACATGTACTACAGAGGTGAACACATTCATAGAGAGTAACAGACTTACCATAGCTACGTACCACATTTTATATGCTTAGTTCACATTAACATGTCATTGTTATACATTTTTAGGTCAAGTTTAAATGTCAGGTATGACTGTTACCAGAGGTCAGTTTAAGGTGAAGTGAGATTCTAGTTTAACAGTTCTGGATAGGTTACACTCAGGTATTCAGGTTAGGTTTGGTTATGCCATACTTGTGTGGTAGAGTAGAGGAGAGAAGAATAGTGAAGGTGTAGATAGGCCGGGGGGCATTGTAACTGAATAGTAGGCCATTGGAATTTTTGGTGAGGGAGCAATAGGGAAGGGGTTTGCAGGATGTTAGGAGTTGTATGTGAGGCAGGACAGGAGGTGTCGGTTTCACTAGTTGGTGTAGGGGTATAGTGTGTTAGCTGGGGGGGGACTTCGCCAGGAGGTGAGCATGTACTGATCCAAGTGTACTTGCAGTGTTCCTTCCTGTGTTATTTACGTGTCATGTGGGACAGCTGAGGTAATACACATGGGTAGGGGGTTCCAGATTCTGCCAATATAGTTGGGGACGAGGGCGTCACCTAGTTGTGACTGTTAACATTAATAGTAATGAAACAGGGGTCAATAGGTAAGTGGTGTTAATGGGGCACACAGAGGGGCAGATAGTAGTGGAAATGTCTAGGGATGTGCAGGAAGGCTGATGGGAAGGTCCACAGCTGACCATTTCTTCTACAGCAACAGCTCTGTATGTACACTGCATTTGGGGGTAGGTGTGGAAATCACACCCCTGGGTGGGGGTGCGGACAGCCATAATACCTTGTGATGCCAATTAGTGCAGCTTACATGCCTACAGTGAGGTGTTGTGACCATGTGTTCTTTGGTGTTATTTCGTGGGATTTGCAACAACACATCTGGTTATACCGTACTTTGCCATGTAAAATAGACTGTGCTGCAGTGGGACTCATACCGGGTGTGGCTGCTCATTGGGTGGCATCTCTGCCCAATGCACACTATTGTTTACATCCCTGGGCCGGTCCAATTAGATCTGGTCCAGCCAACACCTGCATGCCTAGGCCCATAATTACATACCCATGGTTCCCCATCCCGCACCTCCTCTACAGCACTCATCCATACTCTGGGTGCAGGTCGGGTCTAAACACACCACTA